>NC_059155.1:67278445-67583559 GCF_020740605.2 Lemur catta | reverse complement strand
GCACCATGATGCAGAAAGAGCAAAGGCTTTGTAAACAGGTAAATCTTCGTTCAAATGTTGACTTCCCCCCATACTTAGCTCTGAGATCTTGAGCTGTGTACTTAAATCTTCTGACCTTCCATTTCTCCATTTGTAGTGTCATGAGAGTCTGTTCAGCCAAAGGAGGCAAAGCATTTAGTCCAGCACTCCCCTCCCTGATATCCACACACCTTGTCCTCCGTAGACCCATGAACAGTATGACAGTAACAAATACACAGGTGGGCACGTGCTTTAGCATGGCCTTTGCCCTCCAGCCCAGCGAGGGAGCATACCCACTGGATTGCATGGCCGGAGAAGAGCACAGTGATTCACAGATGGGAAGAGAACAGTACAGGTCCCTGGAGACCAGAGGCAAGAGTTAGTCTGAGCAAGAGAAGCAGAGAATTAGAGGGGATTTTTGAGCAGTGTAGCCAGAGAGGGGTGAATCCACCTCTGTCCAGCTCTGGATTCTAAGAAACAAAACCAAGAAGTCAACATCTGGTCAACAAGTGGTAAAAAGGAATGAAGTATTGACACTCGCTACAACGTGGGGGAAACTTGAAAACATTAGGCTCAATGGAAGCAGTCAGCCACAAAAGTCCACATGTTGCATGACTCCATCCATGTGACGTGTCCAGAATAGGCAAGTCTATCCAGACAGGAAGGAGATTCATGTTTGCCAGGGGCTGAAGCAGAGGGAACGAGGATGAACTGTAAACTGGTGGGAGGGATCCCCTTGCGGTGATGGGAATGTTTTAACTGGAATTGTAGTGGTGGCTGCATAACTCATGGATAGGCTAATTACCCTGATCTCATTGCTCATGTTGTATGTATCAAAACGTCACTATGTATCCATAAATACGTACAATTCTTATGTGTCACCTAAAAAATAAAATTTAAAAAATCATCACATTGTACACTTAGAGTGGGTAAACATCATGATATGTAAATTTTACCTGAAAAAAAAAGTTTGTAAAAGGCACAAACACAGAAAAAATATGGTGTGAACCATCTCACTGCTCCTAAGACATATTAAGATTTGCCTCATAAGCACCTTTTGTCTCTTAGCCCAAGAATGTTTTCAAAGATAATGTTAACGTGATAAAACCAACTGTGAGATTTGTAACAAAAAAATAAACTTACTGCTATGGTCAGAATGCTTGTGTCCTCTCCCCCTCACCACACACACATACAAAAAATGTCACATGTTGAAATCCTAATCCCCAAGGTGATGGTGTGAGGAGGTGAAGCCTTTGGGAGGTGATGAGGTCCTGAGGGTGGAGCCTCTGGAATGGGCTCAGTGCCTTTATATAAGAAACCCCAGAGAGCTCCGTGTCCCCTTCTCCCATGTGAGGACACAGCCAGAAGGTGCCGTCTAGCAGGACCTCACCAGACACCCACTCTGCTGGTACCTGGATCTTGGAATTCCAGCCTCCAGAACTGTGAGCAATAAATGTCTGCAGTTTGTAAGCTGCTCAGTCTGCAGTGTTTCATTATAGTAGCCTGAATGCACTGAGACACTTGTTTACATTGGATGTACAGTCTTCACACCAACTGTACCCCTGATGTTCCAGCACAAGTGTTGCTGGCAAGGTCACCTTGGATCCTGCGGCTGTTTTCATATTGAAAATGCCACTCTCCACTCATGTCATGAAACCACTACTTCACAGTTCTCTTTCTTCCTCTCTGCCACCCACCCTTCGATGTTGGTGACTTTGAGCATCCCATCTTTGGCTTTTTTCTCTTCACTCTGTGTACCTTCCGTGGGGTATCTCATTCCTTGTACATACTGATAGCTCTCTCTCTCTCTCTCTCTCTCTCTCTCTCTATATATATATATATATATATACACACACACACACACACACACACATATCCCATCCCAGATCTCTCGTGGAGCTTTAGGGCCATAACCACAACAGCAACAAGGACATGCTCACATCAAACTCAATACAACCAAAAATGAAATCAAAGACAGTTGTCACAATGAATGGCATTGCCATCCCCATCGGGTCTCGTGCTAAGTCCCTGCTCTTCCCTCAGCCCTCATCAGATTACTCAGCAACCCCTCTAATCCTTGTATTCCCCTCCAGCCACACTATTCCTGGTACCAACCAGATCTTGCTTGGAATACTGGACCAGGCTTCTACCTAGTGTCTCAGGCTTCAGTCTACATACCAAGAGTGGTCCATCCAAAACACTAATTTGTTCAGGCAATTCCCCAGCTCAAAATATGTCGTGGCCCACCCTCACTTGCAGGTTCCTCTATTAACTTTGCTATTGCTTTTCCCTGGCAGACCCTCCTGCCCCCTATGCATAAGCTCCCTATTCCAGCCTTATGGGCTACTTGCAGTTTCTCCAAGGCATCACGCTCCTTGGTGTACTTACATGAGTTACTTCCCACTCCTTGGCCACCTCAAGCCTTCCTTCTCCCACCTACCTAGTTACTCTAAGTTCCTCCAAGTTCCTCCTGACCCCCACAGCTTCACCGCCCCCAGGGGCTTCTTTGACATCTGCAGGCTGATGGTCTCTCCTGTGCCTCTGCATCCTTTAGCACCTGCGCATTCCTCCTCCTCCTGTTTCTACGGCCCGTTTGCTTCCTGCCTCACTCGCCAGGTTGTGGACACAGTGGGGCAAAGACTGTACCCCATGCTAACAGCAATGCTCTCCCACAGTAGGCGCTCAATAAATAGCTCCTGAAGAAATTAATGAGAGTTGTGCCCAAACACATCAAAACCAAGTAAAAGTGCTCTTTTTCTATTTCCGTCTCCCCAGGTGTTGCCTTTCACATAATTACAGATTTGTACATTATTCCTAGCCATGGCTCCACCAAAGCACATAGATTGTATCTTTTTCATATTCCGTCATATGACAGCCCTTGAATTTATTTCGCCATTTCTTTCTCTTTCTGTTGAACTCTCTCCAAATTGTGCCACTCAGCTACTAAAGGGCCTAAAATATTTATCACGATACTTCTGTGCTCCTCTAATCTCACTGATTTCTTTCTACAAACTACAGTAGCCTTAAAGCAGACCACAAAATCATCCCGGAATATAATATTTTGGAGTTATTCTTCACTGGCATTAATAGTAACCCAGTAACAGTAACCCAGATTGATTCTATTTCTCAAAATTTAAGACCACGGACAGCTTTATTTACTCGCCTATGATTATCTTGACAGGAATTTTTGTTATTAATTAGATATCATTTACTTAGAATAAAACGCCATTGCAGATGGCACATTCACGAGCAGTCCTACTGCTATGTACATAAAAAATACAAACAAAAGCAATTTGTTTTAAACTGGCACAACAAACAACAAGATGTTTGATCAGAAATCAGATGCCAACAGCTGAGTTAAGAAAGGAAAACTAATTTCAAACCCTGCGTTTTTAAAGAAATAATGTATGGCCGTCTTTACATTTCTTAGAACAGCAACACGTATTCTGATTTTCTTTACCTTAATAACTGCTAAAACTTGGACGACTTTTTGGGGCTGTTTTTCATTATTTCCAGAGATTTAACATCCATCAAATTTTTCCCTGAGCAGGAGAAATTGCTGGTCTACGATAGCCTCCGGTAGTTTTGTATTTGGATGAGAAATCACAGTGATGAGAAAGCACTAGCTTGAACAGTAAGACTTTATTTTTCTCACATAACAAGAAGTCAGGAGGTGGACAGCCAAGCGCTGATGAGACGGCTCACAGATGCCTCCAGGGACCTCCAGGGCCCTGTGCTCTCTCTGTGTCTGCCCCTCCACCCTCAGCATCTTGTTCTGTGTCCATCACGGCCTCACAGCCTTTCGGCCTCACGGCCACAGCAGCTGAGTCACATCCAGGCATCCACACATAAAGAAGGACAAGGGCAAAGCACAGAGGGCATCAGTGGAGTCTCTCTTTATCAAGAGAAGAAAAGCTTTCCAGGACCCCTCCTGGCAGGTTCTCACTCACATGACGGGGGGCAGGACCATCATATGGTGACTATAGTTACAGGTGACCAAAGAGATGCAAGCTGTGGATGGCAGCTGGGTCCACACAGTAAACGTTCCTCCCACAATGTGCATGTCTAATAATCGAAACTTGCAACAGAAAACCATTTGTTTTGCTTTTTCCTTCTAAACTTATAAATGTGTCATCCTAGACATGAGAGAGAAAAAAGAATATAGGTCCTATCTCCTAACCCCCTCCCACCGGAACTTATTGTCTCTTTCAGGGGTCTGGGGAAGGAACCACCTCGGCACTTTCTCTTCCATGCTTTGCAGCCACTGCTGGGCAAGGTGTTGTCACAGATGGGTCCACACTGGGTAAGACCACCTTTCCAACATGTGCTGGAATCTTACTCAAAGTTTGAAATTACAGAGACTCCAAAAACAGCTGCAGTAGAATCCCTGACCCTGAGAAACTAAATTATTTCTTTGAGCCCAACAGGGCCTAATGTCCACAGTGAATTGGGCATCTCCTTCAGGGCCATGTGGAAAACCCACAGATTTGAAGCAAAGGGACATGGGTCTTAATGGCAGGGCCTTGGGCAAATTACTGAATCTCTCTGAGCCTTGTGTCCTTGACTATATGATGGCAATAATCATACCCATCTTATGTTGCTATTTTGAAGCTATAAGAGATAATATACAATCACTCAGGACTGACCTGGCCTATTATAGTTTCATGTTTTCTCTTTTTAGCTTTCTCCTTTGTACCAGATCAGAAATAAGAAGTGTGGGAGGCTGAGGCAGGAGGATCACTTGAGCCTAGGAGTTCGAGGCTGCAGTGAGCTATGATCTCACCACTGCACTCCAGCCTGGGCAACAGAGCAAGGCCCTAACTCTAAAAAAAACAAAACAAAACAAAAGAAAAAGTACCAGTAGCCAAGCTACTAAAAGGCTAAAATAAAGAAAAATGTCAATTTAGAGGGGTCTTCTAGACCCTTGCACATTTGTGCAAGAAGCATAAATTTGTCTAACTTCTATGAAAATTAAATTCATTTTTATGTTTCTCAAAATTACTTTTAATGAATGAAGAGGAGGAAACAAAAATACATACCCATGTTTCCCATTTCAGGGAGTATGTGCAGAATAAAAATAAAAGTGATTACAGCACGCAGAGTGGGGATGTGACAGAGAGTGTGTAGAATCCACACTTTTCACTATACATGTTTTGTGTTATTTTTATTTTGAAACATATGAGAGTATTGCTACTCAAAGCAGAAAATGCATATTTCTCAAAAGTGGGCCTTTTGAGCTGACTCAGGGGCAGGAATTCTGGCTTATGCTCAGGAGACGCCCAACTAAGTTCAGAGAGGAAGGAGGGCAGGTGGAGGAAAGATGTCTCTGACACCTGCCACATCTACGTGACTAGCTCACTTTTCAGAAGACCAAAAAGCTCTAATCTAAAAATCTATCCCATTTTCAGGATATTGCTTTAAATAATTACTTCCTGTTGGTTCATCCATGATATTTGGTACAGTTATTATGTTTTTATTCCCAGCCTGTTTGGGAAGGAACCATGGGAGAAGGGTTTTGTCCAGATTTGTGCTGGTCTGTTCAGGGGCATATTTACGACTGTGAGAATCCCAGTGAAATGCCCCAACAAAAAGCAAATGTCAAGGGGAAAGTAGATAGCATAGCTCTACCCTCCTATGTGGGCATCCTCTCCCAAAGAACTTTTCTACTAAAATTTAGGAGCTTTTTTTATATTTGATTTATGCTGTTGTTGTAGTTGATGGTGGTGGTGGTGGTTTATCTTCTGCTGTCTCCCTTTGGTGAATCACTACCTTATTTTGAAAAGCAAACATAAAGCCATTAAAGAAAAGAAATAGACTATCCAAAAAGCATCAGTACTGTCAATAAATCCCAAGGGAAAATGTCTTGCTGGATCAGGTCTGTGGTTAAGTTCTCTGCCAGCCACGACCTTGCTCTGCAGTCTCCCTCTTGCCAGAAAAAGAGTAAGCCTGAAAATCAGCTTCTACTCCTTGACACCACCCATGGAACCAAATGTTGACATCTCTGTATTGGTTTCCTCATTGAATGGATGAATTAATAGGTCAATGGACCCATGGGTCAATGGGCTACCATGGGAGGAGGACTGGTGGCTTTATAAGGAGGAAGAGAGACCTGAGCTGGCACATTAGCACACTCAGCCCCTCGCCACGTGACACCCTGCACCACAGAGAGTCTCCAGCAGCAAAAATGCTCTCCCCAGATTTGACCTCTCCACCTTGGACTTAGCCTCCATAACTGTAAGAAATAAATTCCTTTTATTTCTAAATTACTCAGTTTCACGTGTTCTGCTATAAGCAACAGAAAACAAACTAAGACACTCCTTTTTATTAAATCAAAGTCCATTGACGAGTGACCTAACCATGGCAGAGATATCCCATCATACCCAAAGGCTCTGCCCACACCCAAGAGTAGGAGGTTACATAGGGTGTGTACACTAGGAGGTGAGAATCTCCGGGCCCACCTTAGAATTCTGCCCACCCAATTTCCCTCTTCACTGGACAGGGAGTTGCTTCTCTCTGAGAGTCGCCTCTGTACACCTGGCTTCTACTCATCTTCATCTCTGCGTGGGTTTTCATGACTCATTGACTCCTCCAAGTCTGTTTCCTGTCCTTCCCTCTTCAATCATGTATTCCCTTCTGGGGATGGGAGCTGCATTCTTACTTAACAGCAAGAACCCAAGTTTTCCTTCTCCTTTAGCTGAGGGACTCGTTGCCCAGAGAGCCCACGTGTCTCCCATCCTTCTCAGTGAGCTCAGCCTACGGAAGGCATGTGCAGCAGACGGCTTCCTGGTTGACATTTTCCCAGTAGAAGGCCTGTTAGCCTTGAGTGCCCAAACTTCGGAGATGTTAGCATTTATCAAATGCAACATTTGGGATGTATTTTAGGCTCCTGGTTGGCATTTTCACACAGATCTTTGATTTTTCAAGAACAGAACGCTCATGCTCTGTCGAAGGTGCTGTAGACGTGCCGGGTCTCAGCCCCACTTCTGTCCCTGCTAACGCCTCCTACAACCCCTTGTGGTTCCCCGTAGAAAACGCTCACTTTAATTTGCCTCAATAAACTACCCCTTCGCCACTGCCGGGTTCTGGTGCAGTGTGTGGGTGTGGCAGGCGATAATGTGTCGCTGTCAGTTCAATCTATCCAGGCATTTCCCTTCGGAGCAACTCCCCACTCCTTTACTAAGCGTGGGCAGCTACTAAAAAGCTGCAGCCGGTAGAGAAATTCTTGGACAACAAGACAAATGCCAATACAGTGCGGAAAGACGGGCACGGTAGCCTTGAAAGAGACTTTTTGACAGTATTATCTCAAATGATCTTAATAAGAAATAAAGGGTAAACCCCCCCCCACTGTGGTTGCAGGGACAACTCTTTAGTGAGCTCCAGTTGTAAAGGCATGTGAAGAAAAGCTAAAAGGAGCAGCCTTCGAATTGAGAAGAGTAGAGGCGCAGTGAGCAAAGTCCTTCTAAAGAGACTTTGTCAAGGGTCTTTGTCAAGAGACTTTGGCAAGGGAAGAAGCAGAAGTGGGAGCAACAGATGCCTTGTGGGGCGTAGGTGGCACAATACTGCCCCGTGACAGCGAGACGTGTTTGCTATTAAGGAGAACGTTGTCAAGCTGGTGCACAAGTTTTCTATTGCTGCGTGACAAATTACCACAAACGTAGTGCCTTGAAACGACACACACTTGTTAGCTCACGGTTCCATGGGTCAAGAATCCAGGCCTGGCTTAACTAGGGTCAGCCCTCACAGTTTGGCAAGGCTGCAGTCAGAGTAGTGTCAAGCTGTGGGGTCTGGAGCTGGGGTCCTCTTCCAAGACCCTGTGGTTGTTGGCAGGAATTAATCCCTTGCAATTGTAGGACTGAGGTCCCAGTTTTCCAAAGGCTGTCAGGCAGGGGTCATTGTCAGCTCTACAGATCACCCTTAGGCCCTAGTCATGTGACCCTCTCACAACATGGCTGCTTCTTCACTGCCTTTCAATTGTCCCAGTGGAGAATCTCTCTCTCCGACAGCTGCAATGGAGTATCACATAATGTAATCACAAGTGACAACTCAGCTTCTTTGCCGTCTGAGCTAAACCGATCAAGGGAAAGGCACTCATCACATTCAAGGGGCCATGCACAGCTGAGGGAAGAGAGTTCTACAGGGTACTGCAGTCAGGGGAGCCAGCTTGGATTCAGCCTCCCGTAGCTAGACAGGAAGCTAGAGCATGGTTAAGATGGCACCAAAGCCAAGGACAGGCATAAGAAATCATCCCTAATTAGTTTTAAACTTAGTGAAAATCTAGACTCAGCTGAAAATGTAAGTCCATTAGAGTTTACTGGGAGAATATAGCAAAGGAACTGCAGAGAACCTCATTAGCAATCCTGGAGTACAAGCAAGTTTCCTAAACTCTAGAGTCACCACCAACTCTAAAATAAGGAAAGCAAGTAGACTTCAAATCAAATATTTATGAGTTAGTTATGAATTCTAAAATACAGTGCACAATTTTTTTCAAGCTCCTGGAGAACGTTGCGTTGATTACAAGGAGTTAGCACTGATTCACTGAAATGATACTCTTCCGTCTAAACCGGTCCTGTCCTGATGGAGCCTCCAACTGGCAGTTGGAGAAAATAATTCACAGACATGCTCCTTGTGGGGAAGTGGAGAAATATCGCGTGAAGTGCAGTGCTCACTAGGGGTCTTGTTTCAAACTGCTGTACCCAGAAGTGGATGCACTCAAGTGGGACAGATGCCAATCTGAAGAATTGCATTCTGCAGGCACAGGAAGGCCAGTGCAGCCAGCACTGGCTGCTCAATAGTGGAGCTGATAGTTTGCAATGTTTGCAGATCTATAAAATAAATCACAGACTAGAGATCCACCATCATCCCTGCAGGCTTAGGCAGGAGGCCACAGTTGCATCCACTGAGCTTGCATATCCCATGCCACCTTGCACACAGCTGTCCATTAACACAACAGTGTTTGACAAAGATCACACTCAACTCCTCCATGCAGGCTCCAAACACACCTGAGAAACTGCAGTGTGAGGAATCCCTGCCTGAACAGCTTCCATGTGACAAACACTGATAGTTCCAGCTGTCACCACGCATGATTTTAACAGGGGCCAACAGGCGGAGTCCACAGTCTACAGAGAGTTACAACAGCTTTCTTTTTGTACCCCTCAGAGAATGTTCTGTGTATAATCCATGTCCCACAATGTCAGTAGATGGAAAAATGGTGGGGTGAAATGTCTCATGCTCTAGTATGTGTGGAAAATGTGCAGTCAAATAAAGTTAAGCAAGTTTCTTTACTGTGATCCTTCAAGATGTCAGTGCATATTTTGGGTATCTAAGGGTGGACAATAGTTTTGCAGAGAATGTCATGGAACTAGATTCTGGAAGTACTCAGGGAAAAACTAAATGACCACAGCCTCAGGCTGTCCTAATTAGCGTGTAATGCCTATACTTAAAAGGCTAAGAGTCAAAGTGTCATCTGTCCTGAACACAAGATTTGTGGATTGCGGAGTTTAGTTCCAGGGGCCAGGCAAGTGCAGTGTTACTCTGGCCAACTGGAGCCCCCCAGAAGGGGTAACTCAAATGAGATGGAGAACACACACACGAGAATGTCCCTCCTTCCTGTGTCTTGCTGTGTCATCTTGAGTCCCCTTGCTCACAAGACAGTGGCAGGAGCTGCAGAGAATGAAGGCCATGGGATCAGTTCATCCCTTAGGGTCCTTCTGCCCTTATGTACAAGTAACCACCCAGGGATGAGGTGGTCTTAGCCTCTTAACAAGCTCTCAGGAGGAGGCTTGGCTCTTTGGGAAGCTTCTCCCTCCAAACCTTCACGTATTTTCAACTTCAAAACAAGGACATTAAATCTACTCAAGCTCCTGTACACAGTCCTGGTGGCCTCATGTGGTAGATGGCTTCTAAAGTGGCTCCCAAGAATCCCCCTTGCCTGTATAAGTCTCTCCGCTTCTCTGGGCTGGCCCTAATGACTCACTTTTAGGCAATGGAATATGGCAGAAGTGACAGGATGTGACTTCAAAGAATTGGTTGTAAAGTCCGTGATCAGTCTACAAAGACATGAATTGGATCAGTTGTGGCCTAGGGCTGGGGAGGGCAAACTGGGGGGCTGAGGATTTGGGGGTGATAACTAAAAAGATGGGAAGTTTCTTTTGAAGGTGATGAAAATGTTTTAAAATTGGTTGTAGTGAAGGTTGCACAAATCTAATAACACTAATAACCATCAAATTGTACGAATTAAGTGGGTGAACTGTATGGTATGTAAATTATATCACTACAAAGCTGTTACCAAAAAACTCTCTCCCCTTCTCCCTCTCTCCCAACTAGCAAGGAGCCGAGGACCTTAATCTGACACGCCTGCAGGAACACGAGTCCTGCCAACACCCACGTGAGCTTGGGAGCAGCTCCTCCCCGAGTCAAGCCTGGAGATGACCGCAGCCCTGGCCAACATCCTCAGATGTTGAGAATCCAGCTAAGCCAGTCCCAGATTCCTGACACACAGAAAGGGTTGAGAAAAGGCTCCTAAAATGGGGACCATTTGTTGCACATCCTCCATCATTTGGGTCTCAAGTGTGCCTTGCCTACACCTTTAAATGGATTTACAGTAGATTTACTATCTTTCTTGGCCTGAGAGAGGTATGAGAATTTTTAAAGCCCCAAACTTATTACCAGACACTTGGTAGCAAAGGAAAATTGGTTCCAGTTTTTGGAAGCTTTAACTCAAGATGAACTTCATTTCATCCAAGGTTCTTCTTTATCATCCTTGGGTGAGATGAAATTTATGTGCAAATGTTCTCGTACATAAATAAAAACTGACATGGTAGAAAAATGAATAGTGACAGAATGCACTAAGAAGTTAATAACAAGGGGAAAACATTCAAGAAATCCTTTCTAGGCTTAACATATTTGAAGGCTGGCCAAGGTCGTCGCTAACTAATTATGGTCTTCTCCATCCACCACTGTGGGGAAAGAGTTTACATTCTACTCCCATAGACCCTCATGCTCAAGGGATCCACAGTCTGATTTATGGCTTATAAGCTCAGATACATTCCGACAGAGCGTGTTGGATGTGGCTCTAATGTGGAATACACTTTTAGAAAGCAGTTAATAAAATTTGAGAAAGCATAATTTGAAAGGCGATTATATTAATTTATTTTTCATAGCTGACGTTTTCAAGGGCTCTTTGGCTCATAAGATGTATCCCCTACAATGCCAGCCACTTAAATCCAGTTTGCATGCAGATTACTTAAATAACGAATGAATATGTACTGATACACACACACGCGTGCACACACACACAGGAGAGATCTTATTGTAACTGTTTTAGTTAGGGATTTACTTGATATTTTATGAATCTTTTCTCCATACCTACTGTTTGTCTATAAAATATAAAATCAAAAGAAAAAATTGCCTCTTTTTATAAACAGACACACACACACTCAGGTACCAGCTTTTCTCTCAAAAAATCTCTGCAGGGTTGAGACCACATCTCCTGACCCATCAGCTCACGTGTCATCTTCTCAGCAACCCTAAGCAGGGGATAGCCACTCTGCGAAGATAAAGCAGAATTTCCTCTGGGCCCAGAAAGACTGTTCTGTGCTGACTATTCCGTGTGAGACTTTGTGCTGTTCTTTCCCGTGTTGTCTTCTTTTAATGCACATGTCGTTTCACATTGGAAAAAGCAAAGAAAAAGAATTCAAGGCTCTCCCTATATTAAGACTCTCCCCACAAAGGTAAAGAAGTGACTTCGCTGCTGACAACGTGGGCATCTGGGAACTCGTCAGAGCTGCTGCTGAAGTCACACAACCAGCCTTGTCACCTCGAGGACCTCCCCACCCCACACATTCATCTAAACCTCAGTCCCTGCAAATCTTGCGTGACACGTACGGCTGCCTCAAATGTCATTCCCAGAGAATGTCTCCAAGAGGGAGTGAAAAGAGAATGCAGAACGTGTCAAACCTTTGGCTTGACTGATTTTTGTATTTAGGGTTTAGTGAGCAGACTCCACTCGCTCAGCCTGGTAAAGTGGAGCTCAGGGAAACCAGGCGTCTGAGGGGGCCCAGATTCTGAGAAAGAGCAAAGAAGGAATGTGGCTGTTCCTCCTGAGCAAAGTCCTGGCAGGTCACTAAAACACCCTTGCCTTGGTTAAACTCTACAAGCTTTTGTTTTTAAGCGTTCCACATCCTGTCCTACTTGCAAAAATGTTGCAGTAACACAGACTCAGGAACTAACCAGAGACAATGAACTTATTTTTTATCCAAGTTCCTCCCTTTCTGTTTTCTGTTTTAAACTTCCATTCTGCCCTCCCCTGCCCTACCATTCCCTAATGTCTTCACCTATTAAGAAAAGCTACACCCAGTGAATATTAGCCATTTTCTTCTGGAAAGTTTAATGTTGCTTAAATTGAGCAATGATGCAGATGAAAATTCCTACTGTGCCCCTTACTAGCTGTGTGACCTTGGGCAAGCTACATAACCTCTCTGTTCTTCGGTTTCCTCTGTGTAATATGAGCATAGTGCTATTACTTATCCCATGGGGATTTGAAGAGTTAAAACATGTAAGCCCCTCACGACAGTGCTTGAGAAACAGGAAGGGCTCTGTGAGGGCTGGCTGTTAGTCTTTGTAGACACCTATTCTAATAATATCCCTTCTTTATCATAGCTTTCAATCTCCCATCCCATAGCTCTCTTTCTTCATTGGGTGCTGTGATGCCACACACCCCAGATTTGTCCTACCTTCATAGCCCATCCTTCTCAGCCATTTTAACCTGCCCTATGCCTTCACCCAACTTGAAAGCCATTGTAATGTCATGCAAAGCGGACTCAGAGCCCAGCAGGCTGCAGCCGGGGTCCCAGCAGCACGGAGAGATGCACACTCACGGGGCAGTCTCAGAGGCTTTGTGACTGCGGCGCGTGTGCGAGGAGGTGTGTGCAGGCTTAAGCCGGGGGGGGGGGGGGGTTCCGCAGACAAGCAAGGGGTTTGCGCAACCTCACCCAAACAACATGGCACAAGGCTTTGTCATCCCCCCAGCCATTGGGAGCCTCGCCCCCCTTCTGCTCCTTGTGGGAAGGGTCTCAGGTTGTGCTGCTGCAGGAACACACCGCTGCAGTTGTGAGGTGTTGAGGGACTAGGCTGTGAGTGTCCCCAGCCTGCAGCTCACCGGCGCATCCCTCCTGTGAGTGACAGAGTATTCCTTCACACCTGAGCCTATCTCACAACGTCCTGCCACTGAGGCACAGACCCATTCCTAGCTGCCTGCTGGTACCGTCGCTTCTATTCCAAATGTCTCTTTCCCACAAACACCTGTCCCTCCAGCTGTATTTTTGCGCTCACGGTAGAAACCACAGGGGAAGTTGTGGAACTCTGTCTTCCCTCGCTGGGGTCCCGCTACCTCACCTCCTTTCCAGCCTTCCTTCTCCTCTTCCAAGACCTAACAGCCTGGGCGTTTGAGGCCTTGCCTCATCTTGCTCTCGTCTCAGGGGCTCAAAAACCATCCGTGGCTGTTGTGGATGAGAGAATAGAGTCTTCAAGGTCCACCCTACCCGAACCCAGGGCCTCAGCCCATCCTATTCCCTGGTGTCTCGATATCTCCATTTACCCACATTTGTGCTGAAATGGTCCCTCACCATGCCCAAGATGCGTCAGGCACTTGTCACCTTGCCCCTTCCTGGCATCTTCTTCCCTCTGCCTCGACACTGGACACTGCCCACAGCTGGTATTCTGACCTGGCGTCCCCCTTACCGTCTCTGAACTAGCAGAGCAAATACTCCACGAAGCCTGCCCTTATTACTGTGCCAGAAGCAATCAACCCTCTACATAAGCACAACCTGTGGCATTTACACAGCGTACCCTGCTCTGCCCTGCATGTGCGGGTCGGCTGGAGTGTGCCTCCGTCCCCACCCTCCTGACTCTGACCCCCTTGCAAGGGAAGCTCCCGAGAGCAGCGGCAGCAGCAGCATCTTGATGTCCCTCGGGGCGCTTTGCACCAAGTGGATGCTCTGTAATGTGATGATGCTCTGTCCAGGCTCATCTTGACCTTCATATAACTGCTCGCTGATCCCCTCTTGCAGGGTTTGGCGCTAGAGGTTCGCCAAAGCAGGGATCTCTTTCGGAATTTCTCCCTGTTCCTTAAGCTTGTGCAACATCGATGACACATCGTAAGTTGTCAGTAAAGTATTCACTGTATGAAAAGATGAATGAATGAACGTTTTACTTCATCTTCATTGGTTAATTCATCAAACAGGTGTGCCAATGGCCAGGAGTTGGTGATCACATTACCTGGTCGTTCCATTGCTACTCGGAAAGGCTGGTTTCCAAACTCATCGGCACACAAGCGTTTATTCCCAGGCCATGATGGGGCAAACACGAAAAGTGACAGCAAATGTTTAGAAACTTTTATGAGAACTTGACATCACCACAGTATCCAGCTGTGTGCGCTCATCTTGTTGAGCAGGACACAGACCCGTTCAAACATGATCAATCTTGCACGGAAAGTCAGGGGATGGATTGTAAAGTTAAAAACAAAATAAAAAATAAAATAAAATAAAACTACCAGAAAAAACCCCATTCCCTCAGCACAGGGAGTTTGAGAAGCGCAGCTTTACTGTGGAGTTCCCGACAGGAACGGCTTCTGCTCCACGAGTCGCTACACGACCACCCACAGGACAAGACAAGCTTCTCCACCGGCCCTCACTGCCCGCCTCCCCCTCTAGGTGTCAGAAGGCCTAGGTGAGTAATTAGCATGGTCTCCTTGTTAGCCCGTGGGACACACGCTGCGTGCAGTCAGCCCAGGCGTCGAGGACGGGAGCCGTGCCCGGGCAGCGATGGAGGAAAAACCCGTTGAGGAGCTATTTGCTCCCTAAAACAAGAGAGAAAGATTTCCAATGACGCTCATTCCTTCCTCCCTGGTATGTGCTAGGCAGGGCCAAGGACTCCCGAAACAGAACACAGGAAGAGGAGGAGGAGGAGGAAAAGAAGGAGGTGACGATCAGCAATAATGTAACAATGACCATGGACGTTTCTGCAGCCTTGCTCTGCCCCAGTGGCTGAGCTGCAGACCTCCTGTGCGTCGCCGCACCTCACCCTCAGAACTGCCCTGCGACACAGGGGTCAAAGCCCAGTGCAGCGAGCAAGTGGCTGGGTCCACCAAGCTTCATCAGGGGCTTGTTTTTAAAAGCAAGGTGGAAGCCAGGCACGGTGACGCACACCTGTAATCCCAGCACTCTGGGAGGCTGAGGTGGGAGGATCGCCTGAAGCCAGGAGTTCGAGACCAGCTTAAGTACCACAGCAAGACCATGTCACTACAAAAAAAAAAAAAAATTAAAAGTGGGGCATGGGGGCAGCAAATGCCCAACTCTGACTTATATCCCTTCATCCTAGGACTAATGAAAAACACTTTCGATATAAATCAGTTTGGATTCAGCACAGATTAGCTATAGGAAAATTGCACATCAGGAGCACACCTGTGTGAGGATCCAGGTGTGCACAAAGACACACATACAATCGGAAAGGTGAGCACGAACATCTAGATGTAGATACAGATATCGAGTGTTCAGAGCATTGAAGTCTATGAAATTCTAGAATATAACTTCTATCACGTACATGTTTCCTGACCAAAATCTAAAAATGTTCATCTGTTCGTTACACTACTGAAGTTCTGAAATTGTGTGTGTGTATCTCACAGTCTTGCCAAGTGGCTCTGTGATGGTGACTTGATGACTCATTGCTTTAAAGAATCAGCACAGAACGTGCCAGAATCAGAAGCACATCCACATAACAAATAGTGCTGAAGACAGAGATATTAATATCATTTAAAAGGAAATGAGAAAGGCATCTGAAAGAAAAAATATCTTGTGTATATAGTGGAAATGAATGTGCTTCCATTTCCAAATATTAAACTAACACCAATCATGATAAGATCTAAATCCTCAGCAGGGCTTAGAAACCCAGGAGGCTTGTGGGGTCCGTTAACCGAGAGAGACTTACGCTAGGGCGATGACAGTATCTGCAAACAAATAGATTTATTAAGAAAGAAACGTCCTCTGTCATGAGACTTCCTAAGAGCAAACTTCCCCTCAAGTGAAGTAGAAATTGATGTTCATTAGCTAAAAAATCTATTTGGCATCAGATCAGCCCTGTGTCCATGTCGCCTAAGCAAACGCTAAGAGGAAATTGATGTTTATCTAGTTACATCCCATCCCTTTTCCCAAAGGATTTGAAAGACGGGTAGCAGCTATTAAGGAGAAGGCCACATTTTTGCATTGTTACCTTCATCTATAATACAGCCATTGCCGTAGTCACTAGAACAGCTGCTGAACCACTCGACAAAGCAGGAGGGAGCTCTGCACAATATGGTAGACTAAGATGACACAGAGAGAGTTACTCCTGCTGCAAAGATATTGCAAGGCTGAACAAAATATTAATATATACATATTCGAGCGTGGGGTAGGGAGGAGACTGGGTGGAGACTATCCCCCGGTGCCAGACACAAAGAAGAAGCCATCAAAGTGGAGGCACAAGTGGCAGACAGTAACAAGACAACCGTGAGGGTGTGACTTGTCCTACAGGTTGCGCAGACTGGGGTCTCAGCGCTCACGAGAAGACAGGCGGCATGGCTTTGAGCCTGCACGGGTGACTGAGCTGGCACTCGCCTCTTAGGGAAGCCCAGAGGTGCTGCCTGCCCGTAAAATAGAGATGGGAGATTTCCCATCCCCCCAGGGCCTGGGTAGAGCAGGTGAAAACAAAGAGGCTTCATGAGTCATAGAAAACCTGGGCTTGTGCTGTGTTCAGGACACAGGCCCCAGCTTAATTCATTTCTTGGTTTGGAATCTGAAGCTAAGAAATTAACATAAAAGCTCAAGAAGAACCAGCAGGAGCAGATATAACATTTCTCTGAAAGCCACTTTTACAGCCCAGAAAGGGCACGCAGGACTGCTATTAAACCTCATTTTAAAAACCTTTTGAAGATGCACTAAAATAGAAAGAAGGCAAGTACAAAAGGCACGAAGAGAGAGCGCACAGCGCAACAAGCAGGCGAGTGGGCAGCTGAGGATGGGAAATGATCACAGCACCTAAAAAACACAGTAGAATCAGCTTAGAAAAACAATTAGAGAGTAAAGTGAAAGAATAGAAACCATAGTGCAATAACATGGTCCTCTTTTCTTAAGAAAAGAACTATTTAGAGAAACGCCATACAGAATTACAGAAATGCACACGCATGCATGCACACAGAAATGTACCTAGACTCACTGGAATGAAAAAATCTATCGAGGAACAGATGAGTTCCAGTTTCCAGTAATAGAGGTTAAGGTCAACCTCCCATTGCAAACCAAAGAACCGGGTAGCTTACGGCATCTAAAATCACCCAAAAATGCTGAAGGACTCAAGCCAGCACGCACCTCCCAGGCTGATTCTCAGGTGAACACCTGGGACTAGAGAGGAAAGTGGATGTCAGATGCCAAAGCCATTTGTGCCTCAGGTCACCGCGAAACCAGGAACTCACACCTCGGCTTTGGTTCTCAGGCCATAAGTGAGCAAATCCAATGCAAATCCATTTTGGGAGAGATCTGGTAGGTCTCCCCTGTACACCGGCACTCCAAAAGGCTGCATTCTTAAGACGAAAACAGAGAGCACACAAATCAGACCTACCTTCCCCGCCCCAGTCCAGGGGACTTGGATCTGAATGGAGAAAAAGGAGAAAGACACATATAGGAAAGTCATGGCCAGAGCCCAGCCTAGCTACTCAAGCAGGAGGAAGCAAACGATGCCTTCTATCCCTTCTTCTGTTCCCCGTTGTTCTGGGAATCTTAGAAAGTCAACTGGGATGATACATACAAATATATACACATGCACAAAAATAGATGCAGATATAGATGTAGATTTTAATGGAAGAATTCATATTTTCATAATTTTCAGACAAGATGATTGTTAAATCATAAAAGTTCTAATTGAATGTACAGACAAACTTTTTGAGCTACTAATAGAGTCTGGCAAGGTTTTTGGATACAAGGTCAATATACAAACATCAACAGAGTTCCTGTATGCCAGCAACAGTCAACTAGAAAAAAATGTTAATAATCTCATTCACAATAGTGAGAAAGAGTATATGTTACCTAGTCATAAATCAAATAAAGGAGGTACAGGATCTATTTGGAGAATGTAACACTGACATAAAAGAGGATCCAGCAATCTCATTCCTGGGTATTTACCCCAGAGAAATGAAAACTGCTGTATATGCATGTATGGAGTAGCTCTATTCACAATCGCCCGAACCAGGAAGCAATCAAACTGTCCTTCATGTTGGTGAGTGAATGAACAAAACGTGACACAGCCACGCAGCAGGATGCTATTCATCCATCAAATGAACTAATGATACAAACAACAACTTGGATGAATCTCACAGGCATTATCAGTGACAGAAGCCAGTCTTAAAAGGTTACATGCTTTTTAATGGGCACAGTTCTATTAATTTTTATACATGTATTTATTCATATAACCACCACCCAAATCAGGATACAGAACGGTTCTGTCACCCTTAAAACTCTTGAATGCTATTCCTCTGCGGTTACATCCTCCCAAACCCTGACGCCTGCAACTGCTCATCTGATTTCCAGCACTATAGTTTTCTCTTGGAGAATGTGGCTTTGGAGGGTGAGCTGGCAACATCCAGTGACGTTGTAAATGTGTACAGACAGAGCTCAGAACTTCCATTCCTAGGTACACGTCACAGAGAAACTCTTGCAAGGAAACATACAGAAAACATTCATTAAACATTTTCTGTAATAGGGAAAATTGCAAACAAACTGAAAGTGTACCAATAGGATAACTGGGATAGGAGACAATTCCCCATGGGGCTCTCTCAAACTTCTACATGTTTTTGGCAGAAGCACTGGAAGCTTTTGCTCTGCATGATCTTTTTCAAGAGTGTTTGTGTTGTGAACAGCCTCAGAAGACAGAGGTAGTGTCTCCCTCTGGAGCAAAGTTTAGGCAGTCTGGTTTACGGCCCATTATAAGAGATTCAGGTTTCCCAAGTTCAGGGTGCCTCAGCTATGACACAGACCTACTCCATGGGAAGTATACATGTGGACCTCCCCATGGCCTCTCCATGGAATTTAAGGGCCAAGGAGAACCTGTGCAAACATGAAGCTTCTGCTGTTTGCTGTGCCGTGAGTAATAGAGTCCATCGTCTCTGGTCCAGGAGTTTCGTGTCTTTTGTCAGCATCCATGAAACTGTTGTTGGCTGAACTGTTCACATGAAAGTCAGGTAAAATCTCAGACCCTCTTCAGTTCTTGACAAATAGGTAAATAAAACCTTGAAATAGTGACACAATAGGCTTCTATAGACAGATAAAATAAATAAATTAAGATGAGAGGTATCCACATGGATAAATAGCAATAATATATTTTTAGGTGAACTTAAGTAAATCATGAAAGGATACGGCCAACATTTCTGTAAAATAGACATTGTTTGGGGCACATACACACATGTAAAACACAAATGGGAACTGATGTATTATTGCCAGGGCAATGCTTAACTCAGGAGAAGAATGATGTGGGGCAGGGGGCGGGAATTGAACCAGAAATTTTTTAATCTTATGAAAATATGTCAAAATGCTGACATTTGTTAATTCTATCAGCTGAGTGTAGACATTTGCTACATAGATCCACAGTCCTCACCTGCAGTTGTAAAAAAATTGTTCTTAATTTTCTTTCAAAAATTATATGGTGGCAAAAACCCAAAATGAGATAAGGGAAGTTATTGATAGTGTTTATTTGCTGCACTTAATGTGACGGTTCAAACAGTTCATTGCAGAAATAGGGACGTGTTTGATTAGGGTGTGCCTCTCAGGCCCCCCCAGTGGTGTGGGCCACTCAATGGCTTCTGCCTGTATTTCACCTTTCTAAAGTACGGAAAATTCTGAATTCTAACCCCCCTAGCCTCCAAGATTTGGGGTAAGGGCTTGTAGTCTTGAAATATTCTCTCAAAATATTATAGGTATACCTGTTTTATAATTTAAAGATACTAAAATGAGAAAAAAGCTCTAGCACTTGTTAACAGGTAAAACCCTATGTGCACTCCAGAATGCACGTGGTTCTCTACAAAGCAGAGTAACGGGCACATGCAGAGAGGTGCTAACAAGCATCACATCAACCTGGTGTCCACTTCTAGTGTCACAGTGACAAAGGGAGTCTGTCCCTTATGTGTAGCATGGAGAGAACCATTCTGGAAACACTAACCCCTGGTGTTTGTAATTACTGGAGCATATTCCAGAAAACAAAGACGTTAATTATTTTAAAACTTGACAAGATAGGATGATGTGAGATTTTTCCTGTAGCTGTGAGAGAGCTAATGCTTATTTCTGGCCACACTGCCCTTAAGATGCCTGTTTGTTAAACTCACGCCTGAACTAAGAGGTGCAGAGAAGCCTAAGGGCTTCTCTGTTGAGGTCATGGTGGGGGATGGCTTGGGAGTTGGCTCACTGTCCACACGCCGTGACCTAGATGGAGATGCAGCAAAGTGGTTGCCCGCTGAGGGCAGATGGAGCCACTGGACAGCAGCTTCCCCTTTCCCACCCTGGCCGAATGGTCCTGATAAACTTTCCCTGTCACTTCACAGACAGTGTCACTGAATGAAGCAGCCAGTTGTCCATGGTGGTGACCACCGTGACCAGTCATTCCTGAGTTGGAACTCCCTCTCTTCCTGCCCGAGCCACCTTGTCCCTGGCTCTTGCCCACAAAAGTCATTCTCTCAATAAAGTGTCCCGAGCAAGCCTGCATCTCAGCTCATTCTCTGGGAAATTTAAGCCAAAACGGTCTTCATTCCTTGCTCCCATTTCTCAGTCCAGGTATTTTGGGGAAGGAAAGAGACTTTTTCCCTACCTCTAAAAACATCTCAAGTAACTTCAGAAACTCACGATGGTCTCTTGCTCTCCATTTTTGTGCACCACTTTTTACCTGTGGCAGTAAAGTTTTTCTCCAAAGACTGAGTTTCCTTCCAAAGCACTCACCTAAAGTGCCCTCATTGGCAGACAATGACAAACCAGCCTCGGCTCTTGCCAAACGTGCAGAACAGATTTACGAAGACATTTTGTAGTTTCTGGGTATTTTAATTCATGACAACTCTGTTTATTTTATTCCCGAGGGTGGCGCGACCCTTTATCAGAGCGGGTACTTGCTTTGCTCTCGGGTCCTAAGGACGAGCGTGCACCGGTGCATGCGGATGACCCGGCAGGAGCCAACGAAGGAATGTGTAGTCGCCCTGCTGAGTGGAGGAGGCTGCGGCCTCGAACACGTGCAGAGGGCACGACGGTGCAGATGACAGGCAAGATGCATGCCAGAGGCTTGGCCTTGGCTCTTGTGACTCCGCGTTGGAAACAAACTAACTGGCCTGGCCATACTCCTCCGCTCGGTGGTCTACTTAATCCCTTACGTGGCACAAAGCCAATCCAAATCGCAAGCGAACCCCAGAACGTCCTCCTGTGACTTTGCACGTGAGCACTGTGACCTCCCTCCCTTCCTTCAGCCGTGTTCTGTGAAGCAGTGAATAGAACTAGGTGTCTTTTAAAAATACTTTATCGCAGCATATTTTTCCTGCCTCCTGCCATCTTACTGTGTGATCCCGTCAAATGCCAGAGGAACGAGAAACAGATGTTCTGGGCAGGACATGGCACGGAGGGGCTTCCCTTTCAGAACCGATGACAAGGACGCTCTCAGAACTCAACCGGGCTCATGGCTGTGCTATTTGGAGCCTGAAAGTAGGTGAAGAGAGAGGCTCACATACAAAGCGGAGAGCTGAGTTTATCTCTGTGGAATAATGTGCAATGGAAAAAACAAAAAAAATCTTGGCAGTTAAAAAAAAAAGGAAATTAGAGGTCAAATGTTTCCCATTACAAACGCTTTGAGACAATATCCAGGTTTCTTCGTGGAATCGGATGAAAAAGATATGCAAACATGTTGTTTGGAATGAGTGTATTGCTGCCTAGTTCATGGATATTTTTATAAACTAATATTTTTTCTTGAGATGGCATTGCTGCGTTGGGTTTCAACTGAGTTTTATATTCAACATATTTACCAATGTAGATTTTCAGGCACAAAAATTCTTACCTCCTAATCCATTAGCAAAAATAATGAGAATGAAAGCAAAAATAAGGAGTAAAAATAGGACTTTATAAAGTCCTAGTTGATTCATTAAAAATATTTAAGACAGAGGTGTTAGATTATCTATCTGTAATGTTCGGCAACTCCGTGCTTCTTTTTAGAAATATAAGCAGAAATAATTAACAACATAGCTCACAGGCTTCCAGTTCAAGAAAGCAGATTTAGTACTTATTTTATATCATTTTTCTCTTAAGATTTCTTAAGTTGATGGTAAATGAGTGATCAAAATAACAAATCCATGACAACAAAAATTTTATGGTGTGAAGCTATTAACAGATGTGCAATTTCAACAAAATTCTAAATCAAGATTTCTCAACCACAGGACTCTCAACATTTGGGGCTGGTTAATTCCAGATTGAGAGGGCGCCATCCCCATAATATGTTTCGCAGAGTCCTGGTATCATCCACTCCGTGCCAGTAGCACCTTTCCCTCAACCCCAACGTCCCTCCAGACAGTACCATCCCCCTGGGTTAGGAACCACTGGTCTAAAAACAGAGAGCAAATGAAGGAATGTTTAGTCACACCGCTGAGTGGAGGAGGCTGCAGCCTGGAACATTCGTAGAGGGCACGTCAGTGCCGAAGAGAGGCAAGATATATGTCAGAGCACCAAGGAGAGTCCAGACAGGATGGCACGGAAGATCACGGAAGATCAGAGGAGTGAGGGAGCAGATGCTGGGACTGAGTGGAGCCTGTAGACAGAACAGTGGAATAAATGCATGTACCTGCTCACACACACATGCACACTTGCACACATCTGCTCTCACACACTCACATACATGTGCATGCACACACGTGCACATGTGCTCACTCACTATCACATGCTCACACACACATGCAACAGGCAGGAAAGCATGCGGCCAGGTGTTCATTCCTGAGGTGAAGAGGGAGGGTGCTCCTTCAACAAAATGGAACAGAGCTCTTGGGGAGCACTCCATCAGCTAGGGGCAGTATGGAAATTCTAGCCCTGGAGCACCTGCCAACCCAGACCGAAGCCTGCGCGCCAAAGGTCCTGCCACCCACACAGAGCCTCCCATCTCCTTTCTGTTGCGTAGCAGCTTGAGCAGGAATCATGAGGCATTTGAGGAAAGCCTGGATCAGGAGGGAGAAAAACCGAACACGACAGAAGAGGAGATAAACAGGCAGGGAGGGGGTACTAAAAAAAAAAAATCAAATTGACACTCACAGACTCATTTAGGAAGACATTTCACTCAAACCCAAAATCAAGATCCTGCCAATAAGAAAGAAACATTTTTTTTAAAATCAGAATACACAAGAACACTGGGAAATTACAAACCAGGCAGCCAAAATGAGAAGACTAACCCAAAGATGAGACTGACTAAGAGGGGTTTCTAAAAGATAAGAGAGAAAACAGGGAAGGATATTTTCAGAAAAGGGATAGATGAAATTGTTCCCCAAGTGAAGCAAACCTAGTGCTTTCAAATTAAAAGCTGACGCCCAGACCTGGCCATCCACGTAGGACCGGCTCGACACAGGCAGAGAACGGGACAGTGGCCCGCTGGACTTGCCAGCACCACAGACTGTGTGAGTCCAGTTCACGTCACAATTACTAAATAGATCTCTCAGGCCCTTTTCGCATGAATTCCTCTATTAAATCAACATTCTCTCAGTGTATTTCTTTTTTAAAATTAATAGCAGACCTGGCATTTTTTTCCTGCCACATTTTCATCCGGCTTGTGCCAACTGTTTGAGGATTTTTAAAAATTTAACAAACACATAACACTTGTTAAGTGCCAGATGCAGAGCCTTTGCCAAACATCAAATCAGTGATCTTCAAAAGGACCCCAGGAAGTAGGTGCTACCGTTGGCGGCATTTTCCAATGCAGACATGTGCACAGAGCTGTTAAGTGATGTGCCAAGGCCCCTGGGCTAGAGATGGCCAGGCCAGCGAGGGTGATTCCGACCCGGGCAGGCCGCTCCAGAGCATGTGCTCTTAATGACCTCACTCAGCCACAGATGGGAGCCAGATGCCTGCAGATTCTGCTGGCCTGTGTACGTGCCACCCTTCCCAGCTTTGTGTGACCTACAAATCTGACAAGCATGTCTTCCGTGCTTGCCTCCAAACTAGAGAGAGAAGTTGGAGAGGGTGAGGCCAGGGAAGACGCCTCTACAAAAACAAATCTGAGGAGAAGCTAGGAAAACCCAACCAATATCCACCAGGGAGAACGTGCCCTTCTGCAAGCCTCAGTGTCCCTCCAGGACTGGGGATCACAACCGCCTGGACCTGTCTAATGTAGAGATCATCTAGACCAGTGGTTGGGGGCACAAGGGCCCCCCAGGGGACATTTGGCAAAGTCTTGAAGATATTTGATTGTCACAACTGGGGTGAGGGGTGCTCCTGGCATCTGGAGGGTGGGGGCCAGGGATGCCACGCTGCTAAATCTCCTGCAATTCCTAGGACAGCACTGCCCCTGCCCCCACAGGAGAGAATTACTCAGCCCAAAATATCTGTCGTGCCAAGGCTGGGAAAACCTGATCCAGACTACATAATTGTATCATAAAGCCTAAAACAATAATATATAATAAGTTTTGACATAATGTACCAGTTGAGGAAAAAACCATGTGGATTCATGAAATACGTCTTTTCAGTAACATTCTTGCACACTGGCAAAGTGGGAAGACGACTGTCAGCATCAGGTGTCTCACCTGCCAGTCCCCTCCATGCTCCATTCGTAATCTGTGACATCAGGGCATCCCGAAGTGCCATAAACTGCCGCTTTATTACTTTTCAAGTACTTGGAGTAATCAGAACATTTTTAACCTAAATAGCTGCTCCCAAAGGCTCGTTGTTAATGGCTAGTTAAGAGTGTTACACAACGATCATTTCAAAGCATCAGCCTAATTCCTGGTTCATTTGCCTGCATTTTTACTACAATATTTTTATGTAAACTAACTCCTGATTTATTTTGCTAAACACGTAAACTTCAAATATTATCTCTGCTATGTGTTTTTTAGTAAATCTATATTTTCATAAGTCCTATAAAGATGATTTATTTGTTTGCAAACCTAGCAGAATGTCACAATGTAATTACTACTTTTCAATTATGTTTAGTATTTATTTTTTATAATGGTCATAAGAAATCAAAATTTGTTTTTTATTTATTTAATTTCCACTCTTATTTATTGGCCTAAATAATGTAAATAATAAAAAGGTTGGAAAAGAATCAATATCTCTTTTACTTTCCTACAACTCCCTGGAATATAAGCCTAGCTGGGTCGGCAAATCTCCAAATCCTCTGTGTACCTAAGTCACAATTATAATACAAGCCATTGACCAATGAACTTTATTTCTTCTGATTCTCAGTAGCCAGAGGGCTTTAACTGAAGAATCTCTCAGACACGTGACGATTGAGAAAGGAACTTTCTACCAATTTTTTTAGGCTCGTAGAATCTGTTTGGGGACATTACCGAACCATGACAATGTCAATGTCTTCCAGTCAAAGACCCTTCAGAAGATCACCTGTAGATAATTACAGTTGAGTTTATCGACTCATTGCAGCCCAGAAGAACACACACATCTCAGTAAGAAGCTGTTATTAATAGAAAAGACTCAGTAGGGAATACAGGCTGGCGTTAGGTGATCTAGGGGGGGAGTCAAGGGAGCGGGGCTTTGCTTCAGGCTGGACGCTGTCAGAGAGCAGAGGTAGTTCTCCAGCGAGGCATCTTGACGGACCTCGAGCAGAAGGCAGGAAGTAAGGCTAACGCTGTCATTAGTGAAGCAGCAGTCAGGACAGTGGGCTGTCTGGTCATTTTGGTGGTAAGCACAACATTCATGTTTCTGTCGTGTTCACACAGGATTACAGAGCTGTCTGGTCTGGCCTTGACCCTCGTGACTGTAGAGCGGTGTTGTCTGATGTGGGGGTTCTGTTCAACTGGAGAGCACCAGGCCCTGGCAGTGAGGGACAGATGAGATTCCAGCCACTAGCTGTTCTCTTTCTCAATGGCCATTCCCTCTCCATCCCCACCTTCCCTAAGAGGGGACCTTGTTTCCTGCCATCTACAGCCACAGAGGGTTTGCTTCTGCCAACTGGTTTGCTTCTACTGGCCGGCAACTACCCCTTCTCCTGCGCCAGTTCCAAGAAGAACGATCACTTTTGGATACTACGTCATTCAAAAACTTACACTAAACCCTTAATTTGATTCTCCCCTTCCAGAAGTCCTATTTCTCATCTTGGTTTCCTGGAGTAGGGACTCACTTGGGAGAGGGCATCATATTCAAGATATCTCACCCAGAGCACAAACCCATCAGAGTGTATGCCAGTTAGGTCTGGGAGGCTCCCTGCCGTGCGTGGCTCTGAATCTTCAGTTGCTGGATTTTAGGGAGCTCCAAGGTCCCCAGGGAATAAGCCAGGGCTTGAAAGCTGAAAGCAGAGGTCATTTACCGACTCATCCTACAGGTTACAGAGAGTATGACAGTTTGGAAAAATCAAAGTTTAGTTTCTGTAGTTCACAAATGGGGGACAAAATCTAGGAGCCAGTCTGTGTGTGGCTAGGGTGTTACAGATTAGATTATTTTCCAGATACTTTCACTCCTGCTCCTTACTTTCCTGGGGGGAATATACATGCCCACATTATTGATTATAACTTCCATCCATAAACTAAATCTCATGCTGTACAGATAGCAGTTTTAATGTCATGGATATCCTGCTCGAATTGATCATAAAACAATGTATTGACAAAAGGAACAAATGAATATGTTAATGCAGTATGATAAGATTATAACTTGAGTGATCACAAATAATGTCAGATTACAAAATAAGACATTTGTTCATTTCTGCATTCATTCAACAATGATAAAACAACAATGATAAAAAATACAATGGATCCAATATATGTCTCCAACATGAACAAGGAAGACAGTAGTGGGATTGACATTCTGCTATCCTCATGCAGATCATAGCTGAGGATCTGGAGGTTTGCAATGAGAATTTTGTAACGATTAAAGAAAAATTTTCTAAATAAAAACTCAAGGGATTGGACTCCATTCTCTCACCCCTTGTTCATGCCCCACCTTGCACTCTCACTACTGTGCCTTTTAGGAATGACCAAGTGTTCTCTACTTCCTCCCAGGTTGAGACCAAAGAAAATATAAAGAGAGAAATTTCCAGTGCCCCCAATTAAATTCTCATGCTTAGAAGTATCTTAAGACTCTAGAAGTACTTCCCAATGGAAGCTGTGCACTTTCCTTTCTTGGAGATATTTAAGCAATGGATATGAAGATAATCTCTGGGAAAAGTTTTAAGTTCAGTCCTGCCACATAGAGGTGGAAGAGCAGAACCAAGTGGCTCCACACTCCCCACATTCTCTGGTTGGTCTTTGAAAAATGACTATGCACGGGCAGGGTTTTGTTCCGCATTTTCAGTTCAGCTGGCTCTAAATTTGAGGTCATTAATGGATTGTTTAATGTTCATTCCATTGTGGCAGTTAGTTTGCTTTCAGAAATAAGCTAAAATGATCTATTTCTAAAAATATCCTCCAAGCCCAATTGCTTTTGGCATGTCAGACAGAGGCAGAGTCTCCTACGGGAAGTTTAGCGAGCTGAATGTTTTTGTCCACCCAGTCTCGGTGGCAGCCACCACCGCTCTGACAACCGTCTGTATCAGTCTGCTTATTCTTTCGCATCTTGTTCAAGGGAAATGAAACTCCATGGGCAGAACCTGACGTGTCCCAGGGAAAGCAGAAGAGCAATGTGATAGAGGCATAGGTCTTCAAGAAGGAGCCGTGTCATGCAAGTCGCTCTTTCATTCACGTAGTCAGTAAGTGTTTGTATTCACAGCAAGCGCAAAGGGAAGCACTGGGACATCTGTTGAAAAGAAAATTGTCATTTGGTAGCGCCACCAACAAAGGGACATAATAGCATGTTGCCCCGATGGGAAGCCCTGGGAGGGAGGCAACTTCACTTCCGTGGCATTTCTCCCCGAATGCATAACCCGAATCTAATCACGAGGCAGCGTCAGCCCGGCCCAACTTCACGGCACTTTTCAAAACATCTGACCTGTACTTTCCCCAAATGCCGATGTCATTGAAGACGAAGAAAAACAGACTTGAAAACTGAATGCAACATGGATCACAGAATCCTAGACTGGGGGAAAATTTTCCATAAAAAATATTACTAGGAAAATTGGTGAGCTGTGACTATGAACTGTGTATCAGACAATAGTGATATAGTAATATTAAATTTCTTTGATTTGATAATCATGTAGGTCTTAGAAAAGACACTCTCAAGTATTTAGGCATAAAAGTGTGATGTCAGCAATTCACTCTCAAAAGCTTGGTTCAGAAAATACACAGATGATAAGCAAATGGGGCAAAATGTTACCGACTGATGAATTTGCTGAGGGTACACGGGAATATATTCTAGGTGTTTGTGAGATTCTTCTGTAAGTTTTAAAGTCTTTCAGAATAAAAAGTTAAGAATTCTTTAGCAGAAATTCCTAATGTTTCAAAAGGCCGTGGTAGCATAAAATACTAAGAAATCCTTTATCTTGCAGTCTGATGTGTAATCAGGGTGAACTTTAATTCCGTGGGCATGAATCGGTGGTAGAAATGATATTCAAAACAGAAAATTTTCTTCACCTGATAAATAACTGCTTAACCTAAACTAATTGCTCAGTGGAATCCATGTTTAAGAAATAATTTGCTTGGATTTATGCAATGACAATACTGACTTTAAATTTTCAAGCAATCATACAATTAAAATAACTAATATTAATTTTTAAAAAATCAATTGCCCTATTCAACCAAAAGGAGTAAGATCAGAGGGAGGGCCAGCTGGCATTCAGGTAGCTGGAATTCCTAACTCCGTGGCAAACCGTCATGAGTCAATGGAATTCCCCACTTTTTGTCTACATTTTTTGACTTGATAAAAGTTGTTTGACTTAAAAACTATTAGCCAATTTAGTAAGCTCTAGGTACAAACAACTCAGTTTTCTGTGTGTTGAGTCATGACTGGAGGCATTATTTCTTAAGGGAAAAAAATTACATATATCTTTGCAGGCAAAAGAGAACTTTAAGAGCTTTGAAACACATCCATAAATAATTTCTCTCTAGTACACATTCTTCAAAACACTTAAACTGACTGTATTGGGACTGAAAATGCATAGGGGGCAAACGAATTTTAAAGGAATGCCTCCTTGAATGGGCCCATTCTTTCTCAGGGATAAATAAAATCTTTCTTGTCGTTCTCAATACCAGAAAGTCTCACGGTGAATGTTTTGTCGACCTCCAAGAAAGGCTGCTGTTAACACGAAGCAGCGTGTGCCAGAGCAGGCTTGCTGGGCATTAACTTGTTGGAACACGCCATCTCTCTGCCTGCAATCATCGCCCACACGTTCCTCACCCCTTATGCCGTAAACCCACGTCCAGCACATGCCGGGCTGACTCCTGCTTGTTCCTTCAAACTGTTAGTTCTACTGGTGCCTCCAGAGCCCGCATCCCAGGAAGATGTCAACCCCAGAACTCCCCGTGTGTGCGCACGCCCCCTAGGCTTCTCCCAACAGGGCGCTGCTGAACATTCGGAAACTGTCTGTCTCTCTTTCTCTTCTCATGTGATTACCTCTGCGAGGACAGCCTCCATCCCTCCCACTCGCCTGAGTGCCCGAGTCCCCACACTGGCCCCCGGTATCCCCCAAACACTCACTCAATGTCTGTTGGATGAGTGATTTGGACACAGGAACCCAACCTCTGTGAAACATTAATACTGATCCTAGTATGTAAACACTTCCTACCTCTGACATTTCCTCTTTCCCTACTTTTTTGCTATTTAAAACATAAGACTAATTTTAAGCCCTGCTGACGGAGAGCCACAAGTTCAAAGCAAACACATGAGCTCTGACTCTGAGCCACCCGCCCACTCATCCGGAGATAATCTGATGTTCTGTGGGATTTTCACAGCACAAAGAAATGAACTATCTGGACCAAAAATAAACCAGAAGTTGTGGTTCAAGCCCTTTGTGGGTCAGGATATATTTTTAATATTTAAAGAATATTGTTGTTCCATGGGAGACTGACCACCCCAAATTGGAACTCTCACTTGTAGTCAAGCTGGTAACTTTCCTTTCCCAAGCTGACCCCCATCTAAACCTCGAGAATAGCGTGTCCCAGGATGAGTGAACGCTCATTCTTAAATAAGTAAGTTGTTTGTAGCAAATCAGTGGCTGCCAGATAATGTTAATCAGCATACAGTTGTCTTTCACAATTCTTTGTGGAAAATGACAGGCATCTCGACTACATTTGAAGGACTTGTCTATTTAGCGTCATTGCTGAAAATAAGCAGTTCATCATAAATCCATTAATCACAACTAAGCCAGTGATCCCGCTTCTCTCCAAACAAATGTACGCATTTTCCCAGGGCGTTACAGTAAGTTCAATGAATATGAAATTCACGACGACGGTGATTGCCAGGAAGCCCATTCTGCTGCTCTATTGTCTCAAGGATTTACTTAGACTCTCAACAAGATGATCAAGACACTTTGAAAGGGACGGGCAAGAGGTTTGCACCAATCCACTGTGCCTTCCAATCAAGACCTAATTCATCACTACCAAATGGCTTCTTCAGAGCACAGAGCCATGTAAGAATCGTTGCAATGAAACACCCTGACCCTGCTTAGCTCTCTGGAAAACTGTCTGCCAGAGTCTGGGAGAAGCCATCAGTGATTTTTAACGAGCACAACTTAAGTGAACTTATCATGATGTCTGTGACTAGTCCTGGTAGCAGCGGCTTTCATCTGGCAATGTCTGGAGATATTCCTGGTCCTTGTACCCTGGGAGAGCAGTGTTACTGACATCTAGAGGGCGGGGACCAGGGATGCTGCTACACATCCCACAATGCACACGACAGACCACCCACAATGAAGAATCACCCGGCCCAAAATGCCAATAGTGCTGGTGGTTGAGAAACCCTGCCTTACAGAAAGTTAATAGACGTTGTTTCTAGGTCCGTGCTGTCCTGTACAGCAGCCACAAACCACATGTGGCTACTGAGCCCTTGAAGTGTGGCGAGTCCAAGTGGAGATGAGTGTGAGTGAAAAATACACACCAGATTTCAAAGACGTGGTATAAAAAAAGAAAGTAGACTATCTTAGAGTATCTTTACAATGAAATTTTGTATTGAAATGATAATAGGTTGGATATAAAGTGTTAAATAAAATGTTATTAAAATCAGTTTCATCTCTTCCTTTTTACTTTTTTGAATGTGCACTAGAAAATGTAAAATTACATATGTGGCTCACCTGCATTTCTTTTTGGACAACACAGGGCTAGGAGTTCCTCCTGTTTGCTTGGTGATACGCTATCTCCATCCAGGTAACCTACAATCCAATAATATGTGGTACTCTCAAAGTAAATTTACTTTCAAAAATCACCCAGTCACTATATCCATATAAGGTAAATAAAACTGCCAAGTTATTTAATCAGATCAAAGACATGTGAGGTGTAAATTAAAGTTTTCCTATTTATGTTGGTTATAAAACCAGGCTGAGATGAAGAAATGAAATCATGGAAATGGACTTTTCTTTATGCCCAAATGGTTAGGAATTAATCCCTTTGCAAATTGCTCCACAGGTCCAACACACTTATTAATGAAAGCTAGAAGGGAGCCAGGCATAGTAGCGGCACCTGCAGTCCCAGCTACTCGGGAGGCTGAGGCGGGAGGGTCACTCGAGCCCAAGAGTCTGAGGCTGCAGCAGTACTGTCATCACGTCTGTGAGTAGCTACTGCAAAAAAGAAATCCCCCACATTGACAAACGTGGTTTTCAACCCCAAACTGTAGGTCCTTTCTTAAGGATCCACTTGAAAAGGCAGAACAAACAGATGGAAACATTAAATGACAAAACAAGACAAGGAATGCTGATATTCCCACTGAGAGTTCAGAGTCGAAATCAGAATCACTGAAGGGCCACACTGGGGCACGGAGAGTCAGGATTTAGATCAACGAAGGGGCGTCACACCAGAGACCCCAGAAAGGAGGAGCAGAGGGAGCCAGCACTCGGAGCTGCAGCCGGTGCGGTGCTTGCGACAGAGGCAGTCATGAGAGCTAGCCAAGGCTTTGCATTTGTGTCAGGGAGAGCTCAGCGGTGAGGCAGGCTTCTCTGTGGTGGGCCTTAATGACCAGGGTGAGAACTTAGAACTTTCTCCCATAGGCAACGGGAGCCAGGGAATGGTGTGGAAAGAGAGGGAGAACATTTCAGGCACGCACATGAGGTGGACTGGAGAGAGAAGTGACCAGAGGACATGTAATTAGCCCAAATGCACAGGACGAACCACCAGGGTGGTGGCAGTGTGCCTAGAGGACAAAACACCAACTGGACATCAGAAATAGAGAAGAAAGAGGAGTCTGATTTTGAGTCTGAGTGTGTAGGGAGGAAAGGTGCATAGATCCAGCGAGGAACGTTGTGGGGGCATTGAATTTGGGGTGGTGGATTTCTGGCCATCAAAGCTGGGACTAAGCTTCCGAGAATAGAGCTATAAATATCAGAGACAAGCTAATAGGTATAGCATGTTGCCTATTATCTTATAGGCCGTTTACAACCTCTATGAGCTAGGTCGGGAGGTACATTGGTCTCCACTCTACCAAGAGGTCAAGGTTGCTTGAGCACTGCACGTTGGAACTGGACCCAGGACTCCCGGTGTTCTCACAGTCTTGCTTTCATCCCAATATACCACACTTTTGTCCTCTAAACTGTGCAGATGCTGAGCCAATGAAGGAGGTCAAAGTCACAACAGGAATTCTGAAAATGACAGAGAGGGAGAGATTATCAACTAAGTTGCTGAAGTCATGAGTTGAAAGAAAACCTTGTTTTCTAACCTAGATCGCATGCACCAGGTCTGGTGAGAACCGCCCGTGGTATTAGTATTACAGTTTGCACACCCTTCCTGTTCCTCAGCATCTTGTCTAACTGCTTATATGCTGGGTTCTTAAATGCTGCTTCCCAAGAACTTAGGCAAGTCACACACGCTAACACCCACTGAGGTATAATGACCCATATAAGCTTTCAGATGTGTTTGCATTTTAAAAAGGGCCTCTTGAAGACACAGGCCTTCAAAAGCGTAAAAGAATGGTGGAAGTGGGGAAATATTTCTCCACAGTAATCTTCAAATCCTACAGCCAACCTACATACAGAGTTATTTGTGTAATGTTGCATATGCATTTGTCCAGACCCAGTGAGCATGCATTTCACTGCAAATAAATTTTAGCTCAAAATAAAAAATACAATAAATAAATACTAAACTCTAGTTTATGACATACATGCTGAAGTATGTAGAGGGATGGAGACTAATATCTCCAATTTACTCTGAAATGCGTCAAAAACTGAGATGGATTAGTGTATAGACAGAGGGATGAATAGATGGATAGATGCATTTAAAATGAGGTTAGTAAAATGTTAATGGCAGCATCTAGGTGGTGCGTAAATGGGTGTTCACTGTAAAATCCATTCAACATTTCTACATGCTTAAGAATTTTTAGAATAAAATGTTGAAAAAAGTCTTAAGAAACTAAAACAGTAATGAAGGAAGACTAGCCCAGTATGTACCATGCTGAAACATTAATAAAACCTTAATATCTAACCATATTAGAAAGAAAAATCAATGGAACAGAGTAGAAAATTCAGAAATAGAATCTCTCCAACATGGAATTTAGTATATGTTAAATATACTAAATATTTAACATATTTAGTGTATGTTATTTAAGTGACAGCTGTCACATGTGGTCAGTTTGTGACAGAGGCAACAATAGCTGTGGATTACTGAAACAACGGACTGCCTTCTGGAAGAATATTTTAGTTCTGCACCTCACAACTTATACCAGGATAACTTCCAAATAGATCAAATATATAAACATTTATAAGTATGTAGGATGAACTAATAGGCTAAAAAAAGCCATAGGAAAATCCTTGTTTTAGCACAAGAAGGGGAAAGTCCTTTCACCTCTGACTCGAATGCCCGAAGCGGTGACAGACTGGTGAACTCAGCCCCGTGAATGTCAGAGCCCTTCAGGCAAAACTACAAACGACACGCAAACTCAGCAGACAGATGGCCAGCTGGGGACAACAGCACGGTCTCACAAAGTTAATTTCTCTAATAAGTAAGGACCTCATAGCTGTAATGTCAGCAATCCAACAGAAAAAGCAAAAAGATGGAAAACAGCACAAACAGAGAATTCATAGGAAAGGAAAGATATGTTTTTTAGTCCCACGAAAATATCCTTGATCTCAAACATAAAATGGAAAAAATGGATCCCTGTGTGGTTTTCATTTGCATTTCTATTAGAAGTAACAAAAAAGAAAGCTGTAGTGTATGATTCACTTTAAAAAGGAGAGAAAGAAAACACACACACACATATACACAGCGGCACATATAAAAATGCATTTGTAGATATTTTTAAAAGTTCCAGAAAGGAACTCAGAAATAACATGTATTGTTTGTTCAGGGTGGCAGGCAGGTTTTTTCACGGAATATTCTTTTATACTTTTTGAATTTTGAACCATGTAAATGGACTACCTAATTTTAAAAATTGGATTTTAAAAAGTGAGAATTCTATTGAAAACAAAAGTAGCAAGGTGAAAGGTGGCCCAAGTTCTGGCCCAACTCTGCTACTAATTAACTGCACGAAGTTGGGCCAGTCCCTTGGAATCCTTGACATTCTGGCTGCAAAGAATCTCATCCCACACTCTTGTTTTATGGAATAGGAAACAGAAGCACAGAATAAATTAAGTGGCAGCCAATGTCACACACAGTCGGTTTATGGCAGAGCCAACAAAAGCTGTCAATGTGTCGATTTCTTCTGGGGTAAGATGGGAGTACTGCCATTAAGAAACGGCAAGCTGCAGACACTGGGAGAAAATATTTGCGAATCACATAACCGACAAAGGACTTTTACCCAGAATGTTAAAAAAAAAAACTCTCAAAATTCAACAATAGGAAAGAAAATCAATAAGCACCTAAAAAGATGCTTAAGATCATTAGTCATCAGAGACATACAAATTCTTAAAACCACAGTGAGATAATACTGTACACCTATTAGAATGGACAAAATTTAACAACAACAAAAAAAAACTGAAAATACTAAATGCTGGAAAGGATATGGAGCAACTAGAACTCTCCCACATGGCTGGTACACAAAATGCAAAATGGTACAACCACTTTAGAAAACAGTTTGGCAGTTTCTTATAAAGTTAAACATATACTTACCATATACATACCATATAATTCAGCAATACCACTCCTAGATATTTACCCAAGTGAAATAAAAAACTTACATTGACACAAAAAACCCATACATAAATGTTTATAGCAGTTTTATTCATAGTCTCGAAGAAGCCAGAAACAAACCAAATGTTCTTCAACTATAGTACATCCATACCACGGAATAGTACGCAGCCATGAAAAGGAACAGACTATTGATACATGCAACAACCTGGATGCATCTCAAAGGCTTAATACTGAGTGAAATCAGCCAACCTCAGAAGGCTCCACACTGCATGATTTCATTTATATGATGTTCTGGAAAAGGCAGAATTGGAAGAGCAGAGAGCAGATCAGTGGTTGCCAGGGATTGGGTGGAGCATGAAGAAATTTGGGGAGGTATTGGAACTGTTCTGGATCATGATTGTGTCATAGATATCAAATCTATGTATTTCTCAAACCCGTAGAATTGTATGTCACGAAGAGTAGATTTTACTATATGTAAATTTTAACATAAATTTTTTCCAGCTTTATTGAGGTATAAGTAACAAATAAGGTATGTGTATTTTTAAGGTATACAATTTGATGTTTTGATATACATTGTGAAACAGTTGCCCCCACCAAGCTAACTGACATGTCTATCACCTCCCAGAGTAGAGTTATGAATCAAAGGTCTCTGTGGTCCTTTCCATTTCTAAAAACATGAAGATTCTTTCTTTTTTTTTTTTTTTTTAAGTGGATAGCAACTCATTCCTAAGGAGTAGAACGAGTTTGTACTACATGTGGCAAAAAAAAAATTATAAATTTTCTTTTAAAAAAATGAATCTGAATAACAATGAAATTCATAACATAATGAAAATGTAAAGAAACAAAACACCCTAAAAAATGTGTAAAAATGATGGCTCAGAATTTCATCTCCAGCACAACTCAGCTGGGTTTCAGGTATTTTGATTTTTCTCTCATTTGGAAGCACTCTATTTTTCTATTTTTTTATGTTATATTTCCATATCTCATTGTTTAAAGCATGTTAATCGCACATTAAAATTGATTTTTATTTAAAGATGAGATCATTGATTGGACACAACCTACAATCTGTATCTCCCCTAAGCATCCTTCTTCCTCCCTCGGGGCTTGCTCTTGTGACATTTGGACTGTCCAGAAAGACGCCATCCTTAGAATTATTCCTTGTTTAGTTTTGGTCTCTTTTGTTCCATAAAGTTTGAGTAAAATATTTCTCATACAGTGTTTTTTAGCTTCTTTAGGGTAATGTACTCCTTTGAGACTATGACTTAAGATATGACTCTATTTGCAAAGATGTTTTTAGAAGTCTATAAATACTTGTCTTAGTCCATTGGTGCTATTATAACAAAATACCTGAGATTGGGTAATTTATAAATAATAGAAATTTATGTCTACGGTTCTGGAGGCTAAGAAGTCCAAGATCTAGATGCCAACAGGTTCAGTATCTGGGGAGGGCTGCTGCTTCCCACGATGGCACCTTGTTGGTATCTCCTCTAGAGGGGAAGTACTCTGTGTCTTCACGTGGCAGACGGGACGGAAGAGCGAGACAGCGCTCCCTTCAACTTCTTGCCATTCACAAGACTGCTGACACCAGCCATGAGGGTGGAGCCCTCATGAGTTAACCACTTCCTAAAGGCCACACCTCTTAATACCTTTGCCCTGGGGATTAAGCTTCAGCATGAACTGTGGAGAGCACACCATCACTCAAACCATAGCAATACCTCTGCTTACACAATTCTGGTGACGATGTCAGTGGCTCAAGGACTCCCTGAGTCACGGAGATTTCAGGGCACAAGCTCCTGAGGGTAGCCCTACGTTCGAATCCTGGTTCTGCTTTTTAATAACTGTGTGACCTTGGGCACATGTTTATCCTTTCTCTGCCTGAATTTGCTCATCTATATAGTGCAAATAATAGTGTTGCTAAGATTCAGCCATGCCTCGTCACTGGAAAGCCTCACTAATCAGCTAGGAGGAGGAGGAAGAACTGACTGATACAATTCTCCAAGGTTTCTAAGTCAGTCTCCTTATAAGTTTGGATTCAACAGAGTGTTGTCAAAGTGTCATCTGCAACCCACTCTTGTCAACTGAAGTTCCTCTCCTGGTGGGAGATCCAGAATACAACGTTACTAGAGGAAATGATGTGCAACTCCATAGATGTCCATTTCCTAATGTCTGACTAAGAGCTGTACCCGGCAACTGACCGAGTGATTATGAGTGACCACACTAAAATTAGCATAGTACTTGATTTTGTGGAAGACTCTACTTCAGTCCTCTACTCTGAGGATGCTTGATACCACGGCATCATCAGCATCGTCTTGGCTTAGGGCCGGTTTCAATTGTGTCTCTGAATTTTGATCATTTGTATTTTACAGTTGGCCTCATCATCATCAGTGTTGTTCATTGAGGGTCAGTCCATGGACCTGACAAAAACAGTGCAATCGACCATATTTTGGTCTATAATTTTCCAATACTTTGTTTTTAAGTCACGTATATACCGTGGTTCCCACGGGAATCACTCAAGTTCTCATAGCTGTAGTAGGGGCAGGGAGTAACGTCGTTGGTTGGTTTGCTCACTATTGAAAACTAGGGGTTGGTAGGGAAGATGGGGGATGAATGCAGTCCTTTTCTTCTGCCTAAGTGGACCATAGTAAAACATACATGTGGTGCACACACATGACAAAGAACCGCTAGATGGCTAACTGTGAAATTAGGTACCCCACTTATCACTTGCCAGACCCTGAACAAGTGAATAAACTTCTCTGAACTTATTTATGAAATCCAGACATTTTCTTGGCCTCCTAGACAGGCAGACTTCATCCGTAAAGAGTCGTGCAGTAAACATATTGGGCCTGGGAGCCCCAGGGTCTCTGTCACAGCTACTCTACTCTGCTGTGGTCACATGAAATCAGACAGGGACAGTACTTAAACAAGTGACGTGGCTGTGTCCCAATAAAGCTTCATTTACAAAAGCAGGTGACAGCCTCTCTGGCAGTAGCCTGCTGAACTCTGCCATACATCATCGTGACAATCACATGACACAGTGCCGGTGTGATGTTATTATTGCTGTCATCATCATCGATATCCTTCACCGTTTAGAAAGCACTCTCCGCCCGTCCTCTCAATCAAGGAGACAGGAGAAAACACTACTCAGCACGTCTTGTAATGGGAAGGCAGGTGTGGGAGCGCTGGGGCTTTGGCCATGGCGCGAGTGTAGGGGAGCATCCTTCAGCTCCCCACCATTAGATCTCTTTTTTCTGTCACTCAGAGAGCTCAGGAAGCCTCAGCCCACTGTACATTTGTTTGTAAGGGATCATTTTCACGTCATCACACTATTTTTCCACTACTCCTAGCCATAAGCCAAATCCTTTCATTGCTGAGATATAAAAGATGATAGTGGAAAAATAGAAAGGCTTTTATTTATATTATTGCAAGCTTTTAAAAATGATTTCCCCTGAATAGGCTATTTTCCTCTTTTCTGTCTGGTTATTACCATTTTCATTTTCCAGTTGTAAAACTATATGTTTGCCATTTGTCTGAAGAACAATGCAGCTCTCTCCAATCCGTCACACAGCCCTGCCCTGAGCGATTCTCACAGCTCATCCGGAGCGTGGCGGCCTGGTTAAACAGGCATGTCTGGGCCGCAGGCTCCTCAGGATGGAGCCCTCGGCCCTGCGGGCATCTCGCTCCAGCAACGCCAAGCCTCACCCGACTCACAGTGCGGAGAGAGAGACCAGAGAGGAGTTTCCAAAAGAGGAAGATCACGTTTCATGATCAGCATATTTTCCAAGTAATTACGTGAATTAATTTCGGGAAGGCGATGTGATTCTTTCAGCCTGAAGATTCAATGACATGAAAACCTTCAGAGAGGCAGACAGAGAGGGAAAAAATGATCAGGTGATTTTTCTCCTAACCAAAGTCAACCTCCACTATCTCAGGGCTCCACTGAAATGCATATTGTGCTCAAAGTGCCCTCTGATCCTGTATTTTAAAACATTCATTGTCAAATTAGCAAAACCGCGGTCGACAGCTTCAGCGCGGTCCTACCATCCAGAGTTCAACACTGAGAAGCGTTGGTTGAGTTGACTTCTGTCTCTGCTACAGAGAAAACATCCACACCCTACTCACTGTGACTTCAGATGCAGGCCAGCTGTATTGGCAGACTAGTTTCCTCACCTGTATGATGGGGAAACAGAGAAACTGCCTTATGTGGTTAATATAGCAATACACAGTTAACCCTTGAACAACATGGGGCTCATAGGTGCCAACCCCATGCAGTCAAAACTCCGTGTGTAACTTTTGACCCCCCAAAAGTTTAACTACCATTAGCCTACGGTTGTCTGGAAGCCTTAAAGATAACAAAAGCAGTCAATGAACACATATTTTATGTGTTATTTATAATATTATACATTGTATTCTTACAATAAAGTGAGACAGAGAAAAGAAAATGTTATTAAGAAAATCATACTCACAAGAAGGGAAAAACAAACAGCACATGTACTCACCATTAAATTGGAACTAATTGATCAGCTTATGTGCACACATGGAAATAACATTCACCAGAAACCAAGCAGGTGGGAGGGGGAGGGGTGGGGAAAGTCACACCTAACGGGTATGAGGCACACCATCTGGGGGATGGGCACACCTTGACTCAAAGGGTACAAAAGCAATTTATGCAAACAAAACGTTTGTACCCCCATAATATTCTGAAATAATAAAGAAATAAATAAAAGAAAACAAAGGAAATCAGAAAGAAGAGAGAATATATTTACTCTTCATTAAGTGGAAGTGGATCATCATCATTTACTTACATTTACTAGTTTATTATAAAGGGTATTACAAAGGGTACAAATGAACAGCCAGATGGAAGAGATGCATAGGGTGAGGTACGGGGGAGGGGTGTGGACCTTCCACGCTTTCTCCGGGAGCACCGCCTCCCAGCGCTTCCATGTGTTCACCAACCTGGAAGCTCTCCCAACCCTTTAGGGGTCTTTATGGAGGCTCCATACTATAGACATGATTGATTATTAACTCAATCTCCAGCCTCTCTCCCCTCTCCAAGCTTCTAATCGTGGCTTGGTCTCTCTGGTGATCACCAAAACTTGCCTCATTAGAACCAAAGACACTTTTGTCACCCAGGAAATTGCAAGGGCCTAGGGGTTCTGTGTCAGGAGCCAGTGCCAAAGACCAAATATCAGGACAAAAGGTGTTTCTAGCACACCTACCACCCAGGAAATTACAAAGGTTTTGAGAGCTCTGTGCCAACTGCTGTGTGTGACTTGCTGACTGTCACTAATGGTGGTTTTGATTATGACTTTCTATTTCTTGAGACTTCATAGGTAGCCTTTAAAGCTGAGTCGAAAGTGCATACCTTTAAAGATGATTTGCATTTGGCTTCCTCTGGGTGCCTAGAAGTGCTTTCAATTCAGCAACTAAATTCTTCGAATAAGTTTTTTTCAGACTAAAAAAGAGTTGCAAATCCTGGCCCTAAGTGATGGCTAGCTTGTGGTTATAATTTCTGAGATAGATTATTTTACCTCTACCCAGAAGCAAGGCTACTGTTTAAGGTGTCCTTTCATAGGATAAGTGGCTTTTGTTTGTTTTGTTGGTTGGTTGGTTGTTGGTTTTAGTTCATCCTTCCACTGAGGGTCTCCGTCTTCAAAGATCCTGGCTTTATATCCGGGTATCCAGCTTCTCTCCTTACTGCCTCTAGGTTTTTCTACATGGCCTCAAGTGGCTCATTAAACTAAAGCTCCACACTGCCTTTATCAGCAATCACAAGTCATCACAAGGCATCTCCATCAGCACCTCCCCAACCTCTTTTCATTTTTGCTATCTCATTGGTTTTGAATGCTGAGCATTTCCTGTCAGCTGACTCCTGCTACTATGGTCTGAATGTGTCCCCCAAAATTCATGTGTTGGAAACCTAATCCCCAATGCAACAGTGTTGGGAGGAGGGGCCTTTTGGAACATTGTTTAAGTCATGAGGGCTCCACCCCCATGAATAAATTAATGCTGTTATAAGAAGGGCTTTTAGAAATGGGTTCACTCTCCCACTCTCTGCCATGGGAGGTCAGAGTTCCTCTCTTGCCCTTCCACCTTCTGCCATGTGGTGATGCAGTGAGAAGGCTCACACCAAATGCCAGCAACTTTATCTTGGATTTCCCAACCTCCAGAACTGTGAGACATAGATTTCTATTCTTTATAAATTACCCAGTCTGTGGTGTTCTATTATAGTAGCACAAAACAGATTAACACACCTGCCTTTAAAAATATATTTATTTATCCATCCTACTCATGTTTTTTAATAAGAAATTTTTGGATAGCTAGTGCATAATATTGCCAAGACTGAAGTCAAAATTATTTAAGTCAAATAAGAAATTAAAAATGTCTCTCCTGATGTCCCATCTGCTTTCTGATCTTATTTCCCTTCATTCCTCCACATCCTTCCCAAAACCTAGGAAGCCTCCCCACTGGCCCCATGGTCAGTCAGGACTACTTTGATTCCTAGACTTCAGATTTTTTCTCTGCCTAGAATTTCTACTTTCTTTCCTCCCACCTAGCCCAGGGTTTCTCACTCTCAGTACTATTGACATCTTTGCAGGATAATTCTGTATTGAAAGGGGGGAGGCTGCCCCCTGCATTAAGAACAGGGATGGTGAACAGCATCTGGCCTCTACCCACTAGATTTCAGCAGTACCCTTCCCAGTAGTGACAACCAAAAATGTCTCCAGAGATGCCCAAGTAGCCCCTTGGAGGTTAAAAGGCCCTTGGTTGAGAACAACAGTATCCGACACTCTAAAAATCTCTAGGAAATACTCCTACCCTACCAAGCCCTCCCTGACAACCTTAACCCACACTGTTTCTCCATCACTATGCAACTAATGTGTAATATATTCTGATCTGAGAGGTCACACTGCAGAATTGAGCACTACAGCACTGTGCACATTACTGTCCTGTCATTCCACGTTTTAAAAATCCCCAATTGTTTCATTGCTCATCTCACCTAGTTTAGCACTAGGCACAGAGCAGGGGCTTAAAAATATGTATGTGATGAGACCAAAAGGAAAATTTCAATTCAGCACTTTTAGAAAATTTGTTTAAAAGGATTAGTGTGTGTCCATTGGCTGAGACCACACACTCAGCCAATGGGGATAGGAATATAAGAACATTCAGATTTATTGTTTGCTTTGATTAAAATTAAATCTGTTAAGTTACCATATCCTATAGTTAGCTTTAAGCTGCCAAATTTTAATAATTTTATTAATAATTTTTTTCTTAAAAAGTAAATTTTTATTTTTTATTAAAATATTAATTAAAGGGGTACAAGTGTTTTTATTACATGAATATCTTGTATAGTATCTTAAGTCAAGGCTTTTGGTGTGCCCTTCACCTGAATAGTGTTCATTGTACCCAACAGGTAAGTTTTTATCCCACACCCACCTCTACCCTCCCCCATTCTTGGTTTCTTATGTCCTTTATATCGCTTTGTGCCCGTGTACCCATCTATTAGCTCCCGCTTATTAGTGAGAACATGTGGTGTTTGGTTTTCCATTCCTGAGATACTTCACTTAGGATAATGGTCTCTAGGTCCCTCCACATTGCTACAAATGACATTATTTCATTCCTTATTATGGCTAAGTAGTACTCCATGGTATATAAATACCACATGTGAATTGAAGGGCACTTAGGTTGATTCCGCATCTTTGCAATTGTGAATTCTGCTGCAATAAATATTCAAGTGCAAGTGTCTTTTTGATAAAATGGCTTCAGTTCTAAAATTGCAAATTAATAAACTATATTTGATCCGCTGTAGAAACTCCATATACTATATGGCTGGCTTTTAGACTTCAATCAAATTTTAAATAGCATTCCAAAGTGTTAGGAATATTTTTTCTCTTTTTTGCACAGAAGACAACTTGGCTGATGAAATCAGTGGTTTTGGTCACTCAGAAGCAATTAATCAAAAGACATTTGAATAAGTGCTGTTAAATGACAACACATAAGACATGGTTAAGACATAATGATTATCAGTAATCATAAAGGTGGATAAATGGTTTAAAAATGTCAATTTATGACAGTCAGTTAAATTCTAAGAACAATCCTTAGATGCATTTTCTGTTTATATCTATATTTATACTGGCAATATAAATTTGATGTTAGAAAATTCCTAAAATATATTAATATTTAAATAGAGAATTATGTTTGTGCTTCATTTAAATTAAATCACACTTTTTGAAGTATTACTGAATGTGATTATACTTCTCTTTTATCAATAATTTTTGTTTACAAAATCGAGAAAATTATTCCTTAACACTAAACTTGAAATATTTGTGTTAGTCTCAAACGTTTCCAATAGTTCTCATCTTTTTAAAAAGTCATCTTCTCAGAACCAAGCTGTCAAATGTTAGCAGGCGTTTGAGTAGCAAGGGCTCACATCTTGGCATAAACCCACTGTGGCTCAATTTTTATTCTTCACCCACTGCCCACGAGATAGCCAACATCCCGATGAACAGAGAAAATGTTAACCACTCGATCAATTCCACATACCTATATGTGTGGCGTCGCGGACAAAACATGACAGCCTGAATCCTTCTTTCCTGTCTTTGACCTGATGTCCCAGAGTCGGCTGATACAGCAAAGCAGGATGGTGTTGTGGGGGAGGAGAAAAATGTAGCTAGTCTTGTTTGTTCGGACATCTTGTGATTCCATGAGCACCGAAGGAAAAGAGACATCCAAAATGACGCACAATGCTATCACCAGATGAAGAATTCAAGGGGGAATTTTCTTTCTTGTGTCCAGTTGCTGATTTATCCACAGACCTCGTTTATCTGCGGCCACCACTACGCTCTGATAAATTGTCTGCAGGGTTATGGCTGCTCTGGGTTCGAGCCTCTGTCTCTCTATGACTGTTCGAAATGAGCTCTTGAATAGTTTTTATGATATCTGTCCAGCTGCCTTTCCAAAAGTTTTAATGCATTGGTCTCCCTAGATCTGCGTGTGTCTGATTCACACATAGTGTGTCTCCGTCTCTGTGAAAAGCCAGCCCTGGGGAGTCGTAACGCTGAGGGTCATGTTCTTTGAGCCCACCCATGGTAGTCTCATTACGCTTACAACATCAAGCAAGAGAGGAAGGTTTTAGGAATCTCTCAATTTTGAAAAGAGAGAGAAAAGAGCTGGAGCCGAGAAGTGCCTTACCTTGGCAGGGTCCAGGGCAGGTCCCATAAGAGGCACCTGGACATCCGCCCCACGTCTCTGCCTCCAACCATTTGGCCGCCAGCATCAGACCTGCCATGGGCTCGTGATCGTCTCCCTCCAAATGCATGGGGAAATTCACAGAGCCCAGTTTAGTAGTTCAAGTGAAGGCGAGTCAAGTGCTTTGCTCCTCCAGCTCAGAACCGGTGTCCCTTGTCTAGGACTTGGATTGTGCCTTGCTCACTGGTTAAACCAGCTCATAAATTCCAGTGTCCCAGCTCATCCCGTTGCCCTTGGCCATTATCTTAAACACTGGATTCCAGAGCAGTTCCTCCGGGACCTGGTCTTCTGCTTCTCCCTAGGGTTGCTGTCCAGTCTCTGACCCCAGCACCCCACAACCTGTTCCCAACCCCACTCCACCCTGACTGCATGTTTCTCACCGGCCAAGATTATCTGTCTTCCTAGGTCTGAGAGACTGGCTTTACATTCCGGCTCTACTGCTTCTTAGAAGTTCTTGCAGCCTACTTAACTTCTTGAATTCACACTTATCACATGTAGAATAAAGACAACCATTCTGCCCACGTAGGTTTTCTTTGCAAAATCACACAACATCATATGGCTAAAGTGCCTAGTCCAGTACCTAGCACACAAAAGACATTTAATAAATGGTATTTTTATGTTTCCTGCTGGACATAGCTACTTAACATGAGACCACTTTCTAGGTGACTGATGTCTACTCCTCATCAAGGATTCTCAAACTTTCATGTGTAAAAGAACTGATTATGGGACTTGTTAAATTGCAAGTTCCTGCCCCTACCAGAAGCTTATGTGGAACCCGGGAACCTGCATTTCAAACCACCACCCCAGGCCCTTTGATGTGCATGGCCGTGGCACAGAGCCAGAAGGGCACAGAGGGGTGATTTCCTGCCTCACCAAGGGAAAAGGGGGCCTTGAAAAGCAACAACAATTCCAGGCACTGGCAGGTGATTTTATACATCCACCTTTTCCTGCCTCTCAGATCCCAACACCCTCTTTGGCCTCACTAAGCTCATGCTGTAAACCCGGACTGGTTGGAATTCCCCACGACCAGCTGTGTCACCCGCATCTCTGTGACCCTGTCACCTGCCCCACCCAGAGCAGGGTCCTGCCGCATGGCCGAGTCCTGGTCCCCTCAGGCGTCTCCTCCTCCTAGCAGAAGCAGATCCTGTGCCCACGAGCCCGGGCGCATTCGGGCCACATGGATGGAATCCCTGGTGGTGGAGATGTGACCATCTGTGCCTCGGTGAGCACAAATTAGAGAAAATAGCTCGGGCATCTGTTACCAATATTTTATGCAACTTCCAGGACAAATCAACGGAGCGCTTTCCTCTTCGCCCTTGGCCACAAAATCCATCTGCTTTATGTATGTGAGTTCCATTTATAGCTGCGTCGTCTTCTCTGTGTTTCATGGCTATTTAAATGGATTGCTGCATGTTTTGCCCATTCCTATGATGTCATCCCTATCTCTCTCCCCGCCGACCCCAATCCCCACCAGCCCTGGGTACTCCAGCATCGTCCAGCGTCAGACAAATCTGCACTCCCATCCCAACTCCAGCTCTTACTTTCATGACCTTGGAGAAGTGATTTGCCCTTTCAGAAATGGGGTGCTGTCATATGTCAGACAGAAATCGTGTGACACAGACTTGTCACAGCATTAAAAGGATAGAGATGTCAAGTGCGCCAGGGTGTCTGCAATACAGTAAGCGCTTAATAAGTGCTCTTCCTCCTTCCTTCCTTCCTCTCCAATGGGCCAAGACCATGTCACACACTGCTTTTATGTCCCACCTCTTAGACGTTTCCTTTCCTCTTAGATTATGAGGAAAGGCATCTCTCTGACAAAAAAGAGGGCCCAAGTGCCTTGAGAAAGTGACTTAACTTCTCTAAGCCCATCTGCACAGCGGGGAAAAGAATACTGGCCTTAGGAGGCCCATTGAGAAACATCAGGCATGACGAACCTCTGCAAAGAGCCCAACAAAGCCCCATGTTTCAGAATGACATGCCCCCATCCCAAAAAAGAAAGTTAAAGTTCCTTTTTCACGCTGCATTGGCATTACATTGCATCGGCAACGCAGCAGGGAATGCAGAGCAGGGACACTGGGACAGCTCTCTCAAAGGGTCCCCCTTCCCCCAGCGCCTTCTCCTTCCCCACACCACGCATTCTTGGCGCATGATTCTGCTCTGGCTGTAGGCTGGTCCTCTCCCTGCTTGAGATCAAACCCCATTCTTGCTGCCTTTGTTCCAGGACCAACACAGACTCAGGGTCTGACCAACAGAGTTGCTCTAGAGTTCTGCTTTCCTAGGCAGCTGCTCACAGTATCTAGAAAGGGCCAATCCCTTTGCCTGAGAGCCAACAGGACCAAGGGTGGGGTCAGAGAGGTAGGGTTGGAGGTAGAGGGCAGAGTGTCCCAGCCTCACACGACAACCTGTTCTTACTCACCCAGCTCTCGGTGTGTGGTTCACATCAACACGAGTGTCTGCTCATAACTGTGCAGACAAGAAAGAACATGGGTGAACACCTGATTAATATTTATAGTTTGTCTGCATGCAGCAAAAATAAGCTTGTGGAGCAGGTAGAGGAAAAACAGCAAAAGTGGATTTTCCAGCAGTTTAACTCAAATGGATTTTATTTTAATTTGCAATATAAGACAAGAGCTCCTTTAAAGATTTTACATAGGTAAGTAGATAGATGGACAGATAGATACATACATAGATACATAGAGACAGAGAGAGAGGAGACAGAGAGACAAAGAGAGACCTGCAGCCTGTGAAAGAAGCAAAGCACTGTGTTGTTCCTAACACTGTCTTCCTCACCTGAAATATGCCCCCTTCACTCTTCCCACCTGCTCATCATTCAAGTCTTGGACTGAATGGAGCAGTGGAGAAGCAGAGGAGCAGTGGAGAAGAACGTTGTGCCAACTTGGAAGTAAGACTAAGTTTCAGCACTTCTTTTAAACTACATAATTTCACTAAATAAATTCCTGCCTCCCTTCTATGGCTGTTATGTAAAATCCTGTCACTCCAAACTCTCTGTGATCTGACCCCCTGACAGTGTCTCCATCTTCCGTGCTGTAATCTACACAAGCACCCTTCAAAAGATAGTCTGGAACAAAAGGGCATTTTGTGACCCACTTGCAGGACATACAGAAACACAAAAGACCCTTGGAGAGTTGTTTCCCAACAAGACATAGCTCAGTAAATCTCAGCTCATTTCTTTTTCTTTGCTCTTGCCTGGAATCTTCTCCTCCTCCCCTTCACAGATCCAAAATCTTTGCATTGTTCAAAGCACACGTCAAACGTCCCTTCCTTGACGAGCCTTTTCCAAATACTCTAGTCATTATAAATCCCTTCTCAGAATTCCTGCTTCCATTTATGGTCTGTCTCATAAAAATAAGTCATCGTTGATTTTCTAATTGTATACTGAATTCAATATTTAGCCCATTTTTTAATTTATTTTTATTTCTGCATATTACAGGGGTACAAATGTTTAGGTTACATATATTGCCTTTGCCCTGGCGGACTCAGAGCTACAAGTGTGTTCATCCCCCAAACAGTACGTGCCACACCCATTAGGTGTGAATATACCCATCGTCTCCTCCCCCCCAACCTGCTCAACACCTAATGAATGTTATTTCCATATGTGCACATAAGTATTGATCAATTAGTTCCAATTTGATGGTGAGTCCATGTGGTGCTTGTTTCTCCATTCTTGGGATACTTCACTTAGTAGAATGGGCTCCAGTTCCATCCAGGATAATACAAGAGGTGCTAGATCACCATTGTTTTTTGTGGCTGAGTACAACTCCATGGTATACATATACCACATTTTATTAATCCATTCAAGTATTGATGTAGCACATATTTTTTATACTCTAAATTCAGGGGTATACTATAGAGAGCTGTAGTAGACGCAGTGGTGCCCACCTACATAGCCCCTGAGCCTTGGACTGGCTATCTACCCACCTGACCTCTCATCACCTGAGGGCGCTATCTAGTGACTGGAGTGTGCACCTACAGGCCTGAAGAGAGAGAGAATTAAGCTCCACCCCCAGCAGCTCTCAACCAATGGCTGATGAAAGCTGGGGTATTGATACCCCAGCTCCTCTGCTTCTAGGGTGGGTGCATGCTCTACCCAGACCCCTAGAGTTCCAGTGGGGCATCCAGCTCCAGGTACCCTCAGTGGAACTTGGCTTGACAGCAGACCCTTTGGGGGATACCTCTCCTTCTTGTCCTATCTACCCTCAGCCCCACCTAGTGTTTTTTGGGAGGACCAGCTCCCCAATAATCTACTTGCACTAAATTCTCATCTCAGGCTGTTTTTCTAGGGGAAATGCAAACTAAAAAGAGTGTCAATAAATGACTATTTACAGACCACACTTTGAAATTATTAAATACTCATTGACATATAGCTTTTAATCAAAACCACTGTTGTATCAATTAAGAGGCATCAAGTCTAAACCCATTATAAATATTTGAAAACCATCCTTAAGTTCCTAAAGAATAAGGTAGTCATCATATTACAATTATAATATCACTAGAAAGATATTTGGAACCAATTGGATCTATATGTGAAAACAACAAAAACATCAGCAGCTGAGGAGATGCATTTGGCCCGAGGGTGAGTCTGAAATGCTGCTAAGCATCTGAGAATGACCTAGAAGTGCCCTTCCACCAGCCCTGTGTGGGATGTGATGTGACTAAAGAGGCTTTGGGAATACAATTCAGGGCACTCAAGCGCTACAGGAAAGGTTGCAAAGGTCAACTGCCTCTTTCTTGGGGACTTTACTTCCTCCCTCTACCTCCTGCCATATACCCTGAGCTTTGGATGACATGGCATTCCAACCCGGGGGAATGTGTCCCTATCATTATGCAGGATTCCTTGATTTTTTTCTTCCTGCTAGTCAAAAGGTATGGATGCTGGCTTCTTGGGTCACCGTCCGTGCTGACATCCACACCTACAGCGGGATTAACAGGGGCACGTGAACTGGCATGCAGAGGTCCCCCCAAGGTGTGAGAGGAGCCATGCTCCTGGGGGCACTTAGGTTGGGGCCCCTTTAATGTAGGTATCAGAGCAGCTCTAAAATGAAGCAGAGCTTAAACATTTTAAATGCACAATGATGAAGCAACAAGAGTACCTGCCACTATTCTGGGCAGGGTCCTGTCCTGCTTCCCATCACGTCAGCATTGGCACCAGCGTGCAAGGCTGTTTCCATTACCGAAGCAATGTGGAATCCATCCATGCAACAGGGTATCAAGCATAGCCCACGGATCCCCCCTTACTCCTGCCCCAGGAAGTCACAGGAATGCCTGCCACCCGGCCACCGTCACCTGTCAAGAACAGCTATGGGGCAGGGGGATTGACAAAGAAGCCAACTGTTTTGCCCCGTTGTCTTACAAAGTGCACTAAAGCCATTCTTGCTATAATAAGTCCTCAAGGAGAAACTCAAGTAATGGGAAAGTGAAAGGCTTCCTTGGTAAGACCCTTGAGAGTGCTCCAAATGCAAACTGTCTCCGACATATCATCTGGGAATTGATTTTTTTATGTCTCCCGTGTCCTTCATGCCATTGCATCTGCAAAATGCATGAGCATACACACAAACAGCACACATACATACACATACTTTATCCAAGAAAAGACAGTTCTAATCTTGCCCTAGAAGCAGGAAAAAATCAAATGCACCTATAAAAATCAAGTAACCTAGTGTCAGGTAATCTAGAAAGATATAAAAAGCAGCAGGAAAATAAATCAGTGGACCTAAAATACTATTACTATTACAGTAAAGAATTTGAAATTTGAAAAAAAGTCAATTAAAGAGTGACCCACCAATCAGGGTACACTGTATACAAAACCAAAATCCTTCATGTTCTTGGAGGGATGAAGCTCGCTGGAGAAAATCATTAGTGCATTTAACAGAATGTGGGTGAACCCTGCAAAGAGTTACTATTTTAAGGAATCTAAAAGGTAAAGGGTAATTAAGTCTCACCTGGAGTCTCATGTCTGAGCTCAATTAAGGGGTAAAGAAAAACCTCCCACAATGTCAGAACGGGATTCTCTCTGAGTGGGAAACACACCCCCACCTGCAGGAGAAATGTTTCCTGCTGCGCTCTACCCGCCAGCGGCAGACCCATCAAAGGCTGAGGTTTGGAAGTGCTCATCTCCAGCCTTGAGCCTCTACATGACAGCCCGGCCTTGGTCCTCGGGCCTGCTGGTGGGAACAAGCATGTGGAGGTGGTGATGGACGGAGAGAGCCTGCAGGACTCCATGCAGAACCACCCAAACCTTCCTGGATGCCAGGAAAAAGGCTTTCCCTTGACCCTCTCCTGTCCACTGTGACATTATCAGCCTCCATCGTGGTTTTAGGGAGGCCCAAATCATGCCTGTATCCAACCCACACTTATTTTCTCTCCTTCACTCTAAAAATTCTGGCATGAATGAGCTACTCTTTGACTCACTGGTATAGAAGAGTTCTTAGCCACTGCCTTCAACTCTTCCATCCAAGTGAGTCTCTGTGGCTGTTACCGGCCTGCTGTTTCCTAAGGCTGCTCCCTCTTCTCTCTGGGGACACAGATGGACTCTTCCCTGCTTCTCTTGCAGTCACCTGCGGCTATGTCAAAAGAACAACAATAATACAAGAGAATGGTCAGTGGGGAAGAGAAAAAAAATGGTAGATGGTTAGATGTTTGATGTTCTGAGCTTTATTGGCACCACAAGGAAACACAGCGTTGTTTGGGTGAAAATTCCAGGAGACCAAGCATGTAGAAGGCGGTATATGGTAAGAGGGCTGAGCTTCACATGAGCTCGCTTCCAGTTCCAGTCCTGCCACAGCCACTCGAAGAACATTGGACAAGACATACTTCCAAAACATCAGAAAAGTGAGGACACTGGATTGCATGGGCTCCGGGGTTTATTCCAGCATTGGAACTCCATGGTGTATCTGTGGCTTGGCTATTCTTCCTAGCAACTAAAATGTGGTTGCTCTTTACTCATAATTCAACTCCAATTTGATTTTGCAGCACACTTTTCATACTGCTACACCTTTTCCAAAGAGCTTCCATACATAATGCATTGTCTTGTGTTCCACCCAACAGCTCTGTAAAATAAGAAACAGAAGAGGCTGGTACCCCACTTAGAGGTGGAGAAAACTAAAGCAGGGAAATCAGTAACCTACTCAGAATTTTAAAATATTAGAGGCAGAGCTGCAGTCCAAATCAGTTCTCCTGACCACTGGTGTTCTTCTCATTCTTGTTCACTGTGTCATATTCAGTTCCTGTGAAAATTTGGTCACTATTGTTGCTTTATTACATTAGTTCTTAAGCATTAAAAATCTGGGGTGCTGCAATTTATTTTATTTTCACTGTAATTATGTAAAATGACACAAATGAAAGAAAAAGACCTAAACTCCCAAAAATATGTTCCTAAAAACTTTTGGGGAACATGATTTTAATCATATTAGCCAATGTTTGCATTTACACAGAATGTTTTAAAAAAGAGCTAGAGATGGCAAGAGATTACAGTTCACATTCAACATATATGTGATACAGGTCTCAACCAAAAATGTCATTATTTTCCTGCAAAAGTGACTCATTTCTTCATTGAGGGACATCAAAATAAACACTTGATTGAATTCCCCCCATCTCAGTCATCTGTCACATATTTCCAAGCCAATGGCCACCTCACTGGACTAAGCAAGGCATCCAGTAATTTTCCATGGTAAATTCCAAACTAGGAGCTTGGACTGATGTCTTCCTATTAAGAAGTTATCAAGAAAACTTCTCTGCACACCCATCAGGATAATGAAAAAGACGGTAAGAAACGTGAGTGAGGATGTGGAGAAACTGGAACTCTCATATATTGCTGCTGGTGGGAATGTAACATGGCGCAGCTGCCTTAGAAGAGCCTGGAAATATACAGGAGGGGGCGGAGCAACATGGCCAGTGATTGTCCCTCCACACAAACACCAAACCCAGCAACCATGCACACAAGCAAGCACCTTCAGAAGAACCGGAAGTCAGGTGAGTGATCGTGCTACCTGGTTTTAATGTTGTATCTAGAAAGAGGCACAGAAGAGGGCAGAAACACCAACTTGCGTGGCCTGCACCACCGTGCCCCTTCCCCTGGCAGTGCCGTGCCAGCACCAAGCGCAGAAAGAATCTGTGCACCCAGGGAAAGGAGAATGACGTGACGATGGAACTTTGCGTTAAAACAGATCATTCCAGCAGAAAATAAATGCAGAAACAGTGGGCTTAAACAGGACTCTAGAACAAATGGGCCTAACAGACATTTACAGAACATTTTACCCAAAAGCTACTGAATATCCACTCTTCTCATCAGCACAGGGAACATTCTCCAAGATTTAGCATATCTTAGACCCCAAAACATGTCTCAACAAATTCAAAAAAATAGAAATCACACCAGGTATCTTCTTAGACCACAGTGGAATAAAACTAAAAAAACTCAAACGAGATGGTTGATGAAACAAGCCAGACACAAAATACCACATACTGTACGATTCCCTTTATAGGACAAGCTCAGAACAGGCCAACACAGAGAGGGTGGAAATAGATTATTGGCTGCCAGGACTTCGGGCAGGGAGGCGTGGGGGCTGATGTCTAATGGGCACGGGTTTCTTTTGGGGGTGAGAAAAATGTTCTAGAATTAGATTATGATAATGGTTTTGCCACTCTTTAAATCATGAATGTCAGATGCTTAGTGCAGCCCCTGATACATGATTAGCATTAACAGGGTTATTACAATAATAACTTTATTACAATAATAATGTAGTAATAATATTATTTCAATAATTATTGTTATAGTTACAAGTGTGAATAATAATCCCATGACCCCCAAGCATGAACAAAAACCTCCTCTTTTTCTAGTTTCCTTTCATGTGGATGAACAAAGCGAAGCCACAGGCGCGACCTGACCGACTGCTGCCTGTTTCTATAAATGAGTGTCACCGGCGCTCACGTGCACCCACTGGCTGCACGTTGCGTGTGGCTGCTCCAGCGCTCCAAGAGAGATAAATGCATGAGGCGACGCATATCCCAGTTACTGTGATTTGATCATTACACATTGTATGCGTTTATCAAAATATCACATGTACCCTATAAATATGTACAACTAATATGTATCCATAATAATTAAAAAAATTTTTTAAGGTTTATCTAAAATACTATCTGGACCTTTACAGAGATACTTTGCTGATCACTCTGTTCTAGAATTTTCAGAATAGAGAAGAGGGAAGGGAAGGGAAGACGGAAGGGAAGGGAAGACGGAAGGGAAGGGAAGACGGAAGGGAAAGGAAGACAGAAAGGAAGGGAAGGGAAGGGAAGGGAAGGGAAGACGGAAAGGAAGGGAAGGGAAGGGAAGGGAAGGGAAGGGAAAACAGATGGGTGCAAGGGAAGGGAAGGGAAGATGCAAGGAAAGAGAAGGCCGAAGGGAAGGGAAGGGAAGACGGGCGGACGGAAGGAAAGGGAAGGGAAGGGAAGGGAAAACGGACGGAAGGCAAAGGAAGGGAAGATGGACCAAAGAAAAGGGAAGGGAAGGCTAGGGAAGGCAAGGGAAGGGAAAGGAAGGGAAGATGGACAAAGGGAAGGGAAGACAGACAAAAGTGAAGTCAAGGGAAGGGAAAGGAAGAGAAGGTGGACGGAAGGGAAGGAAAGGGAAAACGCAATGAAAGGCAAGGGAATGGACGACCGAAGGGAAGGGAAGAGAAGGGAAAGGAAGGGAAGATGGAAGGGAAGTGAAAGGGAAGACAGATCGAAGAGAAGAGAAGGGAAGGGAAATGGACGGAAGTGAAGTGATGGGAAAGGAATGGAAGACGAACCGAACGGAAGGGAAGGGAAGGGAAAGTGGAAGGGAAGGGAAAGGAAGGGAAGGGAAAGGAAGGGAAGGGAAGGGAAGGGAAGGGAAGGGAAGGGAAGGGAAGGGAAGGGAAGGGAAGGGAAGGGAAGGGGGAAGGGAAGGGAAAGGAAGGGAAGATGGAAAGGAAGGGAAGGGAAGGGAGAGGAAGGGAAGGGAAGACGGACCGAAGGACGGGAAGGGAAGGGAAGGAAAGAGAAGACGGAAGGGAAAAAAAGGGAAGAGAAGGGAAGGGAAGACGGACAGAAGTGAAGGGAAGGGAACGGAAGGGAAGACGGACGGGAAGGGAAGGGAAAACGCAATGAAAGGCAAGGGAATGGACGACTGAAGGGAAGGGAAGAGAAGGGAAAGGAAGGGAAGACGGATCGAAGAGAAGGGAAGGGAAGGGAAAGGAAGGGAACGGACGGAAGTGAAGTGAAGCGATGGGAAGGGAATGGAATACGGACCGAACGGAAGGGAAGGGAAGGAATGATGGAAGGGAAGAGAAGGGAAGACGGACAGAAAGGGAAGGGAAGGAAAGAGAAGACGGACCAAACAGAAGGGAAGGGAAGGGAAGGGAAGAGAAGGAAAGACCGACAAAAGTGAAGGGAAGGGAAGGGAAGGGAAGGGAAGGGAAGGGAAGGGAAGGGAAGGGAAGGGAAGGGAAGGGAAGGGAAAGGAAGGGGAGATGAAAGGGAAGGCTAGGGAAGGGAAGGGAAGGGAAGGGAAGGGAAGACGGGAAGACGGACGGACGGAAGGGAAGGGCAGGGAAGGGAAGGGAAGGATAGACGGACAAAAGGGAAGTGAAGGGAAGGGAAAAGAAGGGAAGACGGACGGAAAGGAAGTGAAGGGAAGGGAAAGGAAGGGAAGGGAAGACGGACCAAACAGAAGGGAAAGGAAGGGAAGGGAAGGGAAGGGAAGACGGACGGACTGAAAGGAAGGGCAGGGAAGGGAAGGGAAGGATAGACGGACAAAAGTGAAGTGAAGGGAAGACGGACGGAAGGGAAGGAAAGGGAAGACGGAAGGGAAGGGAAGGAAAGGGAAGATGGACCGCAGGGAAGGGAAGGGAAAGAAAGATGGAAGAGAAGACCGACGGATGCAGGGAAGGGAAGGGAAGACGGAAGGGAAGGGAAGGGAAGACCGACGGATGCAGGGAAGCGAAGGGGAGGGAAGGGAAGACGGAAGCGAAGGGAAGACCGACGGATGGAAAGATGGGAAAGGAAGAGAAGACCGAAGGGAAGGGAAGGGAAGGGAAGGGAAGACGGACAGAAGGGAAGGGAAAGGAAGGGAAGGGAAGGGAAGGATAGACGGACAAAAGGGAAGTGAAGGGAAGGGAAAGGAAGGGAAGGGAAGACGGACCAAACAGAAAGGAAAGGAAGGCTAGGGAAGGGAAGGGAAGACGGACGGACGGAAGGGAAGGGAAGGGAAGGGAAGAAGGACAGAAGGGATGGGAAAGGAAGGGAAGATGGAAGGGAAGGGAAGACGGACGGACGGAAGGGAAGGGAAGGGAAGATGGACCGCAGGGAAGGGAAGGGAAAGAAAGATGGAAGAGAAGACCGACGGATGCAGGGAAGGGAAGGGAAGGGGAGGGAAGGGAAAGGAAGGGAAGGGAAGGGAAGGGAAGACGGACAGAAGGGAAGGGAAAGGGAAAGGAAGGATAGACGGACAAAAGGGAAGTGAAGGGAAGGGAAAGGAAGGGAAGGGAAGACCGACGGATGGAGAGAAGGGAAGAGAAGACCGAAGGGAAAGGAAGGGAAGGGAAGGGAAGGGAAGGGAAGGGAAGGGAAGGGAAGGGAAGATGGACCAAAGAGAAGGGAAGGGAAGGTAAAGGAAGGGAAGGGAAGACTGACGGACGGAAAGGAAGGGCAGGGAAGGGAAGGCTAGACGGACAAAAGTGAAGGGAAGGGAAGGGAAGGGAAGGAAAGGGAAGATGGACTGCAGGGAAGGGAAGGTAAAGAAAGATGGAAGGGAAGACCGACGGATGCAGGGGAGGGAAGGGAAGACGGAAGGGAAGGGAAGAGAAAGGAAGAGGGAAGGGAAGGGAAGGAAAGACCGACGGATGGAGAGAAGGGAAGGGAAGAGAAGACCGAAGGGAAGGGAAGGGAAGACTGACCGAAGAGAAGGGAAGACGGACAGAAGGGAAGGGAAGAGAAAGGAAGGGAAGGGAAGGAATGATGGAAGGGAAGAGAAGGGAAGACGGACCGAAAGGACGGGAAGGGAAGGAAAGAGAAGACGGACCAAACAGAAGGGAAGGGAAGGGAAGGATAGACGGACAAAAGTGAAGTGAAGGGAAGGGAAAGGAAGGGAAGACCGAAGGGAAGGGAAGACGGACCAAAGATAAGGGAAGGGACGGCTAGGGAAAGGAAGGGAAGGGAAGACGGACGGATGGAAGGGAAGGGAAGGGAAGGATAGACGGACAAAAGGGAAGGGAAGGGAAAGGAAGGGAAGATTGACGGACGGAAGGGAAGGGAAGACGGACAAAAGTGAATTGAAGGGAAAGGAAGGGAAGACGGACGGAAGGGAAGGAAAGAGAAGACGGAAGGGAAGACGAACAGAAGGGAAGGGAAGGGAAGACGGACTGTAGGGAAGGGAACGGAAAGGAAGGGAAGGGAAGGGAAAGGAAGGGAGGACGGACAGACTGTAGGGAAGTGAAGGGAAGACGGAAGGAAAGAGAAGGGATGATGGAAGGGAAGGGAAGATGGAAGGGAAGGGAAAGGAAGACGGATTAAAGGGAAAGGAAGAGAAGGGAAGGGGAAGGGAAGACGGGATGGAAGGGAAGGAAAGGGAAGGGAAGACGGACAGACGGAAGGGAAGGGAAGGGAATGGAAAACGGATGGACGAAGGGAAGGGAAGGGAAGGGAAGATGGAAGGGACGTGAAAGGAAGGCAGGACGGATCGAAGAGAAGGGAAGGGAAGGGAAGGGAAGCCAGACGGAAGTGAAGGGAAGATGGAAGGGAAGGGAAGAGAAGATGGACGGAAGTGAAAGGAAGGGAAGGGAACCGAAGGGAGGGGAAGGGAAGGGAAGGGAAGGGAAGACGGAAGAGAAGGGAAGGGAGGACGGACGGAAGGGAAGACGGAAGGGATGGGAAAGGAAGGGAGGACGGACAGAAGGGAAGGGAAGGGAAGGCAAGACGGACCAAAGGGAAGGGAAGGGAAGGGAAAATAGAAGGGAAGGGGAGGGGAGGGAAGGGAAAGGAAAGAAAGACTGACGGAAGGGAAGGGAAGGGAAGACGGACCGAAGGGAAGGGAAGGGAGGACGGACGGAAGGGAAGGGAAGAGAAGACGGACGGAAGGGAAGGGAAGGGGATGGTAGGGAAGGGAAGACGGAAAGGAAGGGAAGGGAAGGGAAGCAGAGACAGAAAGACAAGGAGAGCCAGAGCAAGAGAGAGATGAAACCTGTGGAAAATGAACTCCTGTGGGGCCCCGCTTCTTCCACACGCCCACCACACCCTCACGCCTGGGTCTCCTGCTGCCTCTCCAGTGAGCTTCGTTCGCCCTCACTCCGTGGAACAGATGAGCATCAGGACAACTACACATAGACTTTCCAAAAGGAAAGCAAAACAGGTGCAGAAGGACATAAGCCTTTTTGCCTTTTCAGAGGAACTAGGCAATGACTCAAGATCAGCCCGTCAAAATCAGAGATGACTGCGGCTTCAAAGCTCCCCGACATCAAAGGCGAGCTCGGAAGGAAGGCAGAGCCTTAGCAGGGCGGAGGATGCCGCGGCCAGGACGGAGCTCCGTTCGACTGCCGTGATCTCCCGCAAATTAACTTCAGCTCCAGGCTTCTCAAGGGGAGCTCTGTGGAAAGCTCTTTAACAGAAGCAGAAATGAGGCATTTTAGCAAAAATATTGAAATCTCCTCGTAGAAAACCTCCAGGCCAACGTCTGTCTCACCCTCACTTTCTAAAAAGATTGTCTTGCTATACCTGACGTTTTAAACTCAATGTTAATAGATTGCCCCAGAGTGCAGTAATATTTTTAGCCAGATCACAGTGCAATAGTTTTAAACTCAACATATTTACCCTGGTGGCATTTTAAAAGGTGATCTTTCTACAGTCTCCCCAAGTACTAGAAAGCAGAATAACTATTAGCCCAACGTAGCTTAAATTCCTAGAATTTCATGACTGATTTCAGTATAATTGGTCAGAAATTGCCTCTACCACTCTCTGCTGTCATTATGAAATATTCCTCCCTTTAACTCATGAATTCCAGAACACTTGTGCTGTGTAATTGCGCAGAGATAATCCTATAGTATTCGAGTGTGGCAGTGGAGTGGATTCTACATAATTAGTTGAACATAATTGAGCAATGATGCCTAGTTATGGATAACAGTTATTGGGAAATCTCAGGAGCAGTGGGGCACCCAAAATTGTGCAAACCATCCCTTACAGTATGGGCTCCGTCTTTTCTGCTTTGGAAACATCATTAAAGCTCCTACCTCTAAGGCAACACCCCTGACATTGCCCTTCCTGAATACTTTCCATTTCAGAGCGGTTGTGAGGAAACAAATCAATAACCGTCCAGAACATAGTACAGTCCCTGGCACAGAATAGGTGTCCAATTAAAAGTTTTTTTAAAAATTGCTTATTTAAAAACATTGCTGAAGCTATTCTTTCATAGAGAAAACAGAAGACACACATACTGCTTAATCTCATTGATATCTTGATTTTTTCTGGTACGTAAAATAGATGTTTTCCACTGCCTTGGGGATTGCACTAAAAATAGCTCAAGATACTTGAGTGGCAGTTTCCGCCTAAATGCATACCATTATTAAAACCCAGGTCCAGAGTGTGATGCCTGTAATAGTCTTCTCCGATGTTTTCCCAGTTTTTTTCTATGCCTCGATACCTGCAGAATTCATAAGCTTGGGGCAATAGATACACACACACACACAGACACACACATGCACAGACACACAATGCTGTACATACAAAAATCCAAAACAATCTTATAAAGTGTCTGCACTTGTTAATGTGTTGGATCTTGTCAGATCACATCAGGCCTTCTATTTTATCCATACCTAAATGGCACCTACGTCTGTCTTTCCCTGATTTGAAAAGACTGTGGAGAAAATCCACAAATCTGTGAATAAGTAAATAAGGCTGCGTATATTTCATTCAGTGTCTCTTATTTTATTTATTCATTTTGTACTGCTACACTCAGGCTGTTCCATAAAGTGCACCCAAGTTGCCTAAAGTATTAACTTTTTCAGAAAAGTGATGCTGCCCCTAAACCTTTGATCCTGATGTTTGTTCCCCTGAAAAAGGTTAAAGAGTTTAAAAAAAAAAACTGGCTAATTTTTTAAATGCAGCCAGCTTTACAAAACCAGATGGTGTATGACCTGCTTAATTAGATAACACAGATAGAATTTCATTCCCTAAACAAAGCTGTCTTTTGAGGAAGCCTGCCGCATAGCACGTACACCAGCCACAAAAACGAGTCTGCCCAGAACGTTTCCCCCTCAAATATCATCGATCATGTTACTTCTTGTTACTTCTCTTGCCCCTCTTCTGCCCCCAGACTACACCTTCCTGTTTTTATCTACATTGACAAATATGAGCAAAGATGGAAAAATGGCAGTGTCAGGCCCTAACTCTTAATATTAAAATATCATTATTTAGCCATGAAAAAGAAGGAAATTTTGTCATTTGCAGAAACATGGATAGACCTGGAGGACATTATTTTAAGTGAAAAAAAAAAAACAGGCACAGAAAGACAAATATTTCATTTTTACACTCATATATGGGACCTAAAAAAAAATTGATCTCAAGGAGGTAGTGAATAGAATGGTGGCTACTAGAGATTGGTAAGAGTGGTGGGAATGGGTAATGAAGAAGTGTTGAGGAAGGGGTAATTCTGTTAAATAGAAGGAAAAAGTTCTAGTGTTCAATAGTGCAATAGGGCAACTATAGTTTACAATAATTTATTATATTTCAGAATAGCTAGAAGTTTTCAAATGCTCCCAACATAAAGCAATGATAAATGTTTCAGGTGAATCGTCCCAATTACCCTGATTTGATCATTATATGTTATATGCTTGTATCAAAATATAACATGTACTCCATGAATATGTACAATTATTATATATCAATAATAAAAATTTTTTTAACTGTAAAAAAAGTATCTGAACATTCGAAAACTTTTTCAAATGAACATTTTTTCCTGGCCAAGAAAGCCCATGGCCATATATTTGTTCTCCACACCGTAGTCTTCCATTGCTAAGCACTGATGAGTCTCTGGCTCCAACTTCTCTTCTGTATTCAGACTCAGAGCACATGGAAGGTGTATGTCTTGAGTTCTTCATCCTGCAATCCCTGGCTCCCAGGACAGTGCTCTGCGATTGTTTCTTTCTGTAAGTGAGGTGTTTATGGATGCCTTGAGGGTCCTACCCGCCTTACCCGTGCATCCTTCTTTCACACTCACACAAGCATCGAGATCACTGCCCTCTTCTGCTGACCTTCCCTGGACCATACAATTGTCCACGTTCAGGGTTTAATTTTACTGGGTGATAAAAATGGATTGCAGTCTCCATCTGGGGATGAGGTTTGACTCATTTAGTTAAGTCTCTGTGGCTGTGTTCATTACATCCATGCATGATCACCCTTTAGTGATGTCCCAATCAGATTTGAGGAGGAAGCAGCCACAGCAGTGGCAAAATTAGCAGGGATCCCCAACTCACTACATAAACATGGACAGAACAGCCAGATGGTAAAACCAAAAACACACACAGCATATTCACAGCAATGTCAGCTGATGTGACAGATCCATGAACCCCAAAGGACAAGGCTATGGGTTCAGTGTCTGTGCAAGAAAAAGCACAGGGAAGCATTAGGGATGCTGGCAGGCCCAGAAACAGAAGAAATAGCCAATAAGCTCACACTGGAAAGCATAGCAGCCAATCTGAGAACAGCAGCTGGAATCGAGAAGACTTGTTCAGCTTGGTAGCAGGTGAATACAAGAAACCGTGCAAGTCTGAAGGGACCGGGCCAGCGCGGCCCCCACACTCTCTCAGAACTGAGCCCCCAGCTCCCTCAGGGCAGGGCCCTTGCACTGCGATTGGAACCCAAACAGCAGGGCGGGGACAAGAGAGACAAAGGAAAGAGAATGCCCAGCAAACTCATGATTCTGTCAAATCCACATGAAAACAACAGAGCAGAGCGGTCTGTGAAGTGAAGATGCTCTTGTGAACATAACCACTTCTCAAAGTCTGGGGGAACTAATTTCATGTGAAAATGAACAACTGAAAAGGATCATAGTTGAATCTGATTCAAATTTATTATAAGAAAACAAAGAGCAGAGAGTAGTGTTCATCCCCACAAACATGAAAAACATGGCCATGAGAACCGTAAAGCCTGAATCCCCCATGCCCTCCGGGCTCCCAGAAGCAGCTCTGTTCTCCCGTGGCCAGAACAGTCCGGCACCCCACTGTCTGGAGATCTCAAAACGGCTACGTCTGTTTTATCAGATGGCGATGTTCTTCTCCATGCGGGCAGGTCACCAACATCTCTGCAGAGTCCTCAGAGGCTCCGTGCACTTGTGCCCCGCTCAGTCATCTGTGTTTCGGGGACAGCCCAGGCAGTAGGAGCCAGGGCCCCTCCCCAGAAGCACCAAGGTCTCTACTTCTATCCACACCTCTTCTCCCCCTCCTGGAGCCCCGTCCAATATGGTCTAATTCTGGGGGGAGAACTGTCTCTCCTTAACCCCCAAACTTTCCCAGATTTTTCATGTAGAAAGAGTCCTCTATTTTCCCTGGGATCTTAGGTTCCCGGAAACCAAATCCAAGAAGAGACCCTCCAGTCTGCACTGAGGCCGTGAGTTCACCAGAACCCCGCTGTTTAAACACGGGAAAGGACAGACGAGGGAACAATAAGGAGGAAGTAAATGTAACGTTGAGAAATATGCGAACATCACTGTAAAAATAAGCGGAAAAATGATGCAGGCACAAATGCATCCAAGGGAGGGGCACAACTCCCTGTGAGAGCTGGATGCTGTAGGAAAGCATCTGGCCGGGCTGCGAGTCGCCATTTACAATCTATCTTAAAACAGGATGTCATAAAAGCAAAGCTGAAAGAGACAGGAAACCCTCATACGACTTAACACTGCTTTGATTCCATCCCGGTAACTTTTACAAGGCTCTCTCGGATAACACTGACTGGAGTCCTCATTGTCACCTGGCTCTGTGGAAAAACAGATGCAGGCATCTTACAGGTGAATCTGTTGATCAACCTGGAACGGCCTTTGTAATACAGTAGCTGGGCACATATCTCTGTGCATAAACAACACATTTATTGGAAAATGATTTTCGGAGGCCCCATATAAATGCACATCTTTTCCCACAAATCATAATCCTTGTCACACGATCATTTTGCACTTAGATTCTCATGCTGGAACCACAGCATCCCAGGGAGGGAGACGCAATGGCCTTAAATTTAAATGCCAGCCTGAACACAAATTTCACATCAGGCCTGATATATGAGTGCCCCAAAATATAAAATATAAATCACGTTTCTGATGCATTAATCCGCTCATAGCCAAAAAACAACTCTCCATCAGCTACTAATTCAAAGATATTTTAGGGCAGTCCAGATACCTCCATGCCTGGATTGTAGCTGCTTAGAATTGCGTCAAACTAGTTTACCTTCCGTCCAAAGTCTCACTTCACCCATGAAATAACATAAGTAGATCCCTTTAAAAAACAAAAAAGTTGGAGGCTTCCCAAACGCGTTCACGAATGTGCTCACCATCTGGAGAAGCATCCTTCCATGTTCCCCACCGTTTAATCATCTCGCCTAATAAACAAGCGTGATTGATCACAGCGGAACGACAGACGGCCGCCTGTTCCGGAAAACGCAGGCATGGCCTCAGAGGAAGTGCCTGAAATCGGCTGAAGGCACACATTTCTGGAGAGCCGGACCATCATGTGCTCCAACAGCCTAATAAAATGGAAAATTGACACAGTTTTCACTTAGATATCAGCACACATTCAAGCTATCTCTTTTTTTTTTTTTTTTTTTTTTGAGACAGAGTCTCACTCTGTTGCCTGGGCTAGAGTGAGTGCCGTGGCGTCAGCCTAGCTCACAGCAACCTCAAACTCCTGGGCTTAAGTGATCCTACTGCCTCAGCCTCCCGAGTAGCTGGGACTACAGGCATGCGCCACCATGCCTGGCTAATTTTTTCTATATATATTTTTAGTTGGCCAGATAATTTCTTTCTATTTTTAGTAGAGACAGGGTCTCGCTCTTGCTCAGGCTGGTCTCGAACTCCTGACCTCGAGCAATCCACCTGCCTCGGCCTCCCAGAGTGCTAGGATTACAGGCGTGAGCCACCACACCCAGCTCAAGGTATCTCTTAAAGGCAGGACATTCAATTGTATTTGCCAGTCACACTTTACAACTGTCTGGAAAGGGACGGGGATGCAGCAAACCTCAGCAAAAGCCCCTCGTGTTCACCAAACGCAAGTGAGCTTTAGCCAAGAGCAATGAAAACTACATTTGGGGCCAAAACAGCTGAAACAGAGCCATCCTGCCTGCCAAACTGCTTTATCTGTTTCATTATAGATGGTGGATTATCTGCTATTGTTCTATGTCATGTTCTGGAATAAACTCAAGAATCGGCTTAAGTATATTTTATTTCATGGATAGAAAAGGAAAATTATTAATCTGTATGTTTTAGATATATATAAAATATGAACCAGGTAGATATGTCACATATATATAAACGTTTCCAAATTTCATTTTCAAAATTCCAAAACCTTTTTTTTTACATAATTTAACATAGTTTATCTATGTATCATGTATTTGCCCAAGTACAGTGTGACTCCAGGTCCCAGGTGCCAAAGTAATATTAAAGGAACCAATTTTTTTCATTCTGTGCAAACGCAAGCCAGACATCAATAATTATTTACAACGCGAGGGAAAAAGAGTTTTTCCACATCTGTCCTCTCAGCAGATACTCTCCCATATGAGCCCTCTGCCACCAAGATGTAAGGCTCTCCTGCCTTCACACACACTTCCACACACACCTGTGAGGTGGCTTCGGTTGTAAAATCAAGGGGTCGACTCCACCGGGGGTAGAGCTGGGTTAGGCAAAGGAAAGGCAACACACTGCTGAACGAACGCCCAGGCAGAGCCTCAAGGGGTGATTCTGTCTGAGGGTGGAGCACATGGCGGGGTGCCCGAGTGGATGCCACATACAGTAAGTGGGTTCTGGGAAAGATTTCCTGCCGAAATCCACAGGATGACAGCTTTGTCTGCCCGACTCTTACTTCTTCCTAGCTGTCCTTCTGACAGCACCAATTTCTCCCTGTGTTGCTCAAGCAAGCTGATTTTTATTTTTATTATTTTTTTTTTTGTCCTGCTCTGCCTGCCTCCTCCCTACATGCCAAAAGATGCTAATTCCTCGCCAACATCCTGCTTGGATTGTTAATAGACAGGCTGGATATTTGGAAAGCTCTCATCTTTGAAATAGTTCTCGGGCTGCAGTATTGCAAATTGCAGAGCACACACCCTTCAATATTTATGCTCCTTCTAATGACACTGAGTAAATTAAAATCTGGAATACCTGCATTATCCAAACCATCTGCTTCACTGCATTTTTTAAAAATGAGTAGGTAAGGAAAATTTATGAGCATTTCCTCTTATCTCTTGTTGCCAGGGAAACTACTTTTTTTCTTTTTGGTACGAATAATCCTAGCATCTGAAAAGAAGCAGGGCACAACCCCCCCTCCACTCTCTCTTCAAATGAAATAAACATCTTCCCTGGAGAGTGTTCTCCTCTGTCACACTGGCGCTCCGTCTCCAAGGGCATGAGAAGATGCCAGGCAAGTGGAAAATACACAGGGCTGGTTTTTTCCTCTGCATATTCACAGCCCATGCCGAACAGAGGAGTCCGCAAAGTTTGCCTCACAAAACAAAATGACTGTTTTCACTAGGTGTGTTTTATCAGGTGCTATTTTGTCGTGCATGTACATAAGACTCTGGAGAAACAAAGAGATCCATCCTGCCCATCAAACTGGAAGTTGTTTTCCTGAAAGACCCCTTGTGGGATGAAGACAAAATAAAAAATAACTATGTTCTTCTCTGTGGGGCTTTCTGCCTGAAAACATAAAAGAGAATTCACAAGCAGAGTGGGACACTGCCCACAGCTTTCACGCCCTCGGGGGTCTTGGGGAACACCTCTCCGCCACACGTGCAGCCCACATTTTACCATGGGAGAGAACATGTTATAAAGAACTTCAGAAACGTGGCGTTTGTGAATCGCAGGCTCGCTGGTTTCCATGCAGCCTAATTCTCCAGTAGCACATTCTGCACCAGGAAGACAATTGTGCCCGGGACAGAAAAGTCCTGTGGACCACCTAGTGATCTGCATTCTCCTTTTGGAGGCAACCAGATCCACCCTCTAATCCACATGGCATCTGTGTAATTCATCTGTGAGACACCACTGCGCATTCTCTTGAGCCCACAGCTGCAGTGAGGGGAGTTGGTGTGGCCCACACCCACTTCAAATCCGCTCCGACATCATCCCCAAAGGATGTTTGCACGCAGATAAGCAAGAGGACTCGTGCTGAACAGGGGCAGACCTTAACAGACCTTTCTGTCTCATGTTCAGTGTGATGCACAATAAAGCCATCAAACGCAGAAAGAGTCAATGATCCCAGTTGGTGATGACAAAAAGAAACGATAATTGAAGGTTGGGTTACACATGGTTGAGGGAAAAAACCCTTGCCCCGACTTCTCTATTCATAGTGAAGCAGGAAATTAGCACAAAAGGGGCCTCAAAGTTCAAATGCAATTTTTAATGTTAAACAACTAACTTCATGTTAGCATGATCCCTCCCACAACAGAAGCCACTGTGGCAAACATGGTCCAAGACCCATTTCAAGTTTTAAGTTTACTAACTGGTTTGCCTTCATTCATTTAAGGTCAGCAAATTTAGGCAAGCATGTAAAATCACCATCACAAACCAGAAGACTCCATTGTATGTGTCAGAGCAGAGCAACGTGTGGTCCGCAGGTCGGTAGCAGGCTCGTGAACCGTGAGCGTACTCTCAGGCCCCACCCCACACCTAGAGGATCAGAATAATGGAGTGGGATCCAGGTATCTGTATGTCCACAAATTCCCCAGGTGACTGGGCAGGTGCACCCTCACGTCTGAGGACCACCGGCTTGAGTCATTAGGGCCCTACACACGACAAAACCCCCAATGGCCTCACTCACGTCACTACTTAACTACTGGGTAGTTATTGCATTAGATGAATTAGATATGCATACCTCTTTTTATTGTGCTTTGCTTCATCACACTTTGCAGACACTGCGTGATTTACACATAGAAGGTTTGTGGCAACCCTGTTTACAGTAAGTCTATTAATGCATTTTTCCAACAGCATATGCTCACTTCCTGTCTCTGTCATGTTTTGGTAACTCTCACCGTATTTAAAACTTTATTATTGTTATTACATGTGTTATGGGGATCTGTGATCAGTGATCTCTGGTGTTACTGTTGTAGTCGTTTTGAGTCATCATGAGCCACACCCATGTGAGACAGCGAACTTAACCCAACCACAGTGTGTGTGCACTGACTGCTCCACTGGCCGGCCGGCCCCTCATCCCTCTCCCTTCCCCAGGGCCTCCCTATTCCCTGAGATAGAGCAGTATTTAGATTAGACTAACTAATAATCCTACAATGACCTCTAAGTGTTCAAGTGAAAGGAAGAGTAGCAAGTCTCTTGCTTTAAGTCCAAAGCTATACATGATTAAGCGTAGGGAGGAAGGCGTGCCAAAAGCCAAGACGGGCCAAAAACTGGGCTTCTTGAACCAAACAGGTAGCCAAGCTGTGAATACAAAGGAAAAGTTCTTGAAGAAAATGAAAAGTGCTACTCCAGTGAACACACAAATGATAAGAAATTGAAACAGCCTTATTGCTCATATGGAGAAAGTTTCAGAGGTCCGAATAGAAGATCAAACCAGCCACAACATTCCCTTAAGCCAAAACCTAATCCAGAACAAAGCCTTAACTCTTCAATTCTATGAAGGCTGAGAGAGGTGAGGAAGCTGCAGAAGAAAAGCCAGAGGTTAGCAGAGGATGGCTCCTGAGGTTTAAGGAGAGAAGCCGTCTCCAGGACATAAAAGTGCCACCTGAAGCAGCAAGTGCCGATGAAGACCCTGCCGCAAGTTATCCGGAAGATCTTGCTGAGCTCATCGATGGAGGCGGCTACAGTAAACAACAGATCTTCCATGTGGACAAAGCAGCCTCCTATTGGAAGAAGATGCCATCGAGGACTTGCATATGTAGAGAGGGGAAGTCAGTGCCTGGCTTCAAAGCTTCCCAGGACAGTTTCACTCTCTTGTTAGGGGCCAGTGCAGCTGGTGACTTGAAGTTGAAGCCAATGCTCATTCATCATTCCAAACATCCTAGGGCCCTTAAGAATGATGCTAAATCTACCCTGCCTGTGCTCTATAAAAGGAGCACAGAGCCTGGGTGACAGCACATCTGTTTACAGCATGGTTTATTAAGTATTTGAAGTCCTCTGCTAAGAGCTACTGCTTAGGGAAAAAAGATACCTTCAAAAAGATCACTGCTCATTGACAATGCACCTGGTCACCCACGAGCTCCGACGGAGATGCACAAGCAGACTAATGTTGTTTCCATGCCTGCTAACACACATTCCTTCTGCAGCCCTTGGCTGAAGGAGTGAACTCAACTTTCAAGTCTTCTTATTCAGGAAATACAGTTCATAGCGCTACAGCTGCCACGGAGAGCGAGTCCTCTGATAGGTGAGTCTGGGCCAAGTCCATTGAAAACCTCATACTGAATGGAAAGGACTCACCTTGCCCGTTCGCATCAGTAAGAAAATTTGCACTTCATGGGAGGAGGTCAAAACACCAACATTAACAGAAGTTTGGAACAAGTTCATTCTAACCCTGGTGGATGACTTGGAGGTTGAAGACTTCAGTGGAGGAAATCACTGCAGATGTGGTGGAAACAGCAAGAGAACAGGAATTAGATGTGGAGCCTGAAGACGTGACTGAACTGCTGCAATCCCAGGACAAAACTGCAACAGATGAGGAGTTGCTCCTTATGGATGAGCAAAGAAAGTGGTTTCTTGAGATGGAATCTACTGCTAATGAAGATGCAGTGCACACTGCTGAGGTGACACAGGGGATTTAGGATATGACATAAACTTAGCTGATACAGCAGTGGCAGGGTTGGAGAAGACTGACTCCAAGGTGTCCAGTTTGGGTAACGTACAATCAAAGAGCATCGCACACTACAAGGAAATCTTTCGAGAAAGGAAGAGTCACTCAGTGTGGCAAACTTCATCGCTGTGTTATTTTCTGAAATTGCGAGAGCCAACACATGCTTCGGAAGCATGAGCCTCCTCAGTTCCAGCAGATGCTGCCAAACTGCACTCTCCAGCCCCTGCGATGGACAATGCAGCCAGCAGTGACCGAGAGGCCCCTTTGCTCACGTCGTGGCCGCTGCCGTGTGCTCGGAGACGGGGCCTCAGCATCCTCCAGGTTAAGGCCCTGCTCGTGCGTGTTGGCCACAAGGTTTGCTGCGTGGGATCCTCTCCAGAGCCTTCGCTCCTCAGTGTGTCGGGCTGTTCGACTTTTTCCTACGGATTTATAAGTTTTTTTCTCTGTTCTTGATCCAGAGCGGGAAGCCTGTGGCATGCCCACAGCTGGACATTTGGGGAGAGGTTAGTAAAGGGATTATGGGCCCCCCCTCCCCGTGGGTTCCCCATAACTGAAAATAATGTTGTTTAAATGCCAGAAAGCATTCCGTTGCTGCTGAGGTGCATCGTGTAGTTAGGCCTCTGGGGACCGCACGTCTGCACGGATCATGCACAGACTTGGCTTTCCTGTCGCTGTTCCCTAAGCAGTACATCACAGGAGCTATGCACATGGCATTCACAGTGCGTGAGGGGCTCTGAGAACTGCAGAGGGCATTTCAACAGGACGTGCCCAGGTCATATGCAAATACTGAGCCGGTTTATATCAGGACTTGAGCATCCATGGATGTTGGTGTCGGAGGGGCGTCCTGGGACCCATCCCGCCTGGATACCGGTGGACAACGGTGTTTGCACAAGCATGGGCAGGTGGGGGACAAACAACGAGGGCTGTTCCGTACCCAAGGCTGCCAACAGTGGGCAGTGCCCAGCACCTCGGGCCTGAAGTGGCAAGGGGGAAGTGTCGGGTGACAGTTGTCCCTGGACTCTCGGCATTCCTGCAGGGTGTGGGTGTTGGGAGCAAAGGGCACCGAGGGGCTGGGTGGGAAGCTGATAGGACAGACACCAGCCTTGGGAGCTGGCGTAGCGGACCCGATAAAGACAGGGCGCCTTTCCATCCCCAGAGGCATTCCCAGCCCCTAAGCCTTGCCATTCCCCGAGGGCACTGGGTCCCCTTCCAGTGCTGCAGCCCTGGACAGCCTTCCCTCAGCCCCTGAGGCGGTGAGTGGCATTGCAGGTCCTGGGCCCTCTCTGTGCAGGGGAGGACGGGCAGGTCGCCCACATCCCTGATAAAAGCTCCACGTCCTAACTCAGGGCCCGTGTCCTGTGGTGAAACCCTCACGGGTGCAGGGGAACACCTGGCCATCACGGGGGGGCCTTTGGGAATCGGGGAGTCAGGTATGCGCCCAAAGGATTGCTGGGGCTGCTCCTTTTTTCCTGTGAATAAGGACCAGTCTGTGTCACTGAACAGGGCTGTGGAGTCTTGTGTCAGCATATGTACTTGAAAGTGAGGCCGGCTGCCCAGGTAGCCGGCAGGAGAGTAAAATCTCACCTCCGCCTGGCATGGTCGCTGTGGCCTGTAGTCCTAGCACTTTGGGCAGATGAAGGGGGTCCTAGGGCAGGCTTGAGCCCAGGAGCTCAGGACCAGCCTGAGAAACATAGCGGGAACCTGCCTGCAGAATAAACAGCAAACTTAATCCGGCTTGGAGGCACATGCCTCTAATCCCAGCTACTCGGGAGGCTGAGGCAGGAGGATCGCTTGTGTTCAGGATTTTGAGGTTGCTGTGAGCTAAGATGACACCACTGCACTCCTGCCTGGGCAATAGAGTCACTCCCTGTCTGGAAAAAATAGAAAGATGAAAAGAAAAGAAAAAGAATGTGAACCCAATAGAAAAAATATCAAATACCACACAGGGTATGAAGAAACATACATTACCACTGAGCAAGGAAACCGTGTTAAACCTCCCTTGAAATGAAAGAAATGGAAACAAAAACAATAGGGTATAACTTTTTATGTTGCAAAACGGCAAAGAATTAGATGAAAATGTTGGGTGGTACCTGGGGTGTCTGAGGACAGGGGACTGGGAAACGAGTGCTCACACATTGTCAGGGAAGCATAAAGTGATGACTCTTTCTGAAGGACAATTGACCAATAAATACTAAATTCATAAATGCACGTAGCCCTTGAGGAAGGCCTTGTTTTGAATTTACACTACTTACATTATTTACATTATACACACACGCACACGCACAGACGCCCCCCCCCCACACACACACCTGGTGTTATTGTGCTGCACAGGTATTGTGTCTGCTGCAGTTTGAAGGTTTGAGCCACGCGGGCATGGAGTCAATCCACCAAGGCAATTTCTCCAACAGCACACGCTCGCTTCTTGTCTCTGCGTCACACTGTGGCAATTCCTACAGGATTTCAGGCGTGTACGTTACTAGTATGTGTGTTATGTGGATCTGCGATCAGTGATCTCTGATGTTACTGTCGTGATTGTTTTGGGCCCCACAAACCACAGCCACAGAAGATGGCAAACTTAACGGGCAAACGCTGCGTGTGTCCTGACGGCTCAGCAGAGGAGCTGTTGCCACTCTCTCTCCCTGTCCTTGGGCCTCCCTGTTCCCTTGGTCGCAACAATATCGAAATTGAGCCAATTAATAACCCTCCAATAGAGACTGGGGGAAGCTGGCGGACTAGGAAAACCCGCCATCCAGAGTGGCTCTGCAAGGCAGATTGATTTTACAAGACAGTGGAAAAAATAAACAGGCAGACAAACCCAGATCGGCCGAGCGTGGGAAGGAAGGTGCCTGAAACTGCAGGAGGCCCCGCGGGAAGACGCTGCGGAGCAGAACTGGAAGGAGAAAGGCGTCGGCAGGGTCTAACCCCGCGCGGCGGGGAGGCCAGCCACAAGGGTAGGTGGAGGGGTGACATTTCCCCTCGCTTGCCTCTCGGACTGCTGGCGGGCTCCTGAGCGGTGGGAGACACCTGCCAACGCCAGCCCAGAGACCGCCGTCACCAGTGAGCGGGGAGCCCCTTGCGGACAGGGCACCTCCGACCGCAGACCCGAGCCGATGGGCAGGCGCCACATTGCTTCCTTCTCCCCTCCCCTCGCCGCAGCTGCTGACAGACACCACTTAGCCACCACCGAGAGGCATCCCCAGGGAACAGGACCTTTCCTTCTGGGGCCCTGTGGCCAACTGAGGGGTACTTGGACTGTGAGCCCCCTACCCGCCAGCCCTCCCAGGTGCTGCTTTCCTGGTGACTCCAGCAGAGTCGGGCACGTGCTGAGGTGGCGAGACAGTGATCCAGCTTGGGCACCCTACGGGTGACTTGCGACCAGCACTCCTCTCCCTGGCAGGGTCAGGGATTGCTCTCCAGGGCCCAGAGGACACGCCTGCAGACAAGTTCCCCTACAGCCAGGTCCCGATCGCCTTGCCAGGGGGCACAGAAGGGCCATTTGTGAAGGAGCCCACTGGGGTCTGTGTGCCTTCAGGGGCAGATCAGCGTGCCTGAGGGGCAACCCTCCTCCCACGGCAGAGCCGTGCTTCCAGCCAGGCTGTGATCCTGGGCAGGGACCCTCCCGGCCCGCATCACAGCCAGGGGAGATCCATTGCCTCGAGGTCCTGCCTGCTGGCAGAGGCCGGGGAGAAACCAGGGCATAGGGGAGGGTGGAAAGGAGGGAGGCCTGCTCCAGAGGTCTCACACAGCCCCACCCCCACACGCAGACTTTCACCTGAGTGGGGCCATTCCAGCCCCTCCCTGGCAGCTTTGCACAGAAGCAGAGAACAGACCTTTGACCCCAGCTAACAGCATCTGTGGAGCTTGAGGGCAGGCTCACCCTACCCAGCTCCGCCCAGCCTCTCTCCCGCACCTGCCCTCGCTGAGGTGGAGAATAAGGACACACCTGGAAGTCCCGGGGCCACACTCCCCACCTGAGGCACTGGAGTGCCTCTCCAGAGGAACAAGAGCTGGTTACAGGACCCACCAACACTGAAGCTTGCTCCTCCCAGCAAGCGCCACCTACTGACAGGGTTGTCAATTTGCACACCCTTTTACTGCATCTACTGACTCAGCATACAGGGTGAGGTCGAATCTCACCCGCAAACACTACCTACTGGCTCAGAGACTAAACTGGGCATGTCATAATCCAAAACAGAATCCAAAGGTAAGAAGCAACGGCTGATCCAAATGGGAAGGAATCAGCTAAACAACACTGGAAATATGAAGAATCAAATGCAAAGCACACCCCCAAAGGGCTACTCCAGCTCTCTAGCAATGGATATCAACCAAATTCAGAACACTAACATGACAGAAGAAATTCGAACATGGATTGCAAGAAAACTAAATAATATTCAAGAGAAAATGGATACCCAACGCAAAGAAACCACCCCAAAAAAAATGAAAAATAAAAAATAAAAATCCAGGACTTGGAGGAAAAATTCACTAAAGAAATTGAAATATTAAGGAAAAATCAAAGAGAACTTCTAGAAATGAAGAATTTACTCAAGAAATTACAAAACTCAGTGGAAAGCCTCAAGAACAGGGTAGATCCAACAGAGGAAAGAGTCTCAGGGATTGAAGATAACACCTTTCAATTAAATAAGTCAGTTGCAGAGACAAAGCAGACAAATAAGAGAAAAGAGCAAAGCCTACAAGAAATGTGGAATTATGTCAAGAGGCCTAACGGGAGAATCATAGGCATCCATGAGGGTGAAAAAAAATACACAAGGGTTTGATAAGCTATTTGAGGATATAATGGAGGAAAATTTCCCAGGCCTTGCTAAAAACCTAGATATCCACATACAAGAAGCCCAAAGGCCTCCTGGGAGCTTCATCGCAAACAGGAAGACACCACGACACACAGTCATCAGACTGACCAAAATAACCACCAAGGACACCCTCCTATAGGCTGTAAGGTGAAAGAAGTGGGTAACCTACATAGGAAAACCCATCAGAGTAACAGCAGAGTTCTCAGCTGGGACCTTATGAGCAAGAAGAGACTGGGGCCCCATTCTCACTCTTCTCAAACAGAATAATGCCCAGCCTGGAATCTTGCACCCTGCAAAACTAAGTGTTGTATACAAAGGAGAAATGAAATTCTCAGACAAGCAAAGACTGAGGGAATTCCTCAAGACAAGAACTGTTCTCCAGGAAGTACTCAAAATAGTGTCATACAAAGGACGTGAACAGAAACTTTTCCAAAGAAGATAGACTAATGGCCAACAGGCGTATGAGAAAATGCTTAACATCTGTAATCACCAGGGAAATGCAAACCAAAAGCACAATGAGATTATCTCTAGTGAGAATGGCCGTTATCAAAAAGTCCCAAAGAAAAAATGTTGGCATGGATGCGGAGAGATAGGAACACTTGTACACTGCTGGTGGGAGAGCAAACCGGTACAATCTCTGTGGAAAGTAATATGGAGATACCTCAAAGAGCTACAAGTAGAACTACCATTTGATCCAGCAATCCCATCACTGGGCATCTACCCAAAAGAACCAAAGACATTCTGTAATGAAGACATCTGCACTCAAATGTTTATAGCAGCAAAATTCACAATTGCAAACGTGCAAACAACCCAAGTGCGCATCAATCCATCCATGAGTGGATTAATAAAATGTGGTATATGTACACCATGGAGTTCTACTCAGCCTCAAGAAACAATGGTGATCTAGCACCTCTTGTATTATCCTGGATAGAGCTGGAACCCATGCCTCAAAATGAAGTATCACAAGAATGGATAAACAAGCACCACATGCACTTACCATCAAATTGGCATTAACTGATCAACACTTAAATGCACATATAGTAATAAGATTCATAGGGTTTCAGGCATATGGGATGGGGGAGGAGGGGATGGGTATATTCATACCTAATGGTTGCCATGGGGACCGTCTGGGGGATGGACATGCTTGTAGCTCTACCTCGGGTGGGGCAAAGGCAATATACATAACCTAAGCATTTGTACCCATGTAAATGCTGAAATAAAACAAAAGAGAAATACACATAAACAATATAAAGAAAAGACTGAGTGAATTATGCATCAAGGTCAGACTCCAGGGAGCTTGAGATGCAAATTATCTTTTCAACGTTGGCTTAGCTATTTCCGTGCTGTGCGTATGCTCACTTCCATGTTTGCATGAATCTCCAAGGTGGGATATGTTTTTTTATTTTTTTTATTTTTTTTTTTAATTTTTATTTCAGCTCTTCATGGGGGAGGGTGGGATATGTTGAAGAAAGGTTTGCTTAGGATATAGGTGACTTCGCTATCTGTGTGTGCACTGGATCTGTCAGCTGCTCTGTCACAGATGAAGCACCGCTGGAGAGTTCCCCCATCCGTGGGCGGGACGGCACTGGACACGTGGCCCCCAGGCGGCCTGGCGCCAACTGCCACCCACCACGGAACTCCGCCGGGCCCCCCGGGCCGTGCTACAGCTCTTTCGGGACGACTGGGGTGGCTCTTAAAAGAGCCTTTGGGTTTCGGTGCTCAGGCGGAGCGGAGGCGGCTACTGGCTGCGAGTGTGTCTGAGGACGGCCTTGATGCCCGCGGTCACGGCGTTCCTGCCGAGGTGCCCGGGCATCATCAGGCGCACGGCCGTCTGGATCTCCCTGGTGGTGATGGTGGCGTGCTCGGTGTAGCGGGCCAGCCGGCCGGCCTCCTCGCCGATGCGCTCCAGCATGTCGTGAACGAACGAATCCATCACGCTCACGGCCTCCTGCGACAGGCGGAGGCGGCCGGGGAACTGCCTCACGATCCTGGCGAAGTAGGTGGCGAAGCTGCCGCCGCGTCGGCTGGAGCGGCGGCCGCGACGCCTTGGCTGCTTCTGCTTCTGCTCCTGCTCCTGCTTGTGCTTCTGCTTCTGCTTGTGCTTCTGGGGCATCGTCGATTCAGCCTCTTCAGGCCCGGTGGCGCCGGGGCGGGCCTCGGTGGACAGCTCAGAGGAAGGCTCCGCCATGGCGGACACAGCCGTTACGGGCTCTGCAGAACCGGAGATGGAGCTGTGGGCTGTTGGGGACCCATTTTTATGCGCTGCGCTGGCCTACGTCACAGGCCATCTCGCCATCTGACTGGCTGGAATGGCACGCCGTGAGCCTATCAGAGAGCCTCACTGCCCTCAAGGTGATTGGACAGTCCTCTGGGCCCGGGCATCGCACCCACCGCTCACTGCGGGCTTCTGCAGTCCTAGGAGCTTCCTGTTGCAGGATTCAGGGACGCCCCACACAGCAAAAGGTCATCTGACCTCATCAGCTGATCCATGCGACACCACGAGCATTGGAAAGGCATCACCGAAATCTCCAAAAGTGTAGCGATTTCAGCTTCAGTTCCTTAAGAGTCTGCCCTCCGGTACCCAAGTCCATCATACCAGAGAAGTGACCTATGGCCACTTTTGGGACATTCCTCAGAACCTATTGTTATCCCTGGCTCAGTCACCCTGCCTTGAGCAGGAACTCACGGGCCTGGCCAGCGGAGCGCTCCTGGAAGGAACGGGAACTGGCTGCCCAACTCCTGCCTCCACTTACGATCACCCCTCGCTGGATCTAGAAGACGAGAAATGGCACAGTCACCGTCTCTAAACAGACAACACAAACAAAAATTTTTACTCTTCAGAAGTAGGAGTAGAAGGCTGCAAGCCCCGCATTGGCTGGGCCAGTGAAAACCTGGGCATGAGCTGCTCTCATGAGATGTTTTCATCATCCATGAGATGCAGATTGACAGTATTCGCTTCTATCTTTTTTTTTTTTTTTTTTTGCTCTCTCTCTGTCTCTTTCAACTTAGCAATAAGCATTGTTGCAACTCTTTTATACACTAACCCTACTCACCATCAAATTGGTATTAACTGACCAACACTGAAGTGCACCTATAGTAGTAACATTCATCAGGCAGATGGGCGGGGGGAGGAGGGCATGGGTATATTCACACCTAATGGGTGCGCTCCGCACCGTCTGGGGGATGGACTCACTTGAAGCTCTGACTCCGGTGGGGCAAAGGCAGTGTACATAACATAAACATTTGTATCCCCATAATACGCTGAAATTAAAAGAATTTAAAAACCCTACAGTAGCCTCCAAGCGTTCAAGCGACTCAGAGAGTCAGACATCTCTCGTGTCAAATCGAAAGCAGGAAATCATCAAGCTTAGTGAGGGAGGCAGCTTGAAAGCTGAGATGAGCCGAAAGCTACACCTCTGGCCCCAACAGCTAGCCAAGTTCTGAATGCAAAGGAACAGTTCTCAAGTGAAATTGAAAGTGCTACTCCAGTGAAGACACGACTAAGAAAGAGAAACAGCCTTATTGCTGAAATGGAGAAAGTTTCAGTGGTCTGGACAGAAGATCAAACCAGCTGCGACATTCATTTAAGCCAGAGCCGAATCCAGAGCAAGGCCCTAACTGTCCTCAATTTTATGACAGCCGAGGGAAGTGAGGAAGCTGCAGAAGAAAAGGTGGAAATGAGCAGAGCTTGAGTCCTGAGGTTTAAGGAGAGAAGCCGTCTCCAGGACATAAAACTGCCAGGTGAAGCAGCAAGTGCTGATGGAGACGCTGTGGCAAGTTATCCGGAAGATCTTGCTGAGCTCATTGATGGAGGCGGCTACAGTAAACAACAGATCTTCCATGTGGACAAAGCAGCCTCCTATTGGAAGAAGATGCCATCGAGGACTTGCATATGTAGAGAGGGGAAGTCAGTGCCTGGCTTCTAAGCTTCAAAGGGACAGGCTGACTGTCTTGCTATGGGCTAATGCAGCTGGTGACTTTAATTTAAAGCCAATGCTCATTTGCCAGTCTAAAAATTCTAGGGCCCTTAAAAATTATGTTAAATCTACCCTGCCTGTGCTCTAGAAATGGAACAACAAAGGCTGATGACAGCACATCTGTTTACAGCATGGTTTACTGAATATTTTAAGCTCACTGTTGAAACCTACTGTTCAGAAAAAAATATTCCTTTCAAAATATCACTGCTCATTGACAATGCACCTGGTCACCCGTGAGCTCTGATGGAGATGCACAAGGAGATGAATGTTGTTTCCATGCCTGCTAACACACATTAATTCTGCAGCCCATGGATCCAGAAATCATTTTGACTTTCAAGTCTTATTCTTTAAGAAATACATTTTATAAGATGATAGCTGCCATAGATAGGATTCCTCTGGTTGGGTCTGGGCAAAGTCAATTGAAAACCTTCTGGAAAATATTCATCATTCTATTAATACCATACATGCCATTGAGACCATTTGGGATTCATGGGAGGAAGTCAAAATATCAACATCAATAGGAGTTTGGAAGAAGTTGACTCTAACCCTCACAGATGACTTGGAGGTTCAAGACATCGGCGGAGGAAGTCACTACAGATGTGGTGGAAACAGCAAGAGAATAGGAAATGGAAGTGGAGCCTGAAGATGTGACTGAACTGCTGCAATCTCGGGATAAAACTTTAGATGACTTGCTTCTTATGGAGGAGCAAACAGAGTGGTTTCTTGAGATGGAAACTACTCCTAGTGAAGATGCTGTGAAAATTGTTGAAATAACGAGAAAAGACTTAGAATATTACATAAACTTAGTGGACAAAGCAGCAGCACGGTTTGAGAGGATCGACTCCAAATTTGAAAGACGTTCTCCTGTGGGTAAAATGCCATCAAACAGCATCACATGCTACAGAGAAATCGTTTGTTAAAGGAAGAATCGATCAGTGCAGGAAGCTTCATCGTTGTCTTATTTAAGAAATGCCCACGGCCACCTCCGCCTTCAGCAACACCACCCTGATCAGCCAGCAGCCGGCAGCATCGAGGCAAGACCCTCCACCAGCAAAAAGATTACAACTTGCTGAAGGCTCAGATGACTGTTAACATTTTTAGCAGCAAGATATTTTCTAATTAAGGCATGTGCATTGTTTTACACATGTACTTGATAGACTTCAGTATAGGGTAAACGTAACTTACATATGCCCTGGGAAACCAGGACACTCACGTGGCTCACTTCATTGTGACATTTGCTCTATTTCTGTGTTCTGGAGGCAAACCTGAGATGGCTCCTAGGCACGGTACTTCGTTTCTCTTTCCATGTATGATAGATCCGGATCACAGACATGCAGACCATGCTAGCCCAGGTCCTATTTAATATGCATTGACTTGATAGGCCATAATTTACTGAAACCTTAAAGGAGACCCAAATCAGGAAGGAAATATTTAATATTAAGGGTAAATGTAGAAGAAATTAAGAAATTATGCTGCTGTTAAATATGATGTTCAAAAGGAATATATGAAAATATGAATACATTGTAATATTAAACTTAAAATGCAAAATACAGAATTATACATTCAGTGTAATCACAACTGTAGAATACTGATTAAAAAAATAGGCAGAGCGCGGTGGCTCACGCCTGTAATCCTAGCACTCTGGGAGGCCGAGGCGGGTGGATCGCTCAAGGTCAGGAGTCCGAGACCAGCCTGAGCGAGACCCCGTCTCTACTAAAAATAGAAAGAAATTATCTGGCCAACTAAAAATATATATAGAAAAAATTAGCCGGGCATGGTGGTGCATGCCTGCAGTCCCAGCTACTCGGGAGGCTGAGGCAGGAGGATCGCTTGAGCCCAGGAGTTTGAGGTTGCTGTGAGCTAGGCTGACGCCACGGCACTCACTCTAGCCCGGGCAACAAAGCGAGACTCTGTCTCAAAAAAAAAAAAAAATGAAAAAGACGGGAATGAGATTCACTAGAATGTTAGCATTTATATCTTTGGGTGATGGAAACAATAGACAATAAACGATTCCCCCGTTTTTACTTTTATGTGCTTTTCATAGTTTTTGATCATAACTGTGGGGGTACTGCTTTTTGAATGGAAAAATATACTTTACAACGCACACTAAGGCAGAACTGCTCTGTGCTTTCCTAATGCAAAGATAAAAGTCACCCTTTTCACGGCCAAGTGTTTACTCTGGTCGACATCCTCTGGACATGAAGTAAAGCTCACAGTCACTCCTGGGCTTGCTACTCACAGAGAGACACAGGGATGTTATTTTACTAGAGCACCCTGTAGAGCATAGCACACACTGTAGGAAGTGATCCTGACAGCCTAGAAATGCTCCGGGGGGGGGGAAGAAAAAAATATATGTATATATATAGTGCCAGAGAAGGCTTGAGAATTATGTATGTGCCCAGATGGGTTTCGTTAAAGGGAGGACTGTCTCAAGATTGAGACACCCATCCATCGGTTCAGCCCTTCCTGTTTTCTGCTCCTGCCTCCTTCACTAAGAATGACAGACACTTGAGGAGAAGCTAGTGACCCAATTCTTAAATCAAGTGATTTCGTGACTAGTTCCCTAGCTTAGAGATGTGTTTCAGCTTAAAACCATCCCAGTTGCTTCCAATTTTGAGATCCCAGAAAAACAGAGGTCAATCAGATATTCAGAAGTGTAGAAGAATGTTGTTCCTTAAAATGCTGACTTAACCTTGTGAATGTTCTTTGGCTGCCTGGAAGAAGAACCCCAAATGCAATGACCCCCACTTTCATGTGCCTAGGTTGTAAGTATCAAGAGGCACAAAGGGATTCCAATGAGAAGGGTGTAGGCTTTAGACTCAGAGAGAACAGGACTGAGGTCCCGCATCTACTTACTCTGGCTCAAGTCCTGACCATGTTCCATTCATGAAAGAGTAATTAAGGTGAGGAAAAAAACAAAGGGTAAAGAAATAATAAAAGTAAATGCAGCTACAGCAAAATGAGGAGTTGTGAATAATGTCTGTCTTAGTCCATCAAGCTGCTCTGACAAAATACTAGAGACGAGGTAGCTTATAAACAACAGGCATGTATTTCTCACAGCTCTGGTGGCCGGGAGTCCAAGATTCCGGTGTGGCAGAGTCTGTCTGGTGAGGACTCACTTCCTGGTTTGTAGACACCTCCTTCTTGCTGTGTCCTCACATAGTGGAAGGGGCGAGGGAGCTTTCTGGGGTCCCTTTCAGGAGGGCACTAATCCCATCTATGAAGGTGCAGCCGCCATGCCCTCATCACGTCCCAAAGGCCCCACCTCCTAGTATCATCACCTTGGGTATTAGGATTCAACATATGAATTTCAGAGGGACAAACATTCAGACCATAGCGACAACACAAAATAAGTGGCTGAGGCAAAGATCTCAATCAATGGAAGTTTATTAAGCCAAAGTTTGAGGATGCACCTGGGAAAAACACCAGCCACAGACACGTCTGTGAGTGTTTCCCAAGGGGGCTTTGGGAACCCAGTGTTTAACAGGGACAGGTCACACAGAAAGGAAAAGGAGGACAGGGTTGGGCAGTGGGGCGACTGGTCACATTCTTGTGGGAACCAGGAAATCTACATTTTATATAAGATAAGCTGAATGTCAGAAGAGAAAAGGGGAGTGAAGGAAGCATCAATTCTATAGATGTCCCTGGGTGGGCGGAAGAATGACTGATCTTGTCTCTGTTCTGCACCTGGGAAGATAAACTGCTAATCAACATTATTAGTGTGGAATTGAACAGACTTTAGTTTTAGGAGCTAGACTTAGCCTGCAGACCCAAAGTTACAATTTGCATGTCCTCATTTATGGGAGGTCAGCCAGAAAATAAAAATTTTATTTGCCTTTGCAATAGCAATGTCTAAGCCATGGAGAAAGACCAATACGGAGAAAGGATGATCAGCAAAAGTTTGAGAAGTAAAGAAATAACCAGCATGAAACTCACGAGCAAGAAGCACCAGGCGGAACATGGAAACATGGCACGAGCACCCTGCACACCTGCTCTGTGCTGCGTCGGAAGAGCTCCACGTGAAGTTGTCCTCTTCTTTGAGGGTTTCTCACTCTATTTAGCACCGAGGCTTCACTTTTCATATTTTTAAGGACATTTATCTCCACGCTTTTACTTTCTTCATTTGAAAGAGAAAAGAACAACGACAAAAAAATCTTCACATTCTAAAACATGCTTTGTCACTGCCTGAAAAAATTAAGGTTTGCACCGAGGTAGTAGTAAATATTCTTTCATTTACTGAGCAGTTACTATTTCCCCATGCCCTGGGAAGTGCTTTCGCTGACGAGTTCGTTTAATCTTGCTACAGTAAGGCCGGAGCTTTCCGCCTCTCTTTGTGGGTGAGATGGAGACGCCATGACACAGACAGGTGAGATGCTTTCTCAGACCACATATCTGGCCGGGTTATCTGATGCCTGAGCCCGTTTTCCTATCTGCCCCACAGCAACTGGGACGGGGACTCCAGCCGACTCTGTCAACATTCCGGATGATGCAAACAGCACCCCGGGGCTCCCTGGCTGCATGGCTCCTTCCCTCTCTCCATTAGAGGTGCTAGGGGCCCAAACCTGAAATGGCAAAGAAAGGAAACAAGAGATGTGATTATCACCTCATCCTGTAGTACCGGTAAGTCCACCACAAATGCACTCTCCATGGCTTTAACCAATCTTGGACTCTCAGCAGAAGACAAATGCCCAAACAACACATGTCCAGTTGACACAGGCTTTGATGGCTTTGTCCTCCAAGAAGGGAGCCACTGCTTTGAACCAGTCGGGTGAGAATCAAGATTAAATGTGGTTTGCTAAGGCTCTGGGATAGCTTGAAATATGACATAAATCTCCTACCAAATGCGAATGTTCGAACGTCAGCATCATCCTGAGGGCTTTAAGAAATCCTATGGCCAGGCCACATCCCAGACCATGAGATCCTAATCTCTAGGCAGGCAGGGACAGGACCCAGGCACCCCCGATGACTCCGGACTGCCATCTCCAAGAACTCTGGGGAGTAATGAAGTAAATGCAGAGGTCATAACCAGAATAGAACTGATGAATTTTCAGGTTGTTTTCATTTACATGAAAGTTAAGAGGAAAAATCAATTATCTCTATGTCCTACTGGTACTGACAATTTTAAATTTTGAATGTAATATTATACACCGATAATACTAAAAAGAAGAGGCTCCATCCAATTATAATGCTCTTATCTCTTTTTATGTTTTGATTCTGGGCCTAGAGCAAAAACGTCTGCAAGGGCTTTTTGCCCTTTGTCAATTGTGAAAGGCACCCGGGAGCAGCCTCGAGGAGAGAGAACGAACGCTGGCCCGGTCCCTCTGCCACCCCACCTCTCCGGGGAGGTTTCTATCTCTGCAACTCACTTGCTTTGAACTTTATCTTTCCTTTGAATAATTGCGTCATCCCTATTATTTTTCCAAAGAGAACAGAGCCCTTCTAAAAATTGTTTAGGTTCCTAGAAAAGAAAAATAACCATTTTCTCCAAAATTTACATTACAAATTACATTTCGAACCCAATGGGAAAGTCTGTTTATTTTTTATTCAAATTACGTCAACTCCTTTCCAGAAATAAATTAAACTCCAGTTCCCTTCTCATCTTAAAAAAAAAGGCTTTTCTTTCCAAAACAAAAACAAACCAGAGATACCAGATCCTACACATAAACATATCCCCATTATATATCTGCTCTACCCTCCCATATTTAATAAAGATATATATTTTACAGATACTTATACATTGTCTAGAGTAATATTGTATATAAATAAGCATATTTACATATAATACCTACAATATAAATATTTATTTTATATGTACAAAAGATATAAATACATGTTTTTATTGTAGGAATTATATATAAATATACAAATTATATGTAATATACATATTATATATATGTTATCTGGTTGTAAGCAGATATATAACAAATATGTTACCTGGTTATCTGGATGTAACCGGATAACATATGTATGTAATTTATGTAACACTGTATATAAATAGACATATAATACATTAAATATGTTTATAGATTATACATTTTTCATTTTCTTTATGTAGATATGTTAATGTGTGTGTGTGTATCGATACTAAGCATATCACAAGTCTAAAATGATTGCAAACAATGAAATTTACCAAATAAACTCAGAAAATTACTTTCTGGGCAGAGACAAAGCTAATTCAATCTTAATTTGGTCTATTCCTTTAAAATGATGACTGAGCCCAAGTACTAACCAATGAAAAAGTTAACAAAAAGTAGCTAAGAAAGGTTGCAGAGTCTCAGCAAATCTGCTGCACAGCCTAGCAGGGGAGTCGGGAACCCTAAGACGAGTGAGCAGAAGTGGCGGCACGTGGCGTGGGAAGAGAAGCAGCCTAGGCGCATTCAGAGGACACGTCCGACGGCCCCGGCGGCCCTCACTTCCTGCCAGGATGAGAAACATTTTGGTTTGTACATTTTCTTCTCTACACTTGAACTGGCATAGGAGGGGGGCGGGGTTTGAAACTCTTGATTTTTTTTTTTTTTTTTTTTGAGACAGAGTCTCGCTTTGTTGCCCAGGCTACAGTGAGAGTGAGTGCCGTGGCGTCAGCCTAGCTCACAGCAACCTCAAACTCCTGGGCTGAAGCGATCCTACTGCTTCAGTCTCCCGAGTAGCTGGGACTACAGGCATGCGCCACCATGCCCAGCTAATTTTTTTTCTATATATATTTTTAGTTGGCCAGATAATTTCTTTCTATTTTTAGTAGAGACGGGGTCTCGCTCTTGCTCAGGCTGGTCTCGAACTCCTGACCTCGAGCGATCCACCCGCCTCGGCCTCCCAGAGTGCTAGGATTACACGCGTGAGCCACCTTCAGCCCGGCTGAAACTCTTTTGATTTTAAACGTCCCCACACTTGCCAACCTTTTTATAGCCAGTTTCCAACCAAGGCTTGTGATCCTCACGATTGTGTATGTTTTTGTTCTGCTTACTTTACAGATTGGCAAAATGTCTTGCTCTGCTTATTTTACAAGTTGTGTATGTTTTTGCTCCATGCACCTCACGCCATGACCTAAGTTGGCACCAGGAAGTGGGCAGCCGTGCTCGGTGACGAGGGTCAGTATTTCCAGCCGCGGCTGCGGTCCCCCGAGCAGCTGCCCCTCTGCCGTCGGAGCCCGAACACAGCCGCAGCCAGTAACTATGCAAAGCCGTGGGCTGCGCTCCAATAAAGCTTCATCTCTGGACACTGAAATCTGACTTTTATGTATAATTTTCACATTTGGGGTAATTTTATCTTTTGATTTTTTTCAACCATTTAAATATGCCAAAGCCGTTCTTAGCCTGGGGACCATAGAAGAATAGGCGGTAGGCTGTTGTTTGCCAGCCGAAGTTTGCCTAAGGTGTTAAAGGATTACTTGAAGTGGTTCTTGACCTTGGAAAGGTGCTTTCCAGAGCCTGTTTTCAATTCCTATCCCATAAATGCAAGTTGCCACAGGGAAGTTCTCCTCAAACCCGAAGACAAAAGCTTCCAAAGGAGCCAGATTCTCACCAGAAGACTTGAGTTTCGTGTGTTGGCCACTGTCAGCCCTTTAGTGCCGTTAGGCCAAGCCCTGTTTATAATCTTGACTATAAAAGACCAGCAGGTGACCAAAGAGATGTTAACTATAATGTCACTCCTCATCTCCCTAGAAATGTTAAATGTCCCTTCCCCAGGGTTCCCAGATCATTTGTTCCTCTGGGTCCCAAGGGGTCCTTGCAATGCGTAGCCCCTGGAGGGCAGAGTTGGTCTCAGCCTTATTCAAGTCACACCCGCAGCCCCAGCATCCCATTCGGTACCAAAGATGCTCAGTGCATGCTGTTGAACGCCGTTTCCTCGCCTTAATCACAATGGAAAGAGCACCCCCAAGTGCAGAGCTGGGCGAAGAGAGAAGGCAACTTTCTGAGCCGTGTTTCACTGGGATCAAATACGAAAAGATTTGTCTGTTTGGGAGGGTCTCTGGGACTTGTGTCCGCCGGACTGGAGAAAGAAAACCTTTGTACATTCCCTCCAAACATGGAGAATACAGTCACCAACCTGCGAGGCGGGATGCAGTGGGACGCTCTTGGCAAAGGTGACACTGCACAGCGGCCTCGTGAAGTAACAGTGGCTCCACTTCCTGTGTCTCTCCTCCCCTCCCATGGCCCCTGTCACCCCCACTTTCTGAAGGACGGAGCCCCAGCTGGTAGCGATGCATGCAGGAGTCAGACGCGTTGTGGCTGCGACTGCTCACACTGTCGTCTGTGAGTGGACCCTGGGATAATCTCTGGGGAAGTGGGTGCCAATAGTAGCCTCTTCGACGCGGAGTTTGCTCCAACAGGAAGCATCCTCGGCCAGTCAAATGCAGGTGTCCTTAGGACAGAACTGTTCCTGCAACGCTCTCTCTTCCCCCCTCCGCCCTGCTAGAGGAGCTCTTTCCTTCCACTTCACTCAAAGTGGGTCACTGCGTTGACCACGCACCAAATAATAATAATAATAATAAGTCCTTCGGGTTTTTCTCCAAACCCATTTTGAACTGGAAAATCATGCTATACTTATTTTGCCTCTTGAATGGTTAGATGAAAAACCACTGCGCCAAGTGGGTCAGACCCCAGCACTGGTCAGTTGCTAGTCTGTGCAGGTTGATGGAGTCGGTGGTGGGCGCTAAAAGCCATGACCTTCCCTTGGCTTATGAATTGCATGAGGCATCCGAGCAGAGCACAACAAAACATGGATTGTGATTCCACTTGTATAAAATGTTCAGAATAGGCAAATCTATAGAAACAGAAAGATGATTAGCAGTTTCCAGGGTCTGGGAGAAGAGGGAAATGAGAGTCACTGCTAATGGAAATATTCTGGAATTAGATTGTAGTGATTGTTGCAAAACTTTGCAAATGTACTAAAACCCACTAAATTTATGGCACTTAATTTTTATGTCAATTTTAAGAAAGAAAAATCCACATAGACTGAACTTGTCAGTGTCCCTGACACACGAAAATGCGTGAAAGCTACGATTAAAAAAAATAATGAGACTTGTAGAAACATAAAATGCTGCAGCCACTGTGGGAAACGGTACGGCAGCTCTTTAAAAAATTAAACACAGCTTCACCATACAATCCAGCCACTTCTGGGCACACGCCCGACGGAATGGAAAGCAGAACCTCAAGCAGGTACTTGTGCCCTCACGTTCATGGCAGCATTAGCGTTGTTCACAGCAGCCAAAAGGCAGACGCAACCCAAGTGTCCGTCACGGGAGGAATGGACAAACACAATGTGCTGTACACACGCGACGGAATGTTATTCAGTCCTAAACAGGAAAGAAATTCTGACACATGCTACAACATGGACGAAACTTGAAGACATTACGCTGAGTGAAACAAGCCGGTCACAAAAGGACAAATATTGTATGATTCCACTTACGTGGGGGACCTAAGGTGGTCAAATTCATAGAGACAGAGGTAGAAGGGTGATTGCCAGGGGCTCAGGGGACAGAGGGGCAGGAAGCAGTTGTTTAATGGGTACAGAGTTTCAGTTTGGAGGATGGGAAAATTCTGGAGATGGATAGGGCTGATGGCTGCACAGCAATGTGAATATACTTCATGCCACAGAACTGCAGACTTAAAAATGGTAATTAATTTTTTTTAAATATGCTACATCAACTTTGGTGCTTTGGGAAAAAAAATTTAAATAGAATAAATTGATGAAGCATTGTGGATGGAGGCTATAAAATAATGTCTTTTTGTAAATTACTCAATAATCAAATAATAATAAAATGATTATTTTATGTTTCTGTCTTTTAACAAAAGAAATGAGAAATTACATATCCCTTCATCGCAATGGACCGAAGACCACAATGCGCTCACACAAACCTCCAGGTCCAGGGAGAGGGAAATGACCAAGGGAGCCTTTGCAGGACTCATTAATGATCTCTTCTTTCTGGGGAGCAGCTCAGCTGCCATCTCAGCTCTGAAATATTCGCACACCAGCTTTCAGAGGCAGCTATCCGAGCACAGTTCCCTGAAGAGACGTCTCAGGTAACTTTGGAGCCAAGTCAACCTAAACCCAGAAGCAATCATCACAGAGGGGTCGCTTTTCAGAGAACAAGTGGCCACCTGTACACTAGAGGCCACATTTGAAAGGTGAGGGAGAGCTGTCCAGTTTGGGACTAATGAAGTCTTTGAAAAGATAACCATACATTGTCAAGAAGATGCTAGATTTTTGCATAACTACCTGCCTGGATTCAGTAGTGATTTTTCTTCATAGAAATATTTCTCTGGCCAGTCTGGTAATATTAGTAGTTTTTATTCCACACCAAATAATTTCAGAAAAATGCTATGCATGCAGAACAAAATAGTGATAAGAATCATTTAAAGTATTCAGGAAAATCCTAAAACCCCCAAGAGGAAAATATAATTATATGAGTTCTGCTCTCATGTTGCTAGTTTCATGTCACCAGATGCGTAATACCTCTTTGGTTTAATTTCACGCCTTATCTTATACCCCAAGAGAAATTTTTGTGAGGAAAAAACTCTGTTATGATGTACACCTGCTGCTTATTATTCCAATTTCTCATAAAAGTTGTAGTGTTTGCTCTATTATCATCATAAAAGCAGTGAGAAGGTCAATAAATATTGAATATCTCTAGCCAGATAATACATACACAATAAAAAAAATACTTTTTAAATTGTTTTATCTGCCTTACACCCAGAAAATAATGTGTTTCAATAAATTTTTTTCACTGAGTAAATAAAATATCTGTATCATATGGCCTCAGTTTGAAGAGAGTTTTAAAATATGACAACTTCTAGTATATATGGCAAATTTGACCCGTGCATTTATCTATATCCTCTCTCAAAGCTTGCTCGGGGGGTAGCCAGCCACCATGTCATGAGGACACTGAAGCATCCACGTGGAGAGACCAGATAGAAAGGAACCACCAAGTTGTGAATGAGCCATCCTAGAAATAGATTCCTTGGCTCCAGTCGAGCATTCGGATGACTGCAGCCCGAAATGACACTTGACTGCCAACCCATGGGCAACCCCAAGTCAGACTGTCACACTGAGCTGCAACTGAATTCGTGACCAACAGAAACACTGAGAAGTTGTAATAAATTATTGTAGTTTTAAGCCACTAGGTTTGGGGTGATTGTTCCACAGTAGTACATAACTAATGGAAATGTTTTCTTCATTCTCATTAGGATCTTCCTGAAATGTATCTCTCATCCACTGCACTAAAACTCATCAGCACATTAAGTCCAAACCTCTCTTCATTAGCTATAATTTGGAGCCTACCTTAATTCTCACCACTCTACCCATGCTGCAACGTAGCATAGATACAGTTTCAAGAATTAGTCCTTATTCCACAACTAGCCTCTACGAAACTAGCATGGAGTTGGGATTCAGACAGTCCCAAGTCCTAATTCAAGATGGATTTCTTATTTGATTACTTATATTTACCACATTCCCAGAAGAGGTCACTGGGTTAGGAGTTGGACACAGCCTGCAACAAGAAGGAAGAAAAGCACCATTAGGATCAAAAAGTTCAAGTAGGAATGAGACTAAAGTTGGATGCATCAGTTAGCTATTGCTGTGTAACAAATTATCCCAAAGCTTAGCAGCTTCAAATGACACATACATATTATTTCACAAAATGTCAGCCCAGGATCTAGGATCTCCCCTGAAGATTTGACTGAGGAATGGTCTACTTCTGAGCTCATGTGATTGTTAGCAGGACTTGGTTCCTTGCAGGCAGTCAGACTGAGTCTCAAAGCCATCAATAGTGACAGCCTGCTAGCAAGACAAACATTATAATCCTCTGTAACCTAGTCACCAAAGTGACATCTCACCACTTTTTTCATATTCTGTTGGTAAGAAGCAAGTCGCTAAGTGAACCCACACTCACAGTGAAGAGGTAGTCTGCACAAGGGTATGAATATCATCAGGAGGTGGGAATCACTGAGGGCCATGTGAGAAATCTACCTACCACGGTTTGGGCACATAAAAGAACTCACATATTCACTTTCACAGCCTAGTGCTTCAGAACATGGACTCTGGATCTAGACTGTCTGAATTCAAATCCCAGCTCGGCCACTTTTAAGCCTGTGAGACCTTAGGGAGGTTACAAAACCCCTTGTGCCTCAGTCTTCTCATCTGTAAAATCGGAATCATAACAGTACCTACCTCACAGTAAGGTTGACAATGTCCATAAACTAAAAATAAAACAACCTCAATTGTACTACTAGTGCAATAGTAGAAAACAGCAGGAACAGTACTATTCTTAGTACTAAGACCCGACAGAAAGTTCCCCTGGATATCAGAAGCAGTAGAACCCTCCAGAAAAGCTTCACAGGGAACACTACAGTGCATTCCACACACCACTTGCCAAAACTAACCTCAGTCTAGATCAATGGCACCTACCAAAAAGTTCAATGTCACAGGAGCAATTCTTTGAAGATCTAGCAAAATCAGATCTACTGCCCAGCTCTCCCCCTGACCTAATTTGACCTGATTTCAGAGTATTTGAAAGAATACTCTGCATGTCCTTCATGCAATTCTCCCTAAAAACCATTTTTTCAACAGTTATTTTGATGAAGACTAAGTAGCCATGAGTTCAAAATTGTATTCCCTGGTGTAAGGATTCAGTTAATGTACAGACATAAAGTACTAAAAAAATTACCTGGTACAAAGTAATTGTTCAATAAATATTAGAGGTTGTACTGTTGTTGTTGCTATTTTGTGTTGCTGGTTCGAAACAGATCCCAGTCATGGTCTGAATTAGGGCTCCACCACTTCCTAGCTGAGTCTCTGACCTTGGTCAAGACCTCTCTTAGCTTCAGGGTGTTCGACTTGGAGAACGGGATGATAATAAAGCCGCCATACTGAATGGGTGGGAGAATTAAATGAGATAATGTTTGCAAAGTGCTTAACATGATACTTGGCTCAAAGTAAATTTTCAAAAATAATGGTAGCTATTAGTAAATATTATTTTTAGCTAAAAAGTCTCCTTGTGCCACAAGTTTACGGATCCTAGGTATGGCTACTTTAATCACTGTTCAGCAAATATTCATTCTCATCCCTGCCCACCCCACCCCACCACCCAAACTTCCATGGAACAGTGTGCTTCCCCAGCCCATGGCTATGTGACGCTCTCTGAACAATGCAAGTGGGCAGATGTGACAGTGTGCAAATAATTCTGAGCCGGGGACTCACGGGCTACTATGAGTGCCCTCTGAATGCTATAAACTTCTGCCAGGAGACAAATATGCTTCTAGCCTGGGCCCCAAATAAGATACATGCAGCACATCTTAACTTGATCTGAAACCTGAACCTGGAACCCAGAGCCCAGAGTCCAATTTACTCCAGCAGAATTGCAGTTGGCCTTCAGACTCATCAGTGGGAGAATAAATGCCTCTTATTTTAAGCCCCTGAGTTTCAGGGAAATCCGTTACACAGCATGACTGTGTAATAGCTGACTGATGCACTGGACAACGTCTCTGAGACCTTGGGGACCTGCCTGCCAAATGCTAAGACCTTAGCTCTTCCCTGTGCTGTGTCTCTCTGCTAGTCCTCAAAGCACGGGGTGTCGTGTGTATGATTTATGTCACATTTTACACATATGCTTCCCTTCTGCTCTGCCATGGCTGTCTGTATCCTTCCAGAGCAGTCTGAGCTATTTGTTGGCTCATGCTTTGTTTTGTTTTGTTTGGTTTGGTTTGGTTTGGTTTTTCTTTTAACTTTTTATTATATACGTAGCTTTTTATTTTATTATATAGCTCATAGAGTCTTGTGTACATCTCAACCATCTGCTTCCCAATGATGACATCTTATATAACTGTCAAATCAAAATATCAAAACCAGGACATGGATAAAGCAAGAGGCAGATTTCTCTCTTTCCACCTGAGCTTTACTTAGTAGCTACGCAATCTTTGGCAAGTTGCCTGTCATCTATGAAGCTCAGTTTCCTCATCTTTAAAATTGGGATAATAACTCCCACTCCTAAGGTTTTTGGGGACGTTGAGAAAATGTTCCTAAAACATCTAGAATGCTACTGGGTTTGGCACAGAGGAGGCAATAAATGGCAGCTCTTGTGATTTTATTCCTTGTGTTGAAACAACAGGTTCTTGTTATAAAGATCAAGCAATACAGAAACATATAAATAATAAAATGAAAACCAACTGAGAATTTCCATGAATGAGGAACAAACATGGAAAGCAAATAGTGGGTCCTCAAGTCACGCACAGTGACTAACTCCTTCTCTACGGGATCAGCAGAAACAACACTGGATTTTCCTTTGACAGTTCCACAAGACTCAAAGTCATCAAGACTTCAAAGACAAAGAAAACACACTCGAGGCACTCAGGGAAAAAAGGCAAATAACCTACAAAATGGAAAAAGAAAAGTGTTGTATGTCTCTGCAGTGACACTGAAAGCCAGGCAGTCGTGGAGCGGTGACAACGATACTCTGAAAGAAGGAAGGTGAGACCCACACAAAATCCAGCCAAGACATCACTCCCAAAAAGAAGCAACAGAGAGGTGTTCTCCGGCACGAAGCCATTCAGGGAAGCCAGAACTCATGGGCCCTCTTGATACTATAAAGCCGCTTGAAATGAAATCCCGACAAATAAGAGGACGTGAAACTAAAACGTTAAGAACGGACAATCTTGGGCCAAACAGTAGGGCAAGGAGCAGAGAACCCATTTACACAGTACTGGTATTAAGCAGCTGTAAGGATTACGGTTACCAAGCATAATGCAACTGTTACATAAACTATCGCAGCATGAAAATAATATAATAATGAGGAAAATCACCAGAGAAATGGAAAGAAGTGTGCAATTACTAACATCCTTGAATTTAATAGCAGGGAGTCAATCAATATTATCTAGAATTGAAACTGTAATTCAAAGAAATGTAATGTCCCCAATCTCTTAATGTTATTCTCCATCTCTTTGCTTAACCATAGAGTCATCTTTTAGGAGCTAATATATCTTGCAGGGAGGGGGAAAAAAACCATTTACATGAAGTTTAGTGATTCAGTTCCAAATCAGTTTCATTTCTTTGTGTTAAATCAAGTAAAATTAATCGTAACATTTTCATAAAACTCCATGACTAATAAACTCCCAAAATAAAAGCATACTTTCATGGAACTATCTGTCCGTTTTTATTTCCATCCTTCTTTCTGGACACGTAGTTTGGAAGGTGTTCAGTACGATGGTCGTCCAGCCCAGATGATGTTTATTCCTCATTGATGGAAACTCTGGGTTGGTTTTCATTTTATTATTTATGTGTGTCTGTATAGCCTGATCTTTATAACAAGGATGTATTGTTTCAACAGAAGGAATAAAATCATCTTGGCTTGGCCTCTCATGCACAGCCTCTCAAGGCCGTTTCTATTTCTGTTCCAAGCACTGCTTAAATAATGTAAACTAGAAAGAGAAGCGGCTTTGATCTGATTTACTTGCGCCATCCATTTATAAGATCCCAGTTCAGTGGGTAAACGCCCAGCCAACTTGCTTCTCGTTGAGGATAAACACAGCCTTAGAGAGCCGAAGAACAGCAGGGAGAAGTGCTCAGTGACTGGCCCGGGGGTCCTGCTGGTGACAGAGGCCTTCTCTCCCCTCCCCACCCCCTACCTGAAAGCCCAGCTCATGATCTCTATGGATCACATTCACTTAAGTGACACTCGAATTGTATCCCCGGAAAGGTCATTTCTGACATCCTGGATGAATTTGTTTTCCTGCCTCTTTGGCATCTATACTAAGCTTCTCTTCTCTCTGAAACTTACAGCAAATAGCTACCTTTTTCTGTTAAATTTTTTGTTAATTTTCAGATGAACAACAACAACAAAGCAAAACTCCCCACATTCAGGAATTTTTGCAAGGTGCCCAGGGCTTTGGTCATTAAAATCAACTCCAATTTATACCCATTATCAACAGAACTGAAACTTCTTTCAACGTGGCAGGAAAGGACCCTTGCCCACCAACTGCTGAGTCAAGGCTGCACGTCTGTCAGGTGAGCTATCGTGGAACATGCTGGAAGTGCTGACTTCCTCCAAAACCAGAAAGGCGTGCTCTGCGCAGCCGACAGACCCAAACAATGCGCTTGCAGGAAAAGGCAGCAGGAGTCTGAAAGGACGCTGACCTCCATGGAACTAAAGCCAGAGCTAATAAGGGCAGTCTGTGTCTCAGGCGACTCAGACTCTAGTCGTAAGTGAACCGCCTCGGGAACGTGCTGAGAAGAAAGACCCCCTCGATGGCTCTGGAAGCCAGTCCCCCGCAACTTTCAGCGGCTGAGCAGGAGCCTGCGCAGAGGGAGGCTGCAGTGCTGGCAGCCTGTGATTTGTAACAGGGAACCTTTCAGCCAAGGGGCTGCCACTGCCACAGTCACCCCTATGGTGCCCCTCCAAAGTGGTAGGATGGCAGACTTGTGGAGCCCTCCACCCACGGCACACCCTGGCCAGCACTGCCCAGCTACACACTTCTCCGCACAATAACGAGAGCTGCTATGGAAATGGTGGACTCTCTGCCACCCCAGCCTGGATTTCTCTAGAACATCTTGATGACTGTTCAAAACACCATTCACTGCTTGTGTGTGTGCATGTGTGTGCACGTGTATCCTTCACACACCACTAACATTGCCAAAGGGGTGTGTGCTTGTGTGTGGTGTATCTAGGTCAGGTCCCCTTTCCTATAACACTTTCTAAAATAGTGTTTATGTTCAAGCAAAATTCAGGTTATTTGTGAATGCTTTGTGAACCCCATAAGAGGGCTTGGATTATCAAAGTTAAAAAAGAACTTCATGGGCCAGGTGCGGTGGCTCACGCCTGTAATCCTAGCACTCTGGGAGGCCGAGGAGGGAGGATCGCTTGAGGTCAGGAGTTCAAGACCAGCCTGAGCAAGAGCGAGACCCCATCTCTACTAAAAATAGAAAAATTAGCCGGGCACAGTGGTGCGTACCTGTAGTCCCAGCTACTTGGGAGGCTGAGGCAGAAGGATCACTTGAGTCCAGAAGTCTGAGGTTGCAGTGAGCTATGATGACGCCATTGCACTCTAGCCTGGGTGACAGAGTGAGACCCTGTCTCAAAAAAATAAAAATAAATAAATAAAAATGAGAAAGAACTTCATTATAGGGCAATTCCTGCATGAGCCCACAGTGCCCAGGTGAAGTCACAACTTGGTGTATTTCACAGGGGAAGAATGAAAGGAGATTTCATTTAAGGTAGACACAAAAGCCCTCTCTGCCGTGCCAACAGGCGAGCATATACTTCTGCACATGATGCAGGCATCCATTCTGCGCCCGGCACATCTGAGCTGTGAGCGGGGTCGGACTTTCTCTTCCTTGGCATTACCTCCAGCTGTGAGCGGGGTCGGACTTTCTCTTCCTTGGCATTACCTCCCACTCCCCCTGGCTCCCCCTCTCATTGCCCTTCAGGTTCCCAGCCTTCAGGTTTTCCTCTTCCCCCAGCGGAAACCTCATCTCGGGGAAGACTTTGAAAAACCCATTCACATGAAGCTCCAAAAGCCCGTTAACGTAAATATTTCCAGGAGCTTGTTGCACGCGCATCCTTCTTCTATATTAAAGCAGTGAGATTTTTTAAGGACCCAGTTGATTTTTGTGCACGGAGAAAATTGCCCAGAAAACCTTGGTGGAATTAGGATGGAATTCCCTCTCCCGGGAGGATTTCTATTTTAGCAGAGATTAAGGCCTCAGAGCCAAGCAATGAAACCCTAATGGAGAGACCGAGGGGGCATTTCTAAATCAGCAAGGCCTTTTGTGGTCCTCCAAGAAACGCTACACAGGCAGCCACCTTCCTGGGGCCGGCCTGACAGGCTCATTAGCCCAAGTTTCAAACAATCCGGTTTACCCTTTGATCCACAGCAGGCATTGTCAGCGCGGGTGTGTTCAGTGTGATGACAGCGCGCCTTACGCAGGAGCAAGGACGGCGGCACACACCGACTAAAGTCAGCAGGTGCTTCTACTGAAGACTTTCCCGAGTGTTAAATACCGTGAACTGCATCTGGGCTCTTCAAGGGGAAAATGCATTTCTGGATGCTTCTCTAAACTGATCTCTCTTAGCACTAAGCTCTGAAACACACGTCTTCAGCTGTGGGTCTAGTATTTCCATTCCCGGCGGACGTGATAATGGTGTTGAGGCTCTGGCAGCCGTGAGGTCGCACGGTTCGGGTCTCTCTCGGAGAGGACCCGCTGCAGCGTGCACAGCTGAACCGCATCGTCCAGACATTGCTGATTGCACTACGACGTTCGTGCCAAGCCCAAGCCTCCCCTGGGCCACTCCCCGCCAACGACAGAGCTGGGCAGCAGTACTGGAGGTGGCCATTTCTCTCATGCAGGTTTCTCGGCCTCAGCACTGCTGACATCGGGAGCAAGATAACTGTTTCGGGGGCTGCCCTGTGCATTGCAGGATGTCTAGCAGCACCCCTAGCCTCTACTCACGGGATGCCAGGAGCATCTTCCCAGTGTGACAACCAAAAGTGTCTGAAGATTTTGCAAAGTGTCCCCTGGGTTGAGACCCACTGCTCTACTAGGTCATCTTGGCTTGAGGGCACCCCAACAGCCCAGCTAAAATTTGCTCAGCTCTGCACTAGAATCTGAAGCTCTTCCTACAAAATCTTCCCGGCATTCTGCTCCCTTCTGGCATGTGCTGAACCTGCCCCGCTCCCTGACACCTCTCCCACCTTCACTGCTGCCCACCCCTTTCCCCTCCACAGACATGGTGTTCCCCAAAAGACACGTCTGCCCAGCCTCTGTGATCGGGACCTTATTTGGAAAAGGGGTCTGTGCAGATGTTATTAATGATCTTGAGAGTATCCCCAATAATGTTTTGCACATCTAAGCCTGTTTTGGCACCTGCTTCTCAGAGAACCTGAACTAACCTAGGGGCTTTTTAAAATCCAGAGTCCTGGAGGCCTCCATCCCTTATACTCTTACCAAGAATCTGATTTACAACCTAAGTGCCCATCAACAGACGAATGGATAAAGAAACTGTGGCACACATACACCATGGAACAGCATTCGGCCATAAAAAAGAATGAAACCCTGTCATGTGCAGCAACATGGACGGAACTGGAGGTCACCGTATTACGTGAAATAAGCCAGGCATGGACGGACAAATATTGCATGTTCTCTCTCATCTGCGGGAGCTAAAAAACTTGATCTATGTGGAGGCAGGGAGAAGAATGGTCGTTACCAGAGGCTGGAAGAAGGTTGGGGAGAGAAAGTAGAGAGGTTGGTTAGTGGGTACAAACGTACAGTTAGATAAAAGGAATAAGTTCCAATGTTTGACAGCAGAGTTGGGTGACAATAATTAACAACAAAGTATTGTGTATTTCAAAATAGCTAGAAGATTTAAAATGTTTCCAACACAAAGAAATGATAAATGTTCAAGGTGATGGGTATCCTAAAAACCTTGAGTTGATCATGACCCATTCTATGCATGTATCACAATATCACATGTACCCCATAAATATGTACAGATATGATGCATCGATAATTTTCAAAAGAATCTAATTTACCTGGTCAGCTCTCTATATCAGTGTCTCTCAGTGCTGGCCATATACTGGAATCACCTGGGGAAAATTTTTTAATTCCCAGTGCCTAAGCTGCACCCAGGCCATTTGAACTAGAATATCTGGGAGTAAGATGCAGACTTCAATGTTCTTTGAGGCTCCGTGGGTACAGCCAAGTTGGAGGATTGCTGCTCTAGAGAAGTGATCCTCAAATTCCAGCGTGCATCAAAACCATCTGAAGGGCTATTTAAATCACAGGTGGCTGGTCCCCACCTCCTGAGTTTCTGAGTCAATAGGTCTGGAATGGAGCCCGAGAACTTGCATTTCTAAAAAGCCCCCAGGTGGGGCTTGTGCTGCTGTTCCATGGAACACACTCTGAGAACCACTGAAGTAGAGGGAAAACTTTAACAACACATTCCCCTACAGAGTTCCCAGGATCCAAGAATACCAAAATGCTATCACTGGAGGAGTTCCCTGAGATCATCTCCTCTAACTCCCTCTCCTTGCACTGGAGAGGAAACTGAGGCACAAAGAGGTGAGGGGACAGCCTTCAATCCCTGCAGCAGCATCCAGATCACAGATTTGGGTTTCGAGCCAGAGGCTGTTGGTTCACTGCCATCACATCTGCCCAACAAGCCCTGTGTGGCTTTCTCAATTTCTTCTAAACTCAGCCCCAAACCAGCAGAACATCTGATATCACAGAACTCCGAGTCCAGCCTCCTCCAGCTGGAGGGAATGCCGGGCCCCTACGGCATCGTGGAAGTGAAAGGGACACGGCTGCAGAGCTTAAAATTTCACTGAAAATTGAACATCTCTCCCGAGAGCTCAGCTTTCAGACTGGCACCCAGATCCATCAACTAAGAAAATTAGGCCGAGAGTTCCTGCCTTATGGTAATTTACAGATTATAAGATTATAATTTGCAGATTCTCTGCACTTTGAAGCACAAGATAATTATGCAATGTCTGATCTGAAGATGTTCTCAAACCTAAACTGCCACCGCCTCTTTTTCAGTAAAGCGATCAGCACGGAGCTGCGGCTGCTGTCTGTAACGCCCAGCGTGTTGTGTCTGACACTGAAATGAGGCCTTAAAACAGAATCGACTCTTTCTTTTTTTTCTGTCCTGTTAAGTGTTGTTGAGTCTACAAAGTGTAGAAACAAAATGTGCCTGACTCTGTTATTGAGTTGGCCAGGCTTCTTAGCATTATCTATGTTGTTCCATTTGGAAAGACAGAGGAAGGAGACCGATCTTGGACCAACGTGGCCTAGAAAACACTAATTGTCAGCTTCCCCATGCAGGAGATTCTCGGGCAGCTGACGGTCGGGTCCAGGAGCCGGGAGGTTGTGGGAGGCTCTTTTTTATTTTGCTGCCAATAACATGACAAATTGGAGAAAGCAAAGAGCTCTTTCATCATGTAATATAAATCCTTATGACTAATTTGCTAGCGTAGTAATCTCCAAAGAGCAAATGTGTATGCTGGGTGAAATCTGTTACCACCAAAACCGCCACAAATCAGGCAGTGATTAATGTCTTTGTAGCCAGGGGAAAGAGCAATGGGAACCCATTGCCACAGTTCTTGCGAATGTGGAACAAATGACTGAACAGTCGATCGGTGGCTTCACCCGAAGATATTTGTCACTGTTTTCTTCTGGGCAGGGTGAGCAGTGGTAATGTCTATATATCCCGAGAAGTTATTGTAAATGGTCCAGGAAATTTCTCTGGCAAAGTGGACAGAATATTCCCAGGGACTTGGGAGAAGTCAACAAGCATTCACGGAGGCCAATTTTCTCATCTGCAAAAGTAAAGTAATGTATCTCCTGCGCAGAAAGGCAGCAACTCGGAATCCAATCCACCTGGGTCTCCGGGCAAGGATAATAATCTTGACAGTGGCCATTTATCCAGCCAGACACCACGCTAAGTGCATTTCATGAATTGTCTCGTTCATCCCTCTAACGACCCTGTAACTTACACCCTATTACTACTGCCCTGTTTCAGTTGAGAAAATTAATGCACAAAGAAATTAAACAATTTGCCCTAGGCCACACAGCATGCTGGTCTACTTGTAGAATGCAAATGAATCCTCGACTCCACAATCCACAGCCTCAACTTTAGAGCAAACTGCCAAATTTCCCACCCTATTCTCAACGCTTATTCCTGAAAGGATTTAAGGTAATTGTTTAAAGAAACACTATGGTCCATTTTAAAAAAATAAACATAAAAAATGAGAAAAGTATAGAGAAAAATATCATCAAATATGTGTTGGTAACCATTGCAGGGCAGCTATGCTCTTGCATTCGGGGGCTCTGAAATTTTATTCTCAAGGTAAAGCATGTGTTTAAATAATATCTAGATTTCCAGTAGTTGGCAAGATGGAAATACAAATTATATATGTATTGTGAAATGAAATACATTCAATTCATCCCCACTGGTACAATATTAAAACACATAGTTTCATTTAATGGGCATTAATATTTGAGATTAAGGCAGACTCTTCTATTTTTTTTTAAAAAAAAAAGCAATTAGCTTTGGGAATCAAAGTAAAAATACTGTATTTCTTAACCATCTGTGCTTGCTTCATACACTGTCGCTGATCTTTAGCCTTGCAGGATTACGAAGTCCGTCCTGGGCACCATAAACACCCTCTGTTTTTACACACAACATGGTCCTGAAAATGTATACCAAAGGTCAGTATGACAAAAGTGAACAATTGAACAATACAGTAGATGTCTCCAGTATACATATGACAACCTCTTTTCTTTAGAGGCAAATATATAAAATACCGAATTATACGTTGACCTTCAGCACAGTCTTCAGCAATACATTTTCGGTACGTTATACATGTTCATTAAGTTTATTTTCTTTCATAATTGATCGTACATTCATTCATTCTACCAGCTTAGAGCTAATGAGCTTTGGATGGAGGCTGAAAATTTCCTACTTCTGATACACCCAATTACTTTTATTTTAGTTGCAATATGTTATATTTATAAAATCTATGCTTCCTATTATATTAGTAGAATTTCCTTTTTTTCTTTTCCATTCATATTTATAGAAGAAAAACAGAAGAATACAATATAAAGAAAAAACAAATACACCAAAATATGGACTTCTACACCCAGACAGCCAATCTACTGAAACAGAACTATTAGCCACAATTGGCATCTCTAAGTCCCAGGTAGAAACGTCCACTCCTCAGCTGACATATACAAAATGCAGTATCTGAAAAGTAGTTTAAAAGTGTCGATGGGCTGGACGCGGTGGCTCACACCTGTAATCCCAGCACTATGGGAGGCCGAGGCGGGCAGATCGTTTGAGCTCAGGAGTTCGAGACCAGCCTGAGCAAGAGCGAGACCCCGTCTCTACTAAAAATAGAAAGAAATGATTTGGACAGCTAAAAATATATATAGAAAAAATTAGCCAGGCACGGTGGCTCATGCCTGTAGTCCCAGCTACTCGGGAGGCTGAGGCAGTAGGATCGCTTAAGCCCAGGAGTTTGAGGTTGCTGTGAGCAAGGCTGACGCCACGGCACTCCCTCTAGCCCGGGCAACAGAATGAGACTCTGTCTCAAAAAAAAAAAAAAAAGTGTCGATGTATAATTTGCAAAAGTATGCAATGTTTAAAAATATTAAGTACGTGAAAGTTGTGGACTGCTTATACCATATGATAATTACAACTTCTCTTGGCATAGACAGACCAGGAATTCTTTTCCTAATGCCATAAGGAAGGAAACAATGTAAAGGAAAGAAAATCAAGATTATAGACCCATGAATGGAGAAGGCAAATACATCATTCCCTGCAGACATTTGAGTTCAACAAGTGAGCCAATTTGTACAAAGATATTTCTTCCGTGATCTATAAGCAAGTGTTCTGAAAGTTCTGGATCTATAATGACTGAAGTGCTAAGTTCTGGTCCCTGAAAAGGAAGGGTAAATGAAAAGCAGTTTCCTGCAGAAGTGCACAAATCTGCTTTATTCATCTACCAAATGGATAGTTGCACACAGATATCAGAAAGTAAGGCACACTGACTACCCTTTCCAAATAAAATTAGAGGTGTTCAATTCTGTCCTTATTAGCCTGCCCTTTTACCTAAAGGATCAGGGTTTCTCAGCCTTGGTGTACTATTGACGTTTGGAGCCAGATACTTCTCTGTGGTGGGGGCTGTCCTGTGCACTGTAGGGTCTTTAGTAGCATCCCTGGCCTCTACCCACAAGATGCCAGTACACACCCCCTACATGTGACAATCTAAGATGTCTCCAGACATTGCCAAGTGTTCCCAACCATCGCCAGTAGGAGTCATAGCCTTAGATGTTTGGAGCCTTCAAACCCACAAAATATAGGTATGCATGGGGTTTTTTTGAGGGATTCAAGTACAAAGAACTGCTGCCCAGTTTGTTCCTTTGGCTGTGCCAGGCACAAATAAACCAATATTCATGGACACCAAAACCCTAGCAACCCATCTCTCTAGCCAGATATGTGCTGGACTTAGAACTGTATGACCAAGCCCACATATCCATGTGAATGATATGGGTCAGATTGTCAGTCTCGGTGATTTCTGACATTGGAAACGTGTCAAAAGTTAGTAGAAGAGCCACAATCCCCAAGTTTTGCTTACATAGTCATTCAGGAAGGTAAAGTTCTTTTAAAGTTCTTAAGATGCATTAACTAAAATTAGAAATTACCTAAATGGCAGGCAATCGAGTAGTAGTTAATTAAAACGTAGTATATCCTTGAAGTGGAATAGTGTGTCTCCCTTAAATGTATTTTTGAAGACTACGTAATAGTATAGGAAAGTGCTGAGGACCCAGCGATAAATGAGTCAACCAATATTTACAATGGTATGGATACGTGTGCGTACGTCATGCTGTTCAGAAAACTATGAGCCTATGTTACCAGTGGTTATCTCAGAGTAATAAGATTTTGGTGGCTTTCATTTCCCTGTTTTTGTCTTTATTTTCTACCTGGTCTTCATTGAACAGTTAACTGTTTTATAATTTAAAATTAATTTAGGCCTGGCGGGGTGGCTCACGCCTGTAATCCTAGCACTCTGGGAGGCTGAGGCGGGTGGATCGCTCGAGGTCAGGAGTTCAAGACCAGCCTGAGCAAGAGCGAGACCCCATCTCTACTAAAAATAGAAACAAATTATCTGGCCAACTAAAAATATATATAGAAAAAATTAGCTGGCCATGGTAGCACATGCCTGTAGTCCCAGCTACTCGGGAGGCTGAGGCAGGAGGATTGCTAAAGCCCAGGAGTTTGAGGTTGCTGTGAGCTAGGCTGACGCCACGGCACTCACTCTAACCCAGGCAACAAAGCCACACTCTGTCTCAAAAAAAAAAAAAAATTAATTTACATTCTGTAAAATATGCTACCTAGTAATTTATCCAAAATAAAAATCAAAAATTAATTTTATATGTTCTCCTTTTCTATAAAAACCATCTTGGATGTTCGATTTCTTATCGAATTGTGGCTTTGCTCAGCGGAAGTGGCTGCAGAACGCGGCCACCATCGTGACTGTGCGAATCAGAACTCATGCTTCCTTTCCGTCTGTGGTGCTGCTGGAAAAACGCAGACAAGACAGCCTCCCTCTTCGCTGGAAGCATGACATCCCTTGCAAGTGTCCTCGTTCTGCTTGGCCATGAGGTGGCAAACACTGGTACCAATGCACTGATCTCCGAAGTTCGTTTCTAATCAAAAGCTGCAAAGAACAAACAGCTCCACTCCGAAGTGAACTCACGAGTCAGACAGAGTCTGCAACGTGACAGACATTTTAAGAAGACCCTGAGGCATGCGACTAAGATGAGGAGGCGCCGAGGACCACTGGAGAGGGGCAGCGCGGTGAGGGTGTGAAGGCCGTGGGAGAGGTGCCCACAGAACAGCTCGGAGTCCAGGCCGGCTGCGTCCACGGTGTGCTCAGGGGGCCCCGGCAGGTGGCAGTACAAGGTCAACCAGGGTGCAGCCTAGCTCGGGGCCACCAGGACAGGGCAGAAAGGGAGGTGAGCAATTTCTTTATCATTCTCCAAAAGAGTCACATTCTTCCCCGCAGAGGCACCCATACACCTAAACCAGAAAAACAGGAAACAGCCTGCAATGACTCCAGCAGGGCCAGAAATGAGTTTCGCCACCACCCGTGATAGGCCCATGATAACCACAGCTTCAGTCCTCTCACTGTCACCGGGGAGGCAAGAGGAGAATGGCTCTAAAGTACACGTTATGACCCTTTCTGCTTCTAAGTCTCCAACTCAGATATACAAGACAGTGAGCTCTGGGTACCACGTGAGGAATTTCAGAGCAAGACGTTCCTGAAAATGAAGGCAAACAAAGCCAGAAATGCCGTTTGCAGAAGGCCAGACCGTCTCCTTCGGAAGCAGGGTGTGATGCAAAAGCTGGAAGTCAGGATGCACTAGCCTTTGTGTCTAATCCATGCCATGACAGAGCCCTATGCTCAGCTTCTCTTGGGCTCATTTTACGTATCAGTAAAACAAAGTTCTCAGGCAAATTTTATGGTCCTCTCCAATTCTGAGATTCCAGGATCCTGAAATTCTTTACCACATAGACCACATTTCCATCTGTATGGGACAGAGTAGGTAAGATTGGATCCAAAATTCAACTCAATTCAGTTCAACTCACTCAATACTCAAAATCCACCTCACAAACGGTGAACCCAACATTCAACTCAATTCGCTCAATACTTAGTGCTGAGTGCGTATCTCTTGGAATAGAGATGGAACTTCATATTTCTCCTGTGGCTTCCCAGCGCCAGAATTCTGGCACTTTCTACCCACCACTGCAACCCAGTGTAACAGGGCAACCCCTTGACTGGTCCTGAGCTGCTGCTTTGACTCCCCTGGAAATAGTCTTTGGTGAGATGCACAAGTTCTGCAAAGACTCTTGTATAAGGAAATAGCAACAAATGATCTATTTTCTTACCTTATTTTTTCACATCAGAGCTGAAAGTAGTGGATGCCACAGGCTGTAGGAGATGCATTCCCGGGGGCAGCAGGGCTCAGTTTTATTTCCATCTTAAAGTGGGGGCAGGGGCATTATTTTTGTTTCCAGAACCTTGTTGGGCTGGATGAGAACTCCACTTTGATCATTTTTTATTCTTCTTGCAACATGATTTCTTAAAAGCAACACTCTTTGCATCTCATCTGGGGGCTGCACTTAACACTGATCAAAGATAATGACATTCTCAGCCGGCCAGCGAAAGATACCAATTCCTTGTTCAGTCTTTTTCTAGGACAATTTGTTGAAGTAGCTTTCAGGGGGGGTCTAGCAAGTGGGGGGAAGCACTCCAACTTGTGTTGCTGTGGCAACTTCTACAAAAGCTGAGGATTCACTTGCTCTGCTTCTAAGCGAGCATGGTTTTACTTCTTAAAATATCATCGATTTCCATGGTGCAGGATGCAATTAGCCAGGTCTGTAGAGGAGGGGATTTGTTTTCTCTCTCTTAGGTGCTGGACAGTCAGGTTGACATGAAAGCTTTTTATAGGCATGACAACAACGGTGTTTAAAAAGCTGGTGCACCTGGATGGACCAATGGGTGTGTGCATGATGGCCTCCTGCCCCAGAGACCAGCACTGTCTGGGGACCACCAATCATTTGGGGGAGGCAGGAAGGGTGTCGTCACAATGCAGCACCCAGCACACCAGCCAAGAAAGCTGCCCGGTAGACCTATTCTGTGACACTTTGCGTGGTTCCTGGGGCCCCCTGAAGTTGCCTGCACAATTTATGAAGCTGTGTGGTTGTGGTCTCCGACAGCTCAGGCCTGCAACAGGCACTGAACATGCATTCTCTGCAGGGAGGCAACAAATGTTCTCTGGAAGGCGGCGGGGGGTGCTGCCCGCAGGGGAGGCGGAAGCACAGCACCTGCCCTGGGGAACCGCATCAACAGATGGAGGAAAAGTACAAATAAATGACATAAAAACATGCACTGCAAAATCACATCCACCTCCTCCTCATCCACTTCGTTTGCTACATCACTGCCCGTGAGACCATCTGGAACGGACCTCAGACTGCTTCTCCGGAACGGGCCGTGGGGTCCCCTTGCTCCAGAACAAAATTGGGCTCCTCCGCGTGGAATGCTGGGCTTGCTTCCGTGCGGCCCCGCTACGTTGCCAGCGTGCCGCTTCCGCTTTGGCTCTGCCAGCTTGCCTTTGGCCCTCTCCAATGTCGCAGATCCTTTCCGGCCTTCGAGGATAACCTCAGCCCCCACGTCTTCCGAGAAGCCAACCCTGACCTTTCCTTTCTTTGCCCTTTGCTTCTACGTTTCTTGACCTCCCATAACCTGCTTGCTCGCGCGCCCCACTTCCTCCCTGCCACCGGGAGCTCCTTGACAGTGGGGGCCGTGCCTCATGCCCCTGCCTTCTCCGCAGAGCCGAGCAGGGAGGTTTGCACAAAGCAACCCTGAAAGAGCACCCACTGGTTGAATGCATGCCTCCACACAGACCTGCAGGTGTGCGCCTGTCTGGGGGCGGGGGGAGCCTGGCTCCGCAGACACAATTTGGTTTTGGCAGTTGCAGGAGAGATTAGACTGGGTTTGGGGCTGGGTGGGGTTGGGGGGTTCCTTGGATGGAATCTTAGGAAGATTCCATCAAGGAGGCGCTTGAGCAGTGTTTTGCAGGAGGGAAAGAGCCTGTCCTGGCAAAGGAACGAAAGCACATTCCAAACACGGGGAACCAGTGCGGAAAGGCTGCAGGGCAGGAACGGGGCAGTCATGTGGAAGTTGGCTTGCCTGGAATGCCAAGTATTAACTGAGATGTTACATGCATTTAAGAGGAATGAAGGATTATTTTTAAAGCGTCCCATTCTGTTTACCTTCCTTCCTTCCGTGAAGGCTGCAGGATCTAATGGAAGGAATTGGGGCTCTGGAGCTAAGCAGCTTATTTAGAAAGCCCACATCAACTGTGTGATACAAATCCCTTCACTTCTGTGAGCCTCAGTTTTCCTATCTGCAAAACAGGAGCAATACCATATAGCTGGATTAAACCACTTAGCTTAGAGAGCTGCCTCACGTGCCGCACATAACAACAAAAATACAAGTATTCACACTTTTCCCTGTTGGGGAATAACTTATAGAACATATATAAGAGTTTAATTCTAGATCAAAGCAAATTTTAGTAATATCTGTAACTGTGAAAGAAAACTCTCTTTTACTATCTTAAATGCTTCTTTGCTTTTATGAAGTCTGTTTCATAAAGCGGTAGCTATGACCTGCAGGGATATCGGACCAGGATTATAATTTATAGGTTCAAACTCAGGGCTGCCCTGGGAGGCAGAAAGGGCATTTAAAACTAGTGGTCACACTGAACTTAGTGACTCAAGTCCAAAGAATAGGGCGTGGAAAGGGAAAATGAAAAGTCACTTCACAGTGAAGAGACTTGGTGAACGCCACCCCACCCAAGCAATCAAGGTCAGCATCACCAGTGAGGAGTGACATGAATATCATGTGCCCTTGAAAAGGCGTGATGAGAAGAGCTCCTCCCCTCTGTGGTCTTCTTCCCCAAAACCGTTGAATCCAGTCTGATCATGAGAAACACAGAAAAGCCCAAACTGAGGGGCATTCTACAAAACATCTCACCAGTCCTCCTCGAAACTGTCATGGTCATAACACAAGGAAACCCTGAAAAACTCTCACAGCCAAGAGGAGCTTAAGGAAACACGATGACTAAATGCAATGGGGGGTTCCGGATGGGATGCTGGGACAGACAGAGGACATTTGCGGGAAAACTAATGAAATTCAAATAAAGTCTACATTTTGGCTTATAGAGGTGGACCCATGTTGGTTTCTAATCTGTGACAACTGTGCCACTACACATTTCTAATTCTAAATCTAAAATCTATTTCACAATACAAAGTTGATTAATACTGTAATAATAATGTGATGACAATAATAATGTCAATAAACACACAAATGGACAGAACCTAAGGCCCACGTTTACCACCATGGGAAATAGGAACCATGAACCATCTGAGCAGTGGGTTGGCAGAATCGTGGCTGCAGCCAGCAAATCCTTGGGCTGTCACACAAGTCTCAGACGTGCCCAGCCAGACCTCCCTGTGGTCATCTCCTTGGAAATATGAATCCTGACTTTCTGTCCCTACCACACACACTAGTGCAAAACTAGGGCCTGAAGAAGTGGCGTGTAAGAACATGTGTGTGCAGAGGAAAAGAAAGCTGCATTGGTTTGTAATTGTTTTAAGGTCCCACGACACTGATCATGAGACTTCTTTTCCACATTATTTTGGGTGTTGTAAAATCCGTATCAGTAAATGGTCTTCAAATAGACATTTTCTTGAGGGCAGATATTTCAACATTGCCCTTCACACGTAGAGTATAATGCTATTGTAATGAAGGCTTCCATTCACTTCTTATCAGTCCTGCCAGCAAGACAGGCCATGGGGAAGGAGCTGGCTTCTGAACTCCACAGTCCTGGGTGTAGATCTTTCTCCCGCCTTTGGCTGTGTGCACCCGGCCAAGTGGTCTGGTCTCGGTTCTCCAAATTGTCCAATCAGAGCAATATTCCTTACACCCTACGTTTGTTAGGAGGGATAAATATATGTAAAACACGAGGCTTCAAGGGGCTAGTTAGTGCACAAACACAAATTTGATCATTTGGACAGTGTGGAGCCAACATTTGCCTTTTGTCCAGAGACACTGCTGAGGAAGAGCGTAGACGAGATTGCACAGGGGATCTGTGGGCAGCACTTGCAAGAGCTCTCTTAAATCCTGTAGAAAGACCTGTTCCCACTGGATCACTGGGGTGACTCCTCAGGCTTTGTTCCTCTTCAACTGCCATCTTTCAATAGAGTCGAGTCCCCCTATGTGGCAAAAAGTACCCTAGTTGCATGTCACTTACAGAGAAACATTAGCAATGATCCTTCCCCAATATCCTTTAAAAATAATAATAATTCATTTTGAAAGCACCTTATCTGTCTTGACTACCACAACTATTGCAAAGATGGTTTCATTGTGCACGTGTGTTTGTACACGTGTGCGTGTGCCTGTTACACCTGAGTAAGCCAGGATTCTGACTAGCAGCCTTGTGCACTGGCTGGTGGGCAGAACAGAAGTGTGTTGCCATTCTGGAAGTCAAGCAACAGGCCTTCAGCCTTTAAGCAAGTGATCAAATTTATCATCGCCAACAGTGGGACAGCTTACATCGGGGGCCCCCTGATGTGTAATTTATTAAGAAATACATATCACCTAGGAGGTATGCTTGCCAAGAAATGTTTAATTTGAATCCAATCATGAGCACATAGTCAGAAAGATCCAGAATGTCAGACGACATTGTGTGAGACAGCATTTCTCAACCTTGGTGATGTTGTCATTTGTGTCCAGGTGATGGTCTGTGGGAGGAGGTAGTGCTGTCCCATGCACGGTTGGGTGCTTAGCAGCAGGCCTGGCCTCTACTCACTGGGTGCCAGTCACACTCCCAAGGTAGGACAACCAAAACTGTCTCTAGACATTGCCAAATGTCCTCTGGGGATGGGGGTGGGGTGGGCAGGCACCTTTGTCTCCCTCCCTCACACCGTACACCTGGTCGGTAACCACAGATGTTAGGAAACTGGCCTGCCCCTTGAAAAATGTCCATGTCATGAAAAACAGACAACTAAAAACAAAGGGAGGGCATTGTTCTAGATAACATGAAAAAACTAAATGCACACTGGACACGAGGCCAACAATCCCTTTCTAAGTGTAGATGCTGCTTTCGCTCATGCTCACGACGTTCCTCTGTGCTTGGTAGAACAGAGCGGCATCTGCACACCCATGCTAACCCCCGGGAGGCACACCCAAAATGCACATTCTCAGTCTGCAGGTCTGCGCTGCTAGTGAGCACCCCAGGGCTGCCCTCTCTGCTGTCCACAGCCCACACCTGTGGCCGTACCTAGAGGAGGGAGTCATTGCAGGAAGGTAAATCTACTGCTGTGGAGGAATAGAGAAGTTGAATTTCACGTCTTGATAAAACAGTGCCCATAAATGAGGTATTTGAGCTATTTTCGTTAGCATACAAAAGTTAGGTTGTTGATTCACTTGCAATTGATACATTGTAAAAGAAAACGATCTGAGAACAGAGGTGCCTCACTGCTCATGTGACTGATGTTTCTTGTCTGCTGTCCTATTTTTTGGAGGATGAGGAGGTCCTGATCTGAGTCACTACACATTTTATATATATACATCTCACAACATCACTATGTACCCCATAAATATGTACAATTATTATGTGTCAGCTAAAGTATTTTTTAATTGAAAAAATAAAAAGTTTAAATACATAAACAAAAGCAAAAAGTAGGAATAAATGATCAGATGGAGCTCTTTGCAAAAACTGCTCAGGCGCAATTCGATGTCCGTCCCATTCCTCCTTGGTGTGTTGATCACAGCTTGATCAAACAACAAAATGATTGAGCTGCTTTCTTCTCTCTCTTCTGAATTATCCAGAATTGGGCCGCCCCAGGTGGTTCTGGCTGTAAAATTGTTGATGGGCTTGGTGTAAAAGTTCCTAGAGATATTGTTGATGGGCTTGGTGTAAAAGTTCCTAGAGATATTGTTGATGGGCTTGGTGTAAAAGTTCCTAGAGGTATTTGTGATGTGCCGGCGTGGGTGAGGAGGAGCAAGGTGCCCGCGGACGGAGCCAAGGGCGCTCACCCGAGCCCGCTCTGTTTGGGTGGCGGTCCCTGGCCTGCGCCGCCTGACACCCAGGGTCAGGGGGGCTGTAAATCCACTCTGAAGGACTGTATATTAATAGCTGCATGACCAAGCATTATACATTTTTTCAACAGCAGTTAAACTGACCACAAAGCCAGGCTCCAACACGATCCTGCTGCCCACCCTGGAGCAGGGCTCGGGGAGAAGGGAGGGAAGGAAGAGCTGGACTTCCTGCTGTCGACAGCTTTTCATCACTAAAACCCATGCCCCTAGAGCAACCCCGGTGAGATCACATATGAGCAAGTGCCTTGTGCTAGAATGGAGACTCTCGGATGCTATTTGTTTGTTGACTGTACTTATTTGGGGGAAACTGCAGGAGTGGTCAGGACAGACTTCACAAAGGTAGATGCGAAGTTTGGGTTTAAAAAAATAATAGTTAGGATTTGGGTAGCCCAGGTGGAAATGGAGAACTTTCAAAAGAAAGCCAATGTTGAGACACTTTCTCACCTGTAAAGCCTCCCCCTCCCTGAATTATCTGGAATCGGCCACCCCAGGTGGCTCTAGCTGCAGGGTGTAAAAGGTGCTTGGGAGTCGAAGGAACACACAGTTTATACTATCAGGTCACTGCTTCCCTATGCTTGATGGATCAATTTTCTTCATTTTTAAAAATGGTAGGAAGGAATTACCTTCTTCGTTTAAATTATTTAGATGGTAACCTAAAGAGGGCAATCCCGGGGTGCCTGGCCAAGGGGGCCAAAGGTGTCAACAATCAAGACTGTTGAGGGCTGTGTTTGGTAAAGAAAATGAGAAGAGACCACCTGCCCCAGGATCACCTGGGGAGCTTGTTCTGCACGGGGATCCCCGGCTGCCATCCCACACCTGCTGAGTCAGAACCCTGGGCCGGCGCCAGAGAGAACGCATGTTCAACAAGCTCACCTGGGGATTCTTCCTCCAGCCGGAGGGTGAGAACTACAGATTTCAGTTGAGATGAGAGCAACAGCGTACACGGCCCAGGTGTCACAAAATGCACCTTAAAGTTCCTGAGTAGGCAGAAGTCACCAGTGAGTCTTTAGGTAAAGCCATGTTAGGGTCTATAGGTAGTGAGTCTCCTCTCCGGCGGATGAAACAAACCGTTCCAGACCTGCTGACTACTGCATAAGGACAGAATGCCCGGGAGGCACAGAGGAGTAAAGGGAGAAGGAAAAGAAGGTCTCAGCCCAGCCGTCTGCAGAGAGTACAATAGAGAACTCTTCCTGTTGTCACCTACAAAGCACAGCCCTACAAGGCAAAGTCCTCTGCTGAAAGCTCCAGTTCTTCTTGGGCTCGTGACAGGTACCTCCTGGAAGGCTGGTCTGCTCATTGGCAGGCTGTGTCTCCAGAGAGGAATGCCAACTGGGCAGTTAGGAGCACTGTGTCTCAGCAGTCCCGAGACGCTGTCCCATGCCAGCACGCCCAGCCACTGTGTCTGTGTGGGTGGAGGGCGATGATGTTGAAATGCGCTTCCTGAAAACGCAGGGCTTTGTAGCTTCCCTCGGAAGGAAAGCTTCCCATTGGAATGACTTCAGGAAGGCCCATTTGGGGGAAACTTCCAATTGAGGGGTTCCTTTGTGGACCACTTAATGGAAGATGGATGTATAATTCTTACATGGAAAACTAAAATAGGAGCTTCTGTTCATGCTGCTCAAATTGGCAAAGTGTTAAGGGGCAGTGACTTTGGCAACTGACCAGGATTCAACAGGTTGTAGAAACTCACCCAGGGAGGTCACTATGGGTTGTGAATCTCCCCTCACTATGGGTTGTGGGACTCCCACAAGTAGGCAGAGGCCACTAGGGCAGCTCCACGTGGAAGGTGACAGGAAGAGAAAAGAGGGCTCTTAGTCCATGACTCGGCTTCTCGAGGATTCCTCAGTGCTCACCGCTGATCAACATATTCCAACCTGGATAAAGGGAGAATGGATGCTTCTAGAACCCAAGGAGTGGGAGCTCACTCATCTACACCAGATAGGACGGAGGAGTCTACCTCAGACGCTTCATCCCCCTCCTGCCTGCTCGGTGCCCTGGGATGCTAAGTCCGAGGCTCGCAGGCCGCCGAGCCCCTCCGAGGCCCTGCCTTCTCACGCGCCGCTCCACGGGGCTCCTCCCCGTGGGCTCCTCCTCTCCGGATGCAGTCGGGCTCCTTGTCCTGCAAGTGGTCACAACGCCTGCTGTTTCCAGCCTCACCATTCCTGACGACTCCATTTCCCACCCAGACCCTGACAAGTGTCCCCCCCCAGACCCAGTCGTGCCCAGTGGCCATGGTTTCTTTTCCCAGCCCCGAGTTTTCTCTCTAGGGAGGGACCCTGGGAAGGCAGGGCTCCCTGTAATCACGGATGGGCTGCAGCATCTGGAGGGAACAGGAAACTGGTATTAGCGGCAGGACCAGTCACCTGTGCTCCGTGCATTTCCTGCCAATCTTCCCCGATGCACGGTTGGTTTAGTAACGCCTCACTGAGCACAGTAAGGACCACACATTGCTGGTCTTCCGATCCACACCAACCGTGAGTATTCATTAAACATGGACTAGACGTGGGAGAGGAGTATCATGAGATATGCCTACACTTCCTACCCTTCCATCACAGCTACCACCGTGGGGCCAGGACCACTCAAACCTGCTGGACAGGCAGCACAGTGTGTGCACGTTCCCTGGCCAGCAGGGACCTGCTGTGGTCCGTCACGGTCATCTGGCCTGTGGGAGCCTGCACCGCGTGTGACCGCTCAGCCTGCCCGTGCTCACAGGTGCCTGTACCGCATCAGCACAGCTTTCTCTAAATGAACTAGCACTGCAGCGAATACAAATCATGCGGAGTAGAACTAGGAGTCCCCTTCCCTTGCTGTCTCTAGGTGGAAACACCATTTGCACGTGCAAAGGACTGCTGCTAGCAAACCCACCATTTGTGCTTCTAATCCCGCCTCGTTAAGGCTGATTGTCACGACAGCCTCACCCTCGTACAGTCACAGCACCTGCTGGATTCGGGAGCCGGGCAGCCCAGAGCTGTGGCTGGGCTGCTCCAGCTGGAGACCACCTGCACACTCTCATAGCTCTCTCAGCCTCAGTTTCCCTGTTGATAGGTGGGGACAATAATATCGCGCACTTTATAGACCGGGTATAGGGATTATGTGAGTCCGTATTTGTGACGGGCTTGGAATGGTGGCACACATGTAGGAAAGCATATTCATTTCCCGATGCTGCCGTGACTAAGTACCACAAACTGGGTGGCTTAAAACAAAAGATATTCATTTTCTCACAGTTCAGGAAGGCAGAAGTTCAAGGTCAAGGTGTTGGCAGACTCGGTTCCTCTGAGGCTCTGAGGGAGAAGCTGTCCCATGCACATTTCCAGCTTCTGTGTCAGCAGAACTGCTTGGTGTTGCTTAGCTTGGAGACGCATCACTCTAATAATCTCTGCCCTTGTGTTGCCACGGTCACCCTCTCTGTCTCTTTAAGGACACTCTCGCTGGGTGACGGTCCACCCTCATCCTGTCTGATCCCATCTCCATCCTTACCTTCATCTGCAAAGACCCCCTCCCGACACGGTCACATTCTGAGGTGCCAGGTGGACACGAGGTCAAACACTACAGAAGGGATATGTGTTTCTGAAATAATTCCCCACATAAAAGGCACATGTCTCGAGTTTGAGCGTGCCGGGCATTACTTCTTCCTCAAGGATCTGGAAGAATTCACCAGTGCAGCTACATGAGCCTGGAGTTTTCTTTGAGGAAAAGATCTTGATTACGGACTTAATTTCTCGAAAATGCATGCAACAATTTTCCTATTTTTTGTGTGTGTTTAATTAGAAACTCACCCTTTTCATTTAAATACTTAAATATATTTACAAAAGGTAGTTTACAATTTCCACTTATTTTCTTTATAATGCCTGGCACATATGTAGTTATATCTACGTTCTCATTCCCGATGTTGATTTCTCATGCCTTCCTTTCTTTTTGTTTTTTTGTTTTGTTTTGTTTAATGTTTAGTCTTCCCAGGCACATTTATAAATTTCCCAGGGACTTATAAATTTCATTAGTGCTTTCAAAGAGCAAGTTTTGTTTTTGAACTGTGGCCTTCTTAATTTTTCTTTGTTCTATATATGTTTTCCACCCTATTAATTCTTGTCCCTTTTTATTTTCTTCCACTTTTTAAAGTATAATGTACTGGGTTTTTTTCCTAACTCCTAGAGATAAATGTTTAGATTCTTGACTTTTGGCATTTCATCTTTTCTCATGCATGTATTTAACAGTAAACATTTTCTTCTATTCATAGTTTTAACTGAATCCTATAAATTCTGGTATGCCATGTTTTCACTGCCACTCAGCTGCAAATCTCTTCTAGGTTCCATTGTAACTTTGTCTTTCACTTCTGTGTTGTTTAGAAGTACACTGCTTAATTTGTAAACATTTGAGGATTTTCTAGTTATCTTTTTGTTATTGATTTCTAGCTTCCATTGCAGTCAAGGAATATACTTGGTCAGATTTTAATCTTTTAAAATTTGTTGAAACTTACTTTATGAGTCAGCATATGGTTGATTTTGGTCAATCTTCTATGTGCACTGAAAAATGATAGTATATTTTGCAATCTAAGCCATAGCGTTTTATTGGGTCAACTGGGGAAAGTGTGCCAAACACATTTAAATCTCTCTTTCTGAATTTTTTTCTACCTATTCTTTCAGTTGCAGAGAGAGGCATAGTAAAATTTCATATTTAAAAAAAAAAGGCAAACTTGTCTGGTGAGCTGTGCTGTCTCTCCTGTGCCAACACCCAGCATGTATGTATAAAATACATGTACATATTTCTATTAATTTCAACATATTATTTTTTATTTATTTTTATGACCCTTTGTAGAAAGATGAATATAATATAAGCTGGATTAAAGCCATTCCCTTTCTCCTGATTTTAAAAGAAACTGAAACATTTCTGTAGGTCCGAGGCACTGTGCTTCCTGTCCCCAATGAAGAAGTCCCTGCACCTCGGAGGCTGTCACAGAGCTTTGACGATTGCCACCGAGAGGTGAAACACGCGGGTAGCCTGCCCCGCACGTGAGTCACCACAAACTCAGCAGGGCAGCGTGTGCAGCCCCGCGGCGGCTCAGGAAATGTTTGGTGATGACCCTGGATGTAACGTATCTCCATGCATTTGCACGCACCTCACTTTGGATGTATGATAGCCCCAAACCCAGGGAACTGAATTGAATTTCTCTGAGAGTTCAGATACACATGTCACCAGCAGACAGGGGAGGGTGAAAGCTCTGGGGAATTTTGTACTTCTCTGCAATGGAAAACTGAGTTTTCTAGAACTTGATTTTCTCTCTTTAGAAATAACCCGGCTAGCTAACAGCTGTTGATGCTGCAGGTGTAGGACGCTGTGTTTATCTGCACGGGTTAGGGTTAGGAGCAAATCTGGAAGATTTATTAATAATTCTTTTATTTCTATAGTGATATATAGAATCCAATAAAAAATATGAAATGGTGTGAGGGGGAAAAAAAGCCTTGAAGGGTAATTCTGTTCGCTGCCATGATTTATCCCTTGCTGGAAAGTGTGGGGTCAGATGGGAACATAGTGTCTGCCAGGGCATCTTCTTGCCAAGAGACCTAAGGAAAACCAGGAGCAAGGTTGTCCCTGTCACAAATGTGAAATCCTCCTACCGTGATATTTCCATTTAATCTAGGTTTGGAGAAATAATTCCAGATGATTTTTTTAAAGAAAAAAAAAAAGGCCACATTTCAGTTACATGATTGAATGTTTTCCCCAAACAGAAAATGTTCAAATGTTTTAGGAATGTTAGCTTACATGGAAAAACGAAGTAAGGAGGTGGGACTGTGACAGCAGATTCCTAATATCCCTAATTTTAGATGGGACAGATTGTAATTTCTCACTGACCTGAACAAAAATAGTAACAATGACAACAAAACCACAGTGAACCTACACAGTTCCTGTTCCTACCTCCTCTTCATAGCAAATTAGAAGATGGAAGTTTCCATTAAAGGCAGAGGTTCTACATCACTGTTCCTCATAAGCACTTTCTACAGCCCCTCGATGGAGATGTTGGAACTGTGGGTGAAACTTGACCCACAGTTCCCTTGATCGTCTTTAGCTGCAATGCTGTCAGCACCATGCTGGCTAATCCTGGAGCCTAAAGAGTACTTCTGTTTCCTTCCCCTTTTATGTGGGTGTAGACAGTAGGTGGAAATGTATCTGTCTTCAAATACTTTGAAACTACAATATAAATGGAAACTCCACATAGCCACAAGGAGCACATAGCTGTAAAGACAAACTGGGACCCAGGGGTGTCATCTGCACCTAGCACAGGCCAGCTCTGAGCCCGGGCTGTTCCTCCCACGGAACACTGCAGTCCAGTGGGAGATGTTAGGGATAGTGACACACTCTATTTCCACACTCAATGAAGAATTCGCTACTTGAGATGGGACTATTACTTGCAGTAATGCTACATCTTAATCTCAGGGGTTTAACACAGTAGTCACTTGTCACTCATGGAATGTCCTACAGGCGGCTCTTCTCCAGCTGGTGACTCAGGGATTAAACTTCCTCCAGCCTGTGGCTCAGTCATCATTAGCACGTATCTGTCGAGGTTGCCGTGGTCATTTAGATCCAACCAGGTGGGCAAGATCGCGGCGGAGCGGGCTGGGGAGGACTTTGTGGGCCAGGGCCTGACACGTGTGACTTCCGCTCACATTCCAATGACTGGAACTCAATCTTACGATTACAGCCGACTGCAAGGGAGGCTGAGGGATGGAGCGCCCAGGAAGAAGAGGACACAGCTGTGGTGATCAGCCAGCTCGTTGTCACTGGGCCTGTGGGAGACTGGAAAATTCCCTTCTAAGCAAAAGTAAACACAGAAACGAATGGTGGTGTGGCCATCCAACAGAGTACTCCCCAGTAATAAAAAGTGAAGAATTACAGACACGTGCAACTCAAAGGTATTACGCCAAGTTAAGGAAGCCAGATATTGTTTCCTACGACATTTTAGAACATGCCAACCTGTGTACAGACAGGTTCTACGCTTGTTTAACGCTCTGCTGTTGTCATCTCCACATTCTTCATTTTCAAAAAAGGGGCTCCCCATTTTCGTTTTGCTCCAGACCCTGCGAGTTACGTAGCTGGCCCTGCCTGCTCTGGCCAGTGTGGTGTTTCTACACTGCACTCGCCTGTTCCCAGCAGGCCCATTCCCAGCGTGTTTACACCCAAAGCTTCCTCAAACAGCAACGTGACTGCCTGATCCCAGAAAACATTCACATCTTCAAAACTTGCAAAAGCGTGCTGGTCACCTGCTCTCAGAAATTACAAAAGGAAAAAAAGGGGGGATTTCACACATAAGGAGCCCATGCTGGCCAGTTCACGCCGGCCCCCACCCCCCACACTGCAGTCAGTGGGTTGGATGCCAGCCACAGGCTGTCAAGGCCCCTCCAAGGCGTGAAAAGCTCAGCCTGTCATCTCCCTGGACGAGTCCAGATGTTCCAAGGACCGACTGAAGTTTTTGCGTTCCATCTGGATGTTTCGTTGGCACCCACCCAGGAGTGCCTCGGTGTGGCGTGCTCGGAGGGAAAGGGATGTCGCTGGTTTCTAAAAATCTGGCTCGTGGCCAGATGGAATCTTTGCACCCGGTCTAGTTTCGGATCCCTTTTCTAACACCACCCTTATAAAGAAGAAGGTGACCTTCAGCTCCAATCGCTGTAGAATTCCTACCATCGGTGTGGACTTGCAAAAGAAAAGGAACCGTGTTGTCATCTCCAGAAAGCAATTGACACCTGGGAAAAACAAATCATCCTCAATGCTGTGCAAATGCCTTGGCGATATTTGACAAAGAAATGGAGGGGCTGTAATATAATTGGCAGAGCAAACGTCCTGATGAAAGCCACAGTGCGATCCCCAGAGTGACATCCGTTCCCGCCCGCGAGGACAGCCATTGGCAATGGTATGAGTGAGTTTCCATTTGCACCAACATTGCAGGCTGTGGGGAAGAAAAACTGAGCTGCCAATTGCTCAGACACAATTCCAAAGGCAGCTTTTAGTGCTGGAGGGGAGGAGACTGCTGCTTCATCAGGTGAATGTTCTTGAATGGAGGCTGAGACAGCTGTGGCTACTTCGGTGGTCAGTCTGGTGGCATTTCTGGACGAGGCACTGTTGTTTGTGATCCAGGCTCCCAGGTCACCCCTCCACAGGGCCTCGAAGCACTTTGCAAGCTCACGCCCACTACTCCACTCCACACGGCTGTCGGGGAGGGGAGTGGAAAGTTGTCATTTTCCTCATTTTACAGATTTCTACAAGATGTGAGGGTGCCAGGGGTTGATCACACAGTTGCTATGATGCCATCTCCGGCTGTGGGGGAAGGGAGCTGTCGCTGAGCACATTCCATTTGAGTCTCATCTCCTCATTCTTCAGATTCCTGATAAGTCACAGAGGGAGCGTTTTGTAGCCCCCAGAGGGAGGGTGCGCAGGCCCGTCAGCTCCACAGACTAGCACCAGCAGATCCAGGAACCAAGGCAGGGGGACATTATAAATATTCTTTAGGTCCCTGAAGGAAAATGTATGTGAGAAATGAAAGAGAAATGAAGATTTCCCGGTGCTTCCGTTGGTCTAGAGCGGAGCTATGAATAATCTAAAAAGGTCAGGCAGCCCTGCATTACAGCAGGAGAGAAATGGTAAACTTGTCACGTTAGGATGCGTGTGTGTGTGTGCGTGTGTGTGTATGTGTGTGCACACGTGCACACTGACAGTCACCTAAACTCATTTGGGGGAAATAATAATGAAAAGGCCAGCCTCAAAATGGACTATATTTCACAAAACATTTTTTTCAACAAATATTAATTGAATGCATATTCTATAAGCCACCACAAATAAATTTTCCTCAGAGAGTATACTTTTCAGTCTTTGTGTTTTAGTTACTATGGTAGCATAACAAATTACCCCAAATTTGTTCACAATCTTACAACTTGGTCAGGGCTTGGCTGAGATGGCTCCTTTATCTTCCTCTTGGTCTTAGCTGGAGCGGCTTGAATGCTGGGGGCTGGAGCTCTCTGAAGACTCAGTTGCATGTCTGGAGGTTGGTGCTGGCTGGTTGCTGCCTGAGATCTTAGTTAGGGCTGTCGGTTGAACAACTTACACATGGCCTCTTCGCATGGTGTGGGCTTCCTCACAACATGGTGGCTGAGTTCCAAGAGCAAACATTCAGGGAAGAGGTAGAAGCCATGTTGAATTTTATGACCTAGCCCGGGAAGTCACATAGCATCACCGCCACTGCTTTCTATTTGTTGAGGTGATCACAAACCCCCACTCAGGTTCAAGGGGAGGGGAAATAGACTCCACTTCCTGATGGGGAACAGGAAGGTTCCAGGAGAGGCAGGTGAGGCCAGAAAGCTTAAAAGAATCCACAATCTTCACCCTGGCAACTCACAGGGCAGTTGTCTACAATACATTCTATTGCATCTCCAAGACACAGTGCTTGGAGACAACTGTGGAGCCATCGGTAGAGAAGTAACCACTACCCAAAGCTCTCTCAGCGCCCACAGATCATGAGATTAAAACATCCACATAAGAAAAAAATCAGTTATTACTTCTTCATCCACTCATAACATTAGCATGAGGCTGCTCAACCTCAAATGCACTAGAAAATTTAGCATAACAACAGATACTATTATCTCAGGAGAAATGCCCAATATCCTTGCCCAAAAGAATTAAAATGAGAAATTGCAGCATATTTAAAAACTAGTACTTCCTTCCTTGCATGCTGCCTTCAACACAGCAGAGCAATGATTTTCAATTTGTTATGTGCTAAATATTTTAATTACATTTTGAAGTAAGCAGCATTCCAGGAAAGACAAATAGTCAAAAACGGGGTAATTAATTCTTGAAGGTAACCATACTAATATATGCATCTTTCAGAGCAGAAATTAATTATTCTCAAGACAACTGTCTTTTCCCTTGTAAATTAGGACATTTCTCCCCTAATTAGTTGAAATTGCCTGTAGGAGATTATCACCACGGCGCTATGGAATTTCCTTCAGCAGGTAATTCCAGTTACCAGAGAGAGGAGTTTAAAACAGAAAGCAGAGTCTTGGGTTTCTGCTTGTTTCTGCTCAGCGGGGTGCAGAATCCAAAATCGAACTGTCTATGATTATGCACGAACATTCACCCTGCATGCATGTGTTAAGCAGGAGTGGGTAGTGGAGTGACCTGGACAAGGTACCGGTGGAAATGCCTTTTTCTCATCATATGCTATCTTCTATCTTGCAAAAGCAGGTAAGGCTAAGAATGCAGGGGTTTTTCCTGTGGGTCAGGCTACATATGATGCTGAGATCTCAGCCAAGAAATGTCAATGTGTTCATGCCCATACTATTGCTCAGATAACGCTCAATCTAGAACTGTCTACCAGGTCTTCCTTCTGCTCCTCGGAGAACAGTAGCACTTCTCCTTAGAGCAGCAGGATGAGCAAGACAGCTTCAGACCTCTGGGGAAAATGAAATAGCCCTTTGCCTGCGTGTTCTCAGCCCCAGTCATCACCTCTAGTGGACTCTGCAGCCCCCTGAGTTGTTGGTGAGCTAACTCAGAGTTGGTCAACTGAAGGGAAGGAGAGGCCAGCCCAGCTCACCGGCATCAGGCGACATTCTTGAGAGCTAGAACCACACATTGCAGCTAGACCCAGCCCAATTCTCAATGCATAACATAATAATAAGTAGTAGTAAAGGTTTAGTGAATTAAGGAATAAATCATTATAATTGTTGTCTGATTTTTTTAATTCTATAACAGTGGTTTTGGAATTATTCACTTATTTGCCAACCATGAACTAGGTAATTACATGGTGACAAGTAAAGGACACCTCATCTCTGCCTCATAGGGCATATGATTCAGTAGAGCGACATCCATTCCACTCAAAGTTGTTTATAGACAGAAAGATCAAATACAACACATGCTTATTTCAAACCAGTGGGCTGCCACTTGCTCTTCAGTAGTTTGGCAGAATTTCTTTCTAAGTTGGTTATGAAGTAAAGACCCAGGGACTGCAGGAGTGAGTGCTAGCTTTTAACACATCTTATACAAGGAGATACAATCTCCTGCAAAGCAAGGCACAGAATGCCACAATGCCTGCAAGCTGTCCTCCTACATCAATCTTGTTGCAGGGTAACAGGAAAAGATGAAGCTTCAGATCCAAAATGTATCCACTTGAGCCATACCAGGTCACGTGAATGTGGATAAGACAGAATGCCGGACAAACAAAACCACAACAAAAAGAGCACGTACCATATGAGTCTGATTACATGAGGCTCAAAAACAGGCAACACTGGCAGGGCGTGGTGGCTCACACCTGTAATCCTAGCACTCTGGGAGGCCGAGGCAGGTGGATCACTCAAGGTCAGGAGTCCGAGACCAGCCTGAGCAAGAGCGAGACCCCGTCTCTACTAAAAATAGAAAGAGATGATCTGGCCAACTGAAAATATATATAGAAAAAACTAGCCGGGCATGGTGGCGCATGCCTGTAGTCCCAGCTACTCGGGAGGCTGAGGCAGTAGGATCGCTTAAGCCCAGGAGTTTGAGGTTGCTGTGAGCTAGGCTGATGCCACGGCACTCACTCCAACCTGGGCAACAGAGCGAGACTCTGTCTCAGAAAAAAAAAAAACAGGCAACACTAATCAATGGTGATCAAAATCAGAATAATAGCTACCCTGGTGCCCACCACTGGGTACATGATATTATCACTACAATCAGAGGTTAAGGAATGTCATTATGCAAGTGAAATTACTTCAGTTGCTTTTTATTAAGAACCTCCTCAGCTATGAAGAGTCAAAGGAGGAAGCCAGGGACACAGTCAGTGGGAGAGGGAAGGAAGGAAGGAGATGGAAGGAGAGCGAGGGGAGGGGCCCGTGAGAGAAGCGTTGCCTCTTAACTATAATGCAAGTTGATCTTCACTGTCATGAACATTAAGCCTTCTAGCAAAAAAAAACAATGTAGGAACTATATCCCTTTATGTATTCCTTTTTGTGCTGGGATTTTCAAAAAGTCTATCTTCACACTAATACAGTTAACAGCATAATTGCTAATATAAAACTTGAATTCACCATGATATTTAATCACTGTTTCCTCATCATAAATCAAGCACAGTCACTTGTCATGATGACAAATCCTATTTCTCTCTAGAAACCACCACAGTTTCAACCTCTTTTCTAATGCTGTTCACGGGAAGCATGGACACCCTGCCCAGGTTAGAGCCTTTCTATCTGAAACCTAATTTAGATAGATAGATAGATAGATAGATAGATAGACAGACAGACAGATAGATGATTGATAGAGACGGATGGAGATAGATATGATGTAGAAGGATGGATGGACGGATGGATGGAGGATAGGTAGATATGATGGACAGACAGAGCTGGGTCATGGCTGGATGTGTGCGTGCATACCAGCACTGGAAGAGTCTAATAACATTCTTGGGTGGAATGATACCTGACTCATATCAGTATGATACACCACCCAAATCAAATTACCATACCTATGAACACATCCATGCCTTCATTAATTTATCTACATAACATATATTTATTTAAACACTCAGCATGTACCAGGGTCTAGGTGCTGACTTAAAAGCAAGGACGAAAACAAAGCCAGTGCTCCCGTCAAGATTACTCTCTAGGGGAGAAGCTAGGGATGGAGACAAAGAGACCTATCTTGGCCAGTGCAGGTGAGTGAGAGGAAGAAACACCCGGCGTGGTGAGGGGAGAGAGGGTGCGGAGAGGGGCCGCCTCAGGGAAGGCCTCTTGGGAGAACGAAGGGCCGTGTGAGTATCTGGGACACAAGGTGGACACATCGAGAAACGGCGAGAGCAAAGCCTGCCGGCTGAAAATGACAGGAGTGAGGAGCACGCGAGAGTGAGCAGCCCCATCATTCGGGGTCTTGTCGGCTGCGGGGCGCCACGTATACCACCCCTGCTGCATGCACGCGTGCCGTCATTGCAAGACTCAGATAAAATACTCGGGCAGGACCGCACAGGAACTTGCAAAAGCCCACGGGAAGTTTTATCTCTGGAGTCCACAGGTTCCTGAAACCCAAGGCAGCCTGGAAACGGGAATTGCACAGGGTTGTAACCTTGGCAGAGAGAAGAGCTTTCAGTTGAGCAAAACTGTCTCCAGGGCCAGGCAGATATTTTTTCTCTCGCTCTGGTTTTTTTTTTTTTTTTTTTTTTTTTTCCGCTTTTCACATTTGACTGTCCCATGTTACTTTCAGCCCATGCATCTCCGTTTGGGCCAGTGGCATGGAAAATGCAGCTTTCTCTGCTCTTTTATAGGCCCAGGCCTTTTAAGGCACAGACACCCAAAGATCTCCATCCTTATCTGGAAGTGGCAAAGGGCAAGGAGACTGGAGCCAGGCCCAGCTTCCCGGAGCGTCCAAACCTTATTTAAAGCTATTTTGGAGCCAAGGACATTTTCCTGAATCCGTTCCAAGCTGGAATGAAGATGCTGGTGAATGATATTTTTGCAAAAATCTGCCAGCTCAGGAATTGACAGACTTGACATTTACGTCAAATATGAAGAACCATTTGTGAATCCTCGTTGCAGAGAGCTGCTGTCTGCAGGCCAAAAATAATAGCATAAAGAATAATAATAAAACAAAGCTGGCACAAAACCTTGTTTTCTCTTGAAGAAGGCCAATTTTTAGTTTGATGGCAGTGACTCTTGGAACCCAAAAGGAAAACAAATTCCTGCCCACGCTTATACGCATTGTTCCTCTCCTCCTCGTGCTAATTTTATCTCACATCTCAAATACATATACAGTCATTTTTTTCCCTATTGAAACTGAAAGGTATTCGTTCTAAAAATAAGTCGTCTGTATTTAACGCCATAAATGGTTTCTTCCTGGAGATTGCTCTTTTACAAGACTGCTGCTTTAACTGAAGTTATAATAAAGAATTCAATATATTCTCTTGCAAAATTTTGTAAGACACATATACTGAGTCTTCATGACATGAAAATTAATTGCCTGCTAGCTCTGTTCACATGCATCACAAAATATTTCCATGAATAAAAGATGATAATAACCAAACTTGTTTGCTTCGATCAACAGCTAAACATTTTTTTTCTCACCCCTCAATCAAGGGCCACACATAACAAAATGCCCATCAAATCCAAGAGCCACTCAAATCAGTTAGTATTTTTACAACGTAGACTGCAGGCATAAATCCACTGGATATTTAACTGAACAACACAAAATATTCTTGCATACAAGTATTTTTGGAATGCTTTGGTTCTATTGAACAGCCAGTCACCTGGGAGAAGACCCGAAACAAAAGATAGAAAAAGGGGTGAGCAAAGAAGGGAGAAGAAAAGAGACAGGTGGCAGGGAGCAGCAGAGCCACGCACATGTGAGAATCCCTGCGGGGGCGTGCAACAACACAGATTGCCAGCCATGCTCCCCAGTCTCCAGTTCTGGAGGTCTGGGATGAAACCTGAGAATGTGCTGGAAATGCGCTTCTCAGGCGATGCTGGTGTTGCTGGCTGGACCCACGCTTGGAGTCGTAATGGGAGAGACCAGAGGGGTGCAAACCCGAGAGGAGGGACAGAGAGGAGACTGCAGTAGAGGGCAGGTTTGTGGATCTGTCACCGCTGGGGCCCACTGGGAGAGCCATCAACACACCCGCTGCCCTTTCCCCCGCCATCCACTGCCCCAGGTCAGTCAGTGACTCAGACCTGGCCAATGAGAAGTCAGCGGAAGTCACGGCAGGTGAGGCTTCTAGGAAAGCTACCCCTGGATACTTTGTCCCTTCCCCTTCTCCCTGCCTGGACAGAGAGCTGTGCCGGGAGACGGAGCAGCCATTCCGTAGCCACGCAAGCATGGGGACAAAGGCATCCTCCCATGCCTGCTGCAGCAAAAAAAAAATTGAAAATGCCTGGACCTCTGATGGCATCATGGAGCGTGGCGTGCCCACCATGACGTCTTCTGGGTGGGCAAGACAAGAACATCCCTCTCGATTTAAACCTCTGACTGTTGGTTTTCCATTGCCTTCTGCTGAATGATCCCGACTGACATAAAAACTAGCCAAGCCCTCATTGGCATTTGGCACTGTGTGATTGCTGTACGTGAATCATCCCACTTAAATAATAATGAATGATTTAATAGAGTATAAAACTCTTGACCACGCTGCACTTACGCAGTTAGCAATGCATTAAGTGCCTACTTTATTTCAGACACAGAAAGCACAGAACCTTCCTGAAAAGGACTCACAGATGGTCCGTCCCATGGTGGTCCTGTGTGAGACGTAGGCGCAGCTTGGGGCGGTGGGGGGGAGAGCCCTAGGAGAGCTGCCCCTTCCCAAAACAGAGCTGGTGAGTGACAGGGTCAGGAAGGCTTTCTAGAGGCAGAGACCCTTGCAGTGCATCTTGAAGGACGAGGAGGAAGGGAGCTTCTTAAACTCTCGGTGTTTCTCTTTGAGTGTGATACAACCACAACCCAAGGGGAGGAAAATGTTCTCTGGACTTGTACAGCAGCGGCAGGACAAGACACAGGCCACCCTCGTCACACACACGAGGTGGAGTGAACGCCGGGTGGATGCTGGTGAGGAAAACAGCACGTGTTACAAAAACGTGTCTGCACTGGCAAATAAATCACTGCAAGCAAATCCACAGCCTGCCTGTGTCCCAAACTCACCCCCACACCGGGCTCGAGCCCGCAGACCTCAGCGGGGAGTGATCCGGAGGCCATCCTTGGGCCAGCAGGGAACTGATGACTTCACCCCTTGCCACCACCTCCAGGAGCATGGAGCGGTCCCAGCCTATGCCTGCCATTCCCAGCTAGTCTCCCAGGGTCACAGCCCTTCTCAGGTGCACAGTGGTGCTCACCAGGTGGCTCCTCTGTGATTTGGCCCTGTCAGTAGCCTTTTATGTCACTTTAAGGCAAAGTTTTCCAATAGCCCTTGGGATATGAAACAGCACATTTCCATAGGTTATTACATTATGATAAAGCGTTCCTTTATAACCACCTTCTTGTGGTTGGGTACCAAACAGAATGAGACTTCTGATGCACTTTTTTTAAATTGGACTTTTATCTATGAGAGATAAAGCAACGTGCCAGAAAACAAGATCAATGCCGTATATATGTCATGATTTTTAATCCTTATGAAACCTGGCGAAGCCAGCACGACTGTCCCTGTCGTAAAAGATGAGCAGACTGAGACACAGAGAGGTTAACTCCTCGGCCGAGGTCACACGGTGAGTAATGAGAAAATGAGGATGCAAAACCCAGTGTGTCTGATTCCAAAGCTCTGGCTTTGAACTGACGTTTCATATTGTTTCTCATCGTCTTCAGCAAGGGGTTCGCAAAGGGGTCCTGCCCTCGGGCCATAAGCAGCCCGGTACCTGTTTTCATAAATAAACTTGTATTGGAGCAGAGCCATGGGCTGTCTTGCCCGAGCTGCTTGCAAGCCACAGTAGCAGATCTGAGTAACTGAGACAGAGACTGTACGGCCAGCAAAGCCTAAAATATTTATATTTATTCTCTAGCTCTTTATGAGAAAACATTGCTGACCCCTGATTTTTAGGATTGTTGTCCCTGCTCTACTGATATAAGCACATAAAGCAGTGTGGAAAGCATTAAGTCTGAGTCAATACACCAGAGGACACAAATGATGAAAAATAAAGAACTGACAACATTCGTCTTCACCCCCAAGGTGGGCAGAACATTCCAACAAGCATCTCTCGCTCCCTGAGTAGGCGGCATCCTGCCGGACTTTCTCTCCCTGCCTTTCTGTCCCTGAAAGATGGAGACGGGGCACCAAGGGGCTGTGCCAGGGGCAGGCGGCAGCTGCCCTGGACAAGCCCTGCATTCGTGGGTCAGCCACCACACTGTCCACACGCCCTCCTCGCACTCAGCCATCTCTTAGAGACTTTAAAATCTTCCCTCGAGATTCCTAAATGAAGACATTGTTAGCATCTTCTAAGAATTTTGTAGTTTTAGCTCTTACATTTAGGTCTTTGATCTACTTTGACTTAATTATTGTACGTGGCATGAGGTATGAGTCCAACTTCAATGCGTGTGGGTATCCAGTCATCCCAGCACCATTTGTTTAAAAAAAAAATAAAGACTATTCTTTCCCCTACTTAGTTGTCTTGGCTCCTTTGCTGAAAATCAATTGAGCATAAATGTGAGGGTTTATTTGTAGACTCTCAACTCTACTGCATTGATCTACATATCATATCTATCCTTTTGCCAGTACCACGTTGTCTTTATGATTGTGGTAAGTATTGCCTGTAAGTTTTGTAGTGAGTTTAGAAACCGGGACGTGTAAGTCCTCCAATTTGGACCATCTTTCTCAAGACTGTTTTGATTATTCTGGGTCCCTTGGATTTCCAGATGAATTATAGGTTCAGCTTGTTCATTTCTGTGAAGAAGCCAGCTGGGATTTTCGCAGGGATTGCACTGAGTCTGTAGATCTCCTCGGGTAGTATTGCCAACTTAAAAATTTTAAGTCTTCCAATCCATGAACATGGGATGCATTTCTGTTTATGTAGGTTTTCTTTTTTCTTTAATCCCTTTCAACAATGTTTTATAGTTTCCAGAGCATTTGTTTTGCACTTGTTTTGTAGGATTCAAAAAATGCTACAAAGCAGGAGTTGACAGGGAATCAAGTAGACACTGGGTGGGGATGGCGTGGTGGAGAACGAGAGGGACAGAGTTCAAATGGGACTAACTTGCTGCTTTCTGACCAGAAATAATGCAAGGATGGTGGTCCCATTGGCTACACCAGGTGGTTTGGGGGTGAAGGAGGGTGAACTGGGTTTAGACACACTGAGTTTCAGGAAATGCCTACCGTGAGATGACAAGGTGGTGGTGTCCCTTAGACGATGGCTTTGGTAAAGGATCTGAGTGTACAGGTAGAAAGGGAAGCCTTGAGTGTGGCTGAGATCACCTGGAGAAACGAGAAAGCCATCTTAGGGCCAACATGCACAGAGAGACGCGTGAGCCAGAGACGACTGCGCAGGAGTAACGGGAGAGCCAGGAGCCAAACCCAGCGGGCATTTTGTCAACACAGCCAAAGTGAGACGGTGAGACACACATCAAGACGGTGTGTCCAGAGGACCCTTAGGAAGGCCAGTAGGAACGAGGCAGAGTATGTGGGCCCACGCAAACAGGCTGCTGTATGGGCCGTTTGCCAGTCTGTGCACACCAAGGAGGCAACTGCAAGAGAAGCCCATCTCCACGGCAAGTCTTCACACAGGATGGAGAGAAAGGAGGTGGGTCGTGGGCACGGCGCAAGCACACTGGGTGAGGCTTGGTCCTGCAGGAAGCAGGTGCCCAAGTGGGATTAGGCAAACAAGGATTGCTCTGGGGGTACATCTGTGGGAAAGAAGGGGAATGCAGGTCTGCCCCCACACGAAGGAGAGAGGGAGGAGCGCGGGGTAGAAGCGTCTCGCCCACTGCACAGACGAAGGCAGGTCCCGTGAGACCCTCGGGGAGTTCTCCCGCCAGTGTCAGCCACACTTGGTCACTGCCGGGAACTGGTGCACGAGAAGCATGGCCATTGCTTGGTACCAACTCAGCAGTGGATTCCAGGGCACAACAGTGGGGTCCTTGGTCAGTGACACACCCTGTCATTGGAGGTCCGCCAGGTTCCAATTCAAGGCCACCACATACATCAAACGTGCAGTCTGGGTCTTCTGGCATTGACGGAGAAGTCACTACTGGGGGACAAGAGGGCCCCATGTGCTCTGGGACAATTAAGAGAAGCTGAGGAAAGACTCAAGAGATGACAACAAAACAAAGACCACAAATAAAGAAGGAAAATTCTGTTTGAAGAGGAATAGAGACTCCATGCATGCCTTTCTTTCCTCTGAAAATTATATTCTGTGCCTTCTACACTAAACACCAGGAAGCTAATATCATTGATTTTTTTTCTCTTGCTAGACTTGAACAATGAACTTGGGCCTAAAATATCTTCCAGTAAAGTGCACGCAATAAAATCAGAAGGGGATAAAAATTGCACCTGACTCGTTCTAGCACATATCCTACCAGCAGCAGCTAATTAACTGAAGGCCCAATTACCCACCACTTGAACACTGCAAAGGAGCGAGGAAACCTATTATATGCAGAAAATCCTCATCCTAATGAAATCATTAGCTTCAAGAGGGAAAGAGTTGTACTTCAAACTTTGAAAACGAGAGGTGTCTGATGGCTTGTGGCATTACAAGATTTTATTCCACTTGTAGGGGGAGAAAACCTCCCTTAATGTGTTTTACGTGTCAGATGAAAATTGTGTCGCCCAACACTGCCTGTCTTACACTCTAGAAATTAATGTTTTGGTAGGCAGATTTTTTTTCAGTCCAAGTCATAACATATGCCTTGAAAAATGAGCTTGCTCTCGCTCTTGCTCTCTCTTCAGTAATATTCAAAAAGCAAGTAGCAACAGGACACAGGCAAGTCTGTCCCTGGAAGAACAGCCAGGTGTGTTTTGTTACAGAGGAAGAAAGGAAAAACAAAATAATATTCTGTACAAGAAAATTAAGTTTCAAAAGATTCAGATGTACCGTGGCAAGAAACTCTTATTAGTAGGTGGAATTAAAAATGAAATGAAACAAAAAGATCAATGTATGTTTCAGCTTCATGAGGGGACATTCAGTTCTCCCCTTTCCTTATAAATGGTATCAACCTGGGCTCACAGCCTCAGCAGTCAGACGTCCATTGCAGCCAGTATTTATGTTTGAAAGTTCTGTTTCATCTTCCCCATCCCCCCAAAAAAGACCAGTAGGAAATTATCTTGGGGTCAGGAAAGCATAGAGAGTTGCCCCTTCTGAAGGTGCTGGCTACCCCCAACACACTTTGCAGACAGATGCCTGAGCTGTCTGGTTCTTCACTGCCCTGACACCTGTATGCGTAGCTTAGCTTTATGTCCCATCCCATAGGACCCAAATCCCAGCTGTGGTAGAGGTAGGCTCAGCCACAGGATAGCATGCCACAAGCTAAACAAGGATCGCAGCTCTATGCAAGCCACTCTTCGGTACATTGTAAAGATCTTTTCCACAGAGCACTTACCGCCTTGAAGCAGATGGTATAACTTACCTCTTTGCTGTGATCATGTACTGTCGAGCTCTCTCTGTCTCGGCTAGCATGCGGTCCATGACCCTGGAGGGAGCTCTGTATGCTTTATTTGCTGATCTACCTATCCCAAGCCTTCGAGCAGTGCCTGGGAATTCCCGGCAGAAGGTGCTCCATGAAAATGTGTTGAACCAACACATTCAATGTGTTGAGACTTTCCGTTCCTAGTGAACATATTTTGGAGTGGTATTGTTTACAATCAAAATATATTTGTACACTCGTGGGGAATTTTGACAGTTAAGATTGTAAAAGGAAATAAGAGAAACAAAAAGCTTGCTAATCAGATTGGGATAATATATTATCCTCCATCAACATAAGATGACAGTAAGTGACCAAGTGAAAACGGTTGCATCTCATCCCAAGGACAGGAGGTAGGATTTCGGGTCTTGTCTATGTTTGCACAGAAGACATCCGGGGGCAAGTGGAGCCTTTTATCAAGTGTGCAGAGACAGCTCCACCCGACATGGTCCTTCAATTCTGTAGAAGTCGATGGTGTCGCGCCCGCCCCCTAATATTCTTTGAGGTTTGACACGATAACCTTCTTACTTAATAGGATGCTGCTCCTGGTGTAGCCACTGCCAACGACATACGGTCAGAATAGGTTACATGTCAGGGCGCTGCCCTGTTTGGGCTTCTGAAATGCAAACCTAATGTGGACATCTCTGTCTTCACATCCTTACTGACCGGTCCCCCATGGGACCAAAGCTGATGTTTCGGGGTGGCAGACTTGCACAGCTCTCCAGAACATCCTTCAGCCACTCGTCCCTGTATCTGAGTGTTCAGATCTCCAAACCCTTCCCACCTCTCATCCACAGACCCCTGCCCCTCACACTCGATTCCCCCTCCATGAGAAAGAGACCAACCTGTCACTCAGCTTCTCGGATGTTCATGACCCCAAAGGTTACTCTTTGACCAAAACCATTCATTTAAAACAAAAAAACAATAGTAACAGCTATGTACCAGGAGCTGGGTTAAGAAAAAGAAAAAGAAACTTGCTCCTGAATTATTTCATTGTAATCCTCAAAAAAAATTCTGCCAATATGATTGTCAGAGTATATACATAGAAGGAAACTGATACTGAAAATGTGTAAGAGCACTTCACTCAAGGGCAGAGAAAGATGGCAAATAAACATGGGGAAAGATGGTTAGCATCTCTAGCCATTAGGGAAATACAAACTAAAGCCACAATGAAATACACTGTATGCCTATCAAATGGGTAAATTTAGAAAAAAGAAGCTGACAATACTAAGAGCTGGCGAGGATGTGGAGCAACCGGACTCTCATACGTTGCTGGTAGGAACGTAAAATAGCACAGCTACATTGTACGGGTTTTGGCAAAGTTGAACACACATTTACCATCTCGTAGCAATCCCACTCCTAGCTATGTATTTAGAGAAGCAAAATGAAAATAACTATCCACATAAAGACTTGATTGAGGCCAGGCGTAGTAGCTCCAGCACTTTAGGAGGCCAAGGCAGGAGGATCACTTGAGCCCAAGAGCTTGAGACCAGCCTGGACAACATAGTGAGACTCTACAAAAATTAATGTAAAAAATTAGCCAAGTGTGGTGGTGCGTGCCTATAGTTCCAGCTACTCAGGAGGCTAAGGCAGGAGGATGGCTTGAGCCCAGGAGTCCAAGGCTGCAGTGAGCTATGATCATGCCACTGCACTCCAGCCTGGGTAACAAGAGAAAAACCGTGTCTCAAAAGAAAAAAAAAAAGACTTGATTGCAAATGTGTATAGTAATTTTATTCATAATTACCAAAACCTGGAAACAACCTAACTCTTCCACTGATCAGTGGTTAAACAATTGAGAGTAAGTATTAATACATCTACGCAAGAGAGCACTACCCAGCAATAAAACGGAAAGGACCACTGGTGCACGCGACAACACGCTAAGTGAAGGAAGCCAGACAAAGCCTCATGCTGTGTGATTGGTTTCATACGATATTTTTGGAAAAGGCAACTATGGACAGAAATGAGACCAGTGGTTGCCAGCGGGCAGGATGGGGGCACGGGTTGGCTACCAAGAGACAAGAGAGAACTGGGGAGAGGGAGGTCGGTGATAGGGCTGCTCTAGATCCTGATTGTGATGGCGAGTACACGATTGTATGGGTTTATCAAAGCTCATGCAACTGTACCCTTAAAACAGGTGCATTTATCTACATATAAATTATGTATCAAGAAAGCTTAGCGTAAAAAATAATCAGTCAGAACGATAAGTACCTATCATAGGCCATAAGGCTTGGGCCTGGTTGAGCTGGACCTTGCACTTGCAAAATACATTTGTTTATTTATTTATTTACAAATTACCGATGAGTAACTAACACCACCAATATCTCACAGCACAAATATGCACTGAGGAAAACAACTACCACTAATGCACTTGGACATAAAACCGTATTTTATAAAGTCTTCTTGACCATTTTGAATTTTTTTTTTTTTCTGGCCGACTTCTTGCCAGACCTGGGGGACAAAGTTTGGGCCTCACGCTGTGGCAGAGAACTCACGCCAGGAATGCCAGTCGACCATTTCCTTGTGGTTCACTTGCGCTTGGAATATTGCGCTTGTCTTCAATAGGTTGTGCGCCTTCAGAAATCTTTTTAAGCTATTTGTCTATGCTGAGAAAGTTCAGTTTTACATAACCTCCGTGATGCCACCTCTAGACTCACTTGACCACACACAGGTGAAGCAGAACACACACCAATGGTTCAATATTTTGGGGTTCCCCATGCTGTCCTTGGATCACCCTTCATCCCGTTTCTGACTTGGGGCACCTCCCACGTGGCTTGGGTGCGAACACCAGTATTGCTCTGTACAGACATCGGTAATGCTAAAATCATTGACTTATTCTTTGGGGTTTTTAGTTTTTTAGAGACACGATCTTGCTTTGTCACCCATGCTGGAGTGCAGTGGTGCTCACAGCTCACTGTCACCTCAAGCTCCTGGGCTCAAGCGATCCTCCCACCTCGGCCTCCCAAAGTACTGAGATTACAGGCGTGAGCCAATGTGCTCAGCCTGACTTTTATTATTTGTTCTTGAATATGTTCTAATATTTTCTTCCCACATGCAACAATTATATTCACCCAATATGGAGGTCTCCACTCTGGTTGGCTTTCTCTCTCTAACATCATTAAAGATCTTTTGCAGTTTTGATTTCTTTCCTCCTCTTAAGGCATAAGCAAAGCAAAGCTAACTTCTCTTAAGGTGCGCCTTATTGGAATCACCGGATCTGACATGCATTGGTCACTACTCTCTTCCTACTTACCTTTCCATTTATTGAAAGTGACCTTTCTTCCCTGCTATTGTCATTCTAGGACATTTCTTCAAGAATGGCATTTCCAGGAAACTTCCTTAAGAATGACGTTCAAAAAAAACTCTTCAGCGTATGTTTTTCGTGGTCGTTCAGAAACAAGTGTAAATAGTCTGCAAGGCTCTTAGACGGTTACTGATGTCCTTAGTGGCACCTTTCGAGGCTGGTAGCCTCTCGGTTTCCTTTCCAAAACCCAATAGAGTGCTGGGGTCGTCCCTCTCCCTGCAGATGGGTGCCCTTCATTGTGTCATGGTCCTTAAAACTTAGGCGGTCACCCACAGTCACCTTGTGGACCAGGCCTGTCTGCCACTTCCCACTGCTGCGTTTAGACCTCCAAGTTTCCTGGTGAATTGTTAAGATATTTGGTGTGTGCTCAAACCTGGACTATAAAGCAGGGTTTCTCAGCCCTTCACTACTGACGCTGGGGCCAGATCTCAGCCATTGTGAGACGTACCTGTACGTTAAGTGACACTATGAAGGAGAAAAGGACACCAATAATTACGAGATGTGCCTGACTGAAAGAAGCATTCTGATTTCAGAAATATGAAATGCTACAAAAATGTGCATTTTAGAATTGACCAAATGTGGCCAGTCCTTTCCCCTGGAGCCACCCTGGAAAAGTCTGCAGAGAATCCTGTGCGCCAGGAGGAGCGATGCTCCCGCGCCTCCCTGCTCTCTGTCCTGTGGAACGTAGCACACACATCGACAGGTGCCCACACCACGCATGAGGGCTTCGCCCCGTGACAGCTCCTAGGAGCAGAGTCCTTCGCTGTGCCCTCCAAAAGCATCTCATCCCGCATCCCTAGGCTTTGCAGAAGTTCTCAGAACTCACGTGCAAATGCGCAAGGACATTCAGTAACAAGCCCTGCATTTCCCACATTTACCCATGACTGTCAGTAGCCACACCCAGGGTGATTTCCTGCCCAGACAGGCTACTACAGAGAGATCCCATCAAGAAACTTGCTAGCCGGGCTCGGAGGTGCACACCTGCTGTCCCAGTTACTCAAGAGCCTGAGGTGGGAGGACCCCCTGAGCCCAGGAGTTCGAGGGTGTAGTGTGAATAGCCACTGCACTCCAGCCTGGCTAACGGAGTGAGAGTCCATTTCAAAAATAATAAATAGTATTTTTTAAAAAAGAAATGCCATTGGCATAACCAGCAAATGATCAAAGGAAGCAAACACCTTCATTCTCCTTTTTCTCCTCTACAGAAGGAGAAATCGCCTGGCCTGCATGTATGATGACTTCACATGTCTTATAAACCGCGGGTACCATTAATTAGAACCTAACTGCACGTGGACGTTGCCACGTGGACTTTCTTCCAAAAAAGAACCAGCAAGGTTGATACTGTTAATGTGAAAAATAAGACTCCGATGGTGGTAGAGTTAACCCACATTAAAGGATTGATGTTAAGGGCGTGGAGGTTTTGTACGCGTGTTATTTTGAGTAATCTCCCTAACCTGACACTGACCGATGTCCACAGCCAAAACCCTTAAGCAGAGCAAAAAGTACAAGTGATCTTTTCACCTTTGTCATACCTAAAAGACAATGTCTTCCAATCCAGTCCACAAGAAACTCCCCGGAAAGTTGGAGCAAAATAGCTAACCCTGTTTTTCCCAGGGTCTGGAAGGACGAATCTCTCTCTCTCTGTGTCTGTCTCTGAAGAATTCTGGTCATCCCCGTGGGTGGCCGGCCCCCTTTGTGCTCAGAAGTACAAGTTGAAGGCAATCTGTCAAACTCCAAGCAGTGTCCCCAAGCCAAGCACCTCTGTTGTTGTCACGCTACAATAAATAACCCTGCTTTTATCTCCAGCATCCCCTCGTAAGCAGAACACTTCACATATGTTTAACGAAATGTAAAAATGGCTACAGATCAGAAACAGAGGAGGCCAGGAGACCCCTTCTGGCTCCGACCCAAGGCCATGCTTCCTCCCAGGGCACCCACGCCTATAGGTAGCCACGGCTGAAATGTTCTCACCCGGGCGGCTCCCTGACAGAGAGGCCCAATTCACAGCAGACGAAATTTCAACCAAAACAAATCTGTTATGCAAACAGTTACCAACATAAAGTCTTTTTCCTTGGGAGGGTACTTTGAAATGACAGGCGGGAAACCCGATCCCTACCTGAATGTCCCAGGAGGGCGTCCAGTAGTAGCAAATCCTCCAAGAGGGTCAAAATTGCTTGTTATTTTTAAAACCTGAAACTTAAAATAATTCCAGACCCCTCAACCACATGTTGAGCAGTCTGCCAGATAAGTTATACACACGGAGTTGATTCCAACAAGCCGCCAAAGAAGGGGGTCTCTCGAATTTGGCAACTTCTGATTTCCACATGGAAGGAATTACTGGGCCTGAAGGAGCTGAACCTACTGGACTACCAAGTATGCAGCGCTGAATGTTGTCCCAGCAAGAGCTGTCACACACACTTACAGGAAGACTTGAGGAAAGCCTGTCTTATTCTCTCAAAGATAGTTTAATACATTCGTTAGAGTTCTGTGGTTGCTCTTACCCTTGTTCTCATTCTGTATGTAAGGTTTGGGGTTTTTGTGTTTTGTTTTTTTTTTTTTAACTTTTCCCAAATCTGAGAGTAATTAGTTCTGTGCATTCAAGCTCTGGTATTTGGAAAAGTCAGCATTATTAATAGGTTGACTTTGAGCTACCTTCGGAAATTCAGCTCTCCCACAGGCAGGAAAATTCTGACCTAACATCTGTTTTCCAGTAAGATCCTGTTTTGACACAATTGGATACTCATTTGCATTGCCCCAGGTGTTAGAAGGTCAAGAGATAGATCCAAGGTCATGATGAAAATGAGGCTTCCTTTTAATTTCCTGGATTCTTCTTGGACGGTTTCAGAAGTGAATGGGCTCCAGGAAACCTGAGGAGGGATAAAGACGTCACTGCAGGAATACCTAAGCATTTCGGGTTGGGTTTGATTAGAAGACACTTCTTAATAGAGCATTATTTACACATTTGTCTGAGTTCAGATACCATTTTTCAGGTTCTCTGTGAAATTTTGGGTTTTTTTTGTTTTTTTTTTTGTTTTTTGTTTTTTGAGACAGAGTCTCACTTTGTTGCCCGGGCTAGAGTGCCGTGACGTCAGCCTAGCTCACAGCAACCTCAAACTCCTGGGCTCAAATGATCCTTCTGCCTCAGCCTCCCGAGTAGCTGGGACTACAGGCATGCACCACCATGCCCGGCTAATTTCTTCTATATATATTTTTAGATGTCCATATAATTTCTTTCTATTTTTAGTAGAGACAGGATCTCGCTCTTGCTCAGGCTGGTCTCGAACTCCTGAGCTCAAACAATCCTCCCGCCTTGGCCTCCCAGAGTGCTAGGATTACAAGCGTGAGCAACCGCGCCCAGCCTCTCTGTGAAATTTTATAAAATTTTGCAGCTCATTGGAATCCCCCTACACCCCCTCCCCCATTCGTTGCAATTGCCAAATCTATTTACAAAAAGCAGATGCTGTCTAAACCCTCCCTACTCAAAGTGTGGTCTAAGGAATGGCATCACCAGCGTCTCCCGGGCACTTGCTGGAATTACAGAACCCCCCTCCCCCACCCCCTCACCGACTAAGCCATAAACTTCAGTTCCCCAGGTGATGGGTACGCACTGATTAACCAGGGGTCACAAACTGCAAGCCTGCAAGCCAAATCTGGCCCCTGCCTGCTTTTTTTAGATAAAGTTTTATTGAAACACAGCCAGGGCCATTCATTCGTCTACATTTTGCTATAACGGCAAAATTGAGAAGTTTCAGCAGAGAAAGGGTGGCCCACAGAGCTAAAAATATGTACCATCTGGTTCTTTACAAAAATGTTTACTGACCACGGACATAAACCTTTCTTCTACTGGGCAGCGAGACACGCAGTCCTACTAAAAACATAGCAGAAAGCTATTGCAACAGTAAGACAGACAGTCTTTCACATGGACTAAAAAGAGATCTGCTTGGCCCATGTGCTAATCACAGTCACCAAGTGAATTTCTAGACCTCACGCAAGTCCACCTCCCGGGGGGCCAGCACCGTTTCCATGCCCGTGGACCTGCCAAAGAAACACAGCATCTCTCCTTGTGAGATTCACAGGCAGATACAATGTTATTAGCATAAATATCTGAGACAGCTAGGCAACCTGAGTACTCTACCCAAACATGGCACTATGTGCAGCATTTATTTTTGCATCAGAAGGGCACGTTTCTCACACGGAGTTCTGCTCATTTAACCCTTACATGAAACCGTCAAATGGAAACTCCTAGTGAGACAGCAGCAGGTGGAAAGCTTTAGCTGAAGCTGCTGCCGCTACAGGGGGTGTTTAAAGTCGGGCCCAGGGTGCGTATGTGTTATGTACTCATGGAGGCCCCATACGATTTTGGAGGGGGGCGGATAAGTAGAGAGAAAAGCCAGACCCCTGCTCGCCATCCTTGCCTGCAGCAAAGCCTGCATCAGAGATTGGGGCCGGCGTACAAATTGGCTTCACAGAAACCTGGGTTCAGAGTCTGCAAAGATACAAGATGAAATCTTCACAGCCTGTAGACAGATACTCCTTTTCAGACCTTAGTATTTAGCATCTTGGTGTGGTGCTCTAGACCAAAGGCCCTTGCCAAAGGAGACTCTGGATGCATGACAAATGGCGTTTTGAAAAAAAAAAAAATCATATTTGAATTGCACCAGTTCAAATAAGGCAGTAATAAAGCCAAATCGCCCGTCTCTCGGAGCGCTGGAGAGATAGAAGGGGTCAGGAAGGGAAATCATAAAATAAACAAATCACTGCTATGAAAATTTATAGGGCTCACCCCACCTCTGAGATGAGAGTTCAAAATAGAAATGCTTGCTCCTTAACACCGGTTATTGTAACAAGATGTGTTTAATACATGAGTTGCTGTATCCATTATTCAGCCTCACGGTATCTTCTTCCTTTTCCGTGATAGATTTGAAACATCCACCGTTTCATTTGCTGCCTCCTTCCACACACCAGATACTTGACAGCAAATCTCATTTAGATGATGTTTTGTCTAGAGGCAGCCTGGCTGCTTTATAATAAGGCAGATGCAGAGGATGCGATTTCAAACACTCGCCTACAACAGCACGGAGCTAATTACCTGTAACTGGGGCAACAAGGCAGAGCCGTGTCCCCTGTTTGCCTCCTGCAGGACGTGCGCAGAGAGGTCGGTCTGCCAGCCAGGGAAGGAGCGGGCACGGTGCCTTCTGGCCAGCTCAGCCTCGGGAACCGCCAGGCACAGGGTGGGGTGGCAGGGGCGGCTCACAGAGTGTTCCCTCCTCACAAGTAGGAACTTGGAACAGTGGAGAAGTTGGCTGTGCAGCTGCAGTGTAAACGTGGATGGCCACACCACACGTCATAGAAAGTCCGAGATAGAGCAAGTGCCTGGAGTAGAAAACCAAAATATATGACCCTTCTCAAGAGGGCCGAAAACCATCCAACAAATAAAAATAAACAGCAGAAACTTTAGTGCCTTAGAGTATCTTTCTTTACCTTTTTTTTTTTTAACCTTCTGCCCTTCATTTAACAGTGCTATCTTTTGTTCAGAGAAATAATTAGTGATAAAAGATTTGGTACACTTTAGAATTGCGTTTAAAAGGAAAAAGACAGCCCAAACTGATTCTGGCCTTCATAAGTTCTGACTTTTCTTAAAATGAACTCATTGCAATTTAGGAGGAAAAAAATGTAGATTTTCAGTCTCTGACAGAGCATGATCTTGTGCTGATCACAGTGGTATTAGATGTCTATTTGTAAATCTAGGGACATTTGATCCATTCCTAGATAGTAGCAAGAATGTGATTTTTTTTTTAAAAAGGATTAAGGAATCTTCCTGTCTGGTCAACTTTTTCAAGCTGTTTTCTGACTTTGCCTCTCTTTGCCCGGTTATAAAATTTGAAACACACAAAAACTAATGCTGGGAGAAATTTAAAGCAAAATAACACGAAGAAACTTTATGATCCATAGCGAATGCAGGGTGGACACAGACACAGATTACTTTCAACACCTTGAAAATAATTACAAATCGGGAAGAACCTGCATTAGGTCACAAAGGAATCCCATTCTTGATATTTATCAACAATGCCATCATGGTAGTCTCTGTTTTAAAGGATGTACCCAACTCTGCTGGTCTTTGTGTTTATTTCTCGGGGCTGCTGTAATAAAGTATCACGAACTCGGTGGTTTTTGAAACCAGAAATTTTCTTTTCCCACGTTTCCGGAGGCTAAAAGTCCTCAAATCGAGGGGTCAGCAGGTGGTTCCTTCTGAGGGCTAGTGGCCGGCTGCCTTCTCCCTGTGTCCTCACACGGCCTTCCCTCTGCGCCTGTCTGTCTGTGTCCAGACTGCCCCTTTTTAGAGGAGCATCAGTCACACCACACCGGTCACCAACTCCTGCCCTCAAGCGAGTCTCCAGCCTCGGCCCTCCAAAGTGCCAGGATGACAGGCGAGAGCCACAGCCCTGCGCCTGCAGTGTCCCCCCTGGGGCAGACCTCTTTTCCGGTACTCAGGCTTGCTCCCCTGCCTCACCACCTGCAGTGCTCCTTTCTCTTTTTCCTATATTTCTGTGTAAATGGCCCAACTTGATCACCAGCTCCTTGAAGACAGGGTGTCTTCGTGCCTTTCATGTCTCTAAAATGTTTCCAACTTCAGCTGAAAGTGAAATAGGAAACCCGGAGTTTTCAACAGGGTTCAAATATCTCCTCCACCCCCATAAGCTCAAAGAACTGCTGAATAAATTACACTGTGAATCTGAGAAAGCAGATCCACTTCTCCACGCCCAGCAGTGCCGGCTCGGCCAGGTCGATGGCACCAAAGGAAAAACATCATGAGAAACACTATTAAATGTCCAGGCTGAAGTTTGCCACTGAGGCAAAGAAAAGCTTCCCAATGACAAAGCTACTTTGAACTCCTATTTTCATTTCTGACATAGTATTATTACTAAATAAGCTGGGCCAAGTGAGTTTATACTTTTTTTGAAATATAGTCAAGAAAAATATTGTAAGTAATATTTTCAGTAAATTATTCAGGAGAATTGGGGGCGGGGGAGTGGCAAGCATTCCGCTCTAGTATAATGCATTGGAAAACTGATGACACTGTCCACTAGATTCAAATGTGGAAAAGGTCACCTATATTCATATAGACATGTGCATCTACATGCACATGTATACATACCTGTATACACATATGTTTGTGCACACATAAAGTATATGTGGGTGATGTGTGTGTACACATATATACAAACATACACTTTTGCTATTCTGCTTGTTTATTTTGGATCATTTCGTCCTTTGGGTATAATTAGCGGAGTTAGGGCAGTGGCCTCTCTTCCCACCTTCAGCTGTAAATTCTGAACCCTGAGTCCCACGAGAAATTCCATTTGGGCTTTCTACAGTGGAACCTCTCACCACACAGCTGTGTGAAGTGTCAGGCTTTTTGATGTTTGGATCTGTCTCTGTCTTCATGCTCCGTTAAATCACAGTCCCTCCCTTACAGACAGCCACAGCCAAGCCCATCCTTGTCCCACGGCCACAAAGTCACGGCCAGAGGAACGTGCAGTGGGCAGGGGGCCTCACCCCCATGTGGCCTCCGTGTCCCCCTGTCCCTTCAGCGCCTCACCCTGCCCAGCCCCTGGTGGCATCCTCTCTGGCACTGTCAGGGAACAGCTAAGAGCTGCACTTCCCTGGGACACGTGTGTTTGCTTCTGCCACGTCCCAGCCTCTCAGATCCCTTATCCTGCAGGGCTCCGGGCTGTGGATTCACGCACCCTGCGGAACTGACTTCGAGAAACATAGGGAGCACCACAGCTCACAAGTGGCCTTCTAGAAAGGACATCCACATATTTATCATCTGACCCACCAGACAAATTAAAAAATGCTGATAGTGACACTTTCCTGACTACGTTAAGAAGCCAACAGTGTCTTGGTGCCTTACAGTGTGATCAGGTAAAGTATGCCCCAAAGCCATGCAACAGATAGCGACACACACGCCGAGTGCAAGAGCCAGCAATGGCCCTGAAGGGCGAGGACGAGGCTGTCTTTGGGCCAGCTGCCTTGAAATTAAGAGAGGCACCCACGTGCCCTTCCCCTCACATGCAACAAACCCTAGCTGCATCCACAACATCTCAAGCTACCCCTGATGTTTTATTGCACCAGTTACTCCTGGCTTGAATGCTTTCCAGTAGAGAAGTGTGTTAAACCCAAGTTGTAAAATCAGGAATGCTTCCCCACACCCCAGATGCCTGTGGCTTCCAATGGCTTCCTCAGTTCTCTAGAATGGAGACGTGCAAAGCTTCTCTGCAGTGCTATGATACACAAATATCCAGATGAGACTTTTTCTCTGGATGCTTAGCCCTCATCTCTGGCTTCTGTGCTGAGATTTTACCTTTCCTGGGGCCCAGCAGTTCACCATCCTAATCCTTTCAGAGGGCCTTAAGCCTAGGGAAAAGCACGGGCGGTGCTCAGGAGCCACCTCCGAGCTCAGCTTCCTGCACCCTTAGTCTCAAGCGCCCGGCTCTCTGCCCTGACTGGGCTCTGCATTGCATCGCCCCAAGGTCAATCCCTGCACCGTTTCCTTGGCAAGCCATTTGGACCCAATCTCATGTCCTCCTAGATGGGATTTTGCTATCCACCCCCTCACCCCCTGGGCATCGCCCATCACGACCACAGCTGAGGAGCACTCACTCTCCTCCCAGTCCAACCCCAAGAGGCCATGTGGGACCAATTTTAGGACAAATGGGACCATACTCTCTGCAGCTTCCCCAGGAGGAAACTTAAGTACAGCCTTCAGCCTGCAGTGATCAGCGACCAGCATGGTCATCTTTTCAGACTTCTGCTTATGTGGGCTCCAATGAAATCTTACAGCAGATAAGCCCTGCTGTTTAGAAAGACAGTGTAAGGACAAGATGCACACACACACAGCTTCTCTCTCCACCGCACTCCCAGAAGGGCGTGGAAGCCTCCCTGTGTCCCAGAGGTGACAGATGTGTACTTATCCTCTGTTCCAGTACGGTTGACCTTCCGTGTGATTCTGAGTTCTAACAGCTTTAGGTTAATAGGGGGATTTTTCAGATTGTACCCTTAGCAGGCAGATAGACAGCTCCACTGTGGGGCACAGAAGCCAGAGTCTCTGAAGTCCTGTGGGGCTTTGAAAGAATCCTGTGAAGAAATGGCTATTCATCTCTTGTGACACTGCACACAGCTGTATTCACAGTCCCTTTTGTGTCAGGAAGCCCCAGGGTTCCTGAATAAACAGCTGCGGAGTTTCTCTAACAAGAGACCATTCAATACTTGCAACAATTTAGAATACCTCGAAGTCTGCCTTAGATAATCATTTTTTCATTTTTGAACTTAAATATTAGAGTGGCAAAACTTCGGTGAATCTACTCAAATCACTAACTTCAAAATCAATTTGTATCTTTCAGAAAGAATCACTCCCTAAACTAAACAGGCAAAAATGCATAATTTATATGAGTGTTTATGGCAGCATTATTCATAATAGCCAAAAGGTGCAAAAAACTCAAGTGTCCATCAAAGATACACAAATTGTGGTTTACCCATATAATGGAATGTTATTCAGCCATAAAAATGAAGTGCTGATACCTGCAACAGCATGGACAAACCTCAAAAGCAATATGTTAAAAAGAAGCCAAACACAAAAGGACAGATATTGCATGACTCCGTTTATATGAAATATTCAGAATAGCTAAATCCGCAGAGACAGAAAGCAGACTGGTGGTTGCCAGGGGTGAGGGATGAGACAGTGAAGAATAACTGCTTAATGGATCCAGGGTTTTATTTTGGGGTGATGAGATGTTTGGGAACTAGAGATGGTGGCTGCACAAAACTGCAAATATACTAAATGCCACTGAATTGTTCACTTTAAAATGGCCAATTTTATTTCGTGTCAATTTCTCCTCAGTTCTTGAAAATGCATGATTTCAAATGTACAAAATACATTTTGTTAAGTTACCTATAATGTCTTTGTTCCAAAGGGTTTAGGTTTTCTTTTTTCAAAGAAATTGTTTAAGATACCTACAAAAGGTTATATTAATACATATGTCACCTTTTAGAATGCTTCTTAGTAGACCCTAAGAATAAGTGGTTCTAATTAAAAACAACAACAAAATCTCTACCCCTGTGGATCTGACAACTGAAAGGCAAAAATAGTTGCAGGTAATCTACTCAAAATCAAATAAAGGAAACAGAGATTAAGACACATAGCTGGGCCATTATAGGTGGATTAAAGCGAAGGGATTAGAAGTTTTTCCAGGTAAAGAAAATGCTATGTCAGTATGGCCCGAGGCTCCTTAAAGTACGGTTCTGGGGCCACCAGCCATGGTGTCACCCGGGAGCTTCTTAGAAATGCAGGGTCTCAGCCCACCCCAGAAGCACTGAATCAGGATCTGTGTTTTGACATGATCCCCAGGGACCCTCATTATATCTGGAGAAGCAGCCGATGGCCCCTCTCCCTGACGCTGTGGACTTTGCCTTCGATGAAATGCTTCTAAAATGCATGTTCGCAAGCCCAAGGCTCCCACCTCTCCCCCAAGGCTCCTAAGAACGTTCTATTCTCCCCGCCCCGCCCCGCAGGACACCCACGTGACCAGTGCTCTGTCAATCAGTGCTACACCACCCAGAAGCCCAAGGCAGAGTTTCCTAACCCAGTTCTTACCAACCAGCCAAGACTGTGCCTTCTCCCTCAGAGGTGCTTCCTTCCGGTCCCTCCGTCTTACCCCAGCTGATACCCAGAAGCACCTATGTCTATGTCTATTATATAATTATGCTACATAATCATGTCATCATTCCTATATATTTTATAATTATGCTATATATAATGTTTAAATAATATAATCTATAGCTATATAATTTTAGGAGGTAAGTATCTACAACATATAATTATATAATTGTATACTTTGTGTAATATGTAACTATATGATATTTGTATATAATATATAATTGTATTCTATAATTATACAATGTTTATTATAGAACATGTGTATTACTGTGATATGACCATTAATGTGTCTTTACTAGCACATACAATAGCCTGTAAAAATGACCAAACCATAAAATGTACATATAACTTCCAATTCAGCAGCTCACCCATCGCAGCCTACCTGTCCTCTGGCGCCACAGACAACATGGGGCTGTCCCCAGCGGACGCAGTGGCCAGCTCCAATTCCTCCCTCTGGCACTGCCTCACTTTCCTCCCCTGCCCCCAGCTTTCCCTTCGGTCATGGAAACACGCCCCACCACCATCTCTGTGCCCTTTAAACGTATTTCCTGTGCTGTTAATCACCTGCCCACCTAAAAGTTTTAAAAGATGCAAGGAAAAGTGGCAGAGAACTCATCTGAGCACCATGAATGACTCTCGAAGAGGGAACCCAGCGTAGGAAAGAGAGGACTGACCAGGAGGTAAGGACCAGGGCACAGGCCACTAGGTGTGCCAGGCTCAGGGGGTCCTAGAAGGTGACTGGTGAGGACAAGCCAGAGGTCTGGGATGAGGTGAGTGGTTTGGGATGCCCAGATACATACAGAGCCAAGCACGGGGAATAGGAATCGCTTCCCTCCGGGCACCGCTTAGCCAAGTATATCCTATCTTCACAAGCTGAGCGTGTATTGGTCAGGGCAGGATAACTGCGGTAACAAGCAGCCTTGGTGGTTTAACACAATAAATGCTCACAGATGGTCCCAACTTACAGTCGTTCAACTTACACACGCTCACCTTTACACGGGTGAGAAAGCAACACACACTCAGTAGAAACCATTCTCTCTCCAAGCAGGGCAGCAGCAGTGAGCCACAGCTCCCACTCATGCATGCGTTTTCAACTTACAGTATTTTCAACTTAATGACCATTTTGCCAGGATGTGAACCACTGTAAGTCAAGACGCATCTGTATATCTTGTCCCCACAACATTCCAACAGGCAAGTGCCTGCCCTGATGGTGCTCCTGGGCACCTCTCCTTGCAGACCTGCCATGTTTTAGGGCCATAAGGACTCACCCGCAGGCAGGCCAGGTCATGGGGGAGAGGCCAGGCCATGGAGCGCCGCACAGGAGGCTGTCTGGGCTGGGCCTGCAGGCGGCATGGGTCAGTTCAGCCACCTCCCACTGGACAGATCCCGTGCATATGGCTGCACTGAAGTGCCAGGAAAACTGGGGAATGTGGCGTAGCTGTGTGCCCAAGAGGAGAAGGGAAAAGTGTGGTGAGTAACGAAGCAGCCTCTGCCACAGGCCACCAGGGAGTGACCACAAAGATGAGGAAATCAAGCAGAAAACTGTCATGGGGGAAAGAGCTTTTCGGAAATGGTTTTACTCAATTCAAGAAGAGTCTTTAGAGCTACCACCATTCTCCTCGTCCTGGGCTTAAATTATAAAGAACAACAACAACAACACAATAAGAATAATAAAGTTGGGGGTGCACCCAAAACAGCTAACTCCACAGTAGAGGATATGCAGTGAATTAGAAATTATGATGCTACAGTGGGGATGTCTGTCACCAATCCCATCAATGTCCAAGACAGAAGGAAAACGTCAGTTCAAAGTGCCCCTGCAACTCTCCCTGTCTTGGTCTCAGTTCAGATCTCACATTGTCTTTTCATGCCCTGGTTCTTTGCCCTAATTCCAAACCAGCGGACAGCCAGCCGCAGCCCATGAGCAATCCAGCCTACCTACTGTTTTCACACAGCCCACATGCCAAAAGTGGTTTTAACATTTTCAAATGAATGAACAAAATCAAAAGCATAATAACACATCGTGACCCATGAAAATGACCTGAAGCCCAAATTTCTCTGCCCACACGTGAAGTTGCATGGTAACACGGCCACACTCATTCGTTTACGTGTCGCCAGTGGCTGCTTTCATGCTACAGCGGAAGAGTTGAGAACTTAAACTGTATGGCTCAAGAAGATGAAAATATTTAGTACTTGGCCCTTTTTAGTAAGAGTTTACCAACCCCTGGTCTAAGCCTAACTGGTTGCTTTCTGCCATTAAAAACCGTGTCAAAGCCACTGTGTTTTCACTTCCCAGGGTGCAGTATCCTCGATGTTCAAGATTTCCAATGTTTCTGCTTAAACCAGACAACAGATCGGCAGCTCTTCATCCACTTCCCTGGATTTCGCCATACTCGTTGCACCAGTTCATACAATGTGGGAACCTCAACAAGTATAGCACCCAGTGACCTTTTGTTTTTCAACACCTGAGCCAGGAAGATTTTGCTAAACTTCAAAAGTTTTAATCAGAACAAGAAATATTCAGGCCTCTGTACGATGGGGAAGGTTTCCTGCCATTTCTCTCAAGGGCTTTCCTCCACGGCTGTGTTCTGTGTCTCGTTTATAATCAACAGCACTCCCGGTGACAGGAGCTGGGATCTAAAACTACTCCCTTCCCCGGTGACTTACGTCTCACTGGTTTATACACGCCCTGCATCAGCTCCCCAGGGCTGTCAGAACAAAGCCAAAGCCAAGATTTACTCAAGTCTGACTGAATTCAGAGCCCCCCAAATAATTCCATCCCATTAGCCCATTTTTCCAGGCCCCTTCTCCACCACAGGGTGAAATGCCACAAATCTATTTCCTACCCTCCCCTACACAGATCCACTGATTCCATCCTATATTTTCTCATCTATGGATCCTTTTTCTCTGCCTGAGACAAGGTGTCTACTTCCTCTTTTCAGTTTGCATCAAGTCCAGAATTTAATTCCTAAACCCAGCCTCATTACTCATCTCCTCCCACTGGTAGCGCACACAGAGCAACACTGTCACTAATAAAACCCCTTAACGCCTTTTCACACTTGTGTGGTTTTATATTTTATTATACTTTTTCTTACTGGTTTTAACCCAAAGCCTGCCTTGAAGTGCAGTCTCCGGAAGACCCCTGCAGGTTGGCAGCCTTCCTGGGCTTGCTTCTGCGGGCTGTTGCCAAGTTCAGACAAACACGTCTTCCCAAGCCTGCTTGGCAACTCAGCTTCCAACTAATCAAACTGGTAACCGCGCCTTGGGCAACTTCTGTTGTCATTAGTAAGTGGCGACTGTTGGAGGAAGCCACACATTTGTCCTGAATTTTAAGTCCTTTTTGCTCTTCCAGACATGAGGTACACTGGGACTACCAGCAATTGTTCACCTCCACAAGTTTCCATAAAGACATACGTTAATGGCCAACTAGTTGCATAATCACTAAATAAAATCCTCAAACCTTCTAGCTGTTTTAAAAAACATTGGTTTTTTATTATTGAATAATGGATAACCCTTAGCTACCTTGTAAGCCAACTCCTATTTTATTAAGTTACAAATTCTATTATCAAACAACTACCTTTCCATGGGAGGAAGACAAAAAGAACAACCTTGGTGGTCCAAACCAGAAACTGGAAGTAACACCAACTGCCAAATTGTCTTCAGCTAAAACAAAAGCCAAACATTTCATAACTGAGACCCTAATCCAAGCTAACTCAGAACAGTGAATCAATGGCACAGATGGTTGTCACGGTGACCACATTTGGCTCTACATAATCTAGATGTCAGATGTCGCATACGTGAGATGGGACATTAGAATATTGCTAAGGTGGCAAGCAATGACCTTGCTTCAGATTCCTGGGAACTTTGACCTTCTTAACTTTAAATTACCCCTTTAAATCCATCTGAAAATACTCAAGACAGCACTTGGGCCTCCCAGTTTATGCTAGCGATTTGATCACCTCTCCCTTCCCTTGGCAAAGCTAACCGCATTTGAATATACTGAACAGTTTAACCACCTCAACAGATTTCTGATCAAAGCAAGTGTGAAATAATTTCCGCTGCTTTGTACAGCAAAATTCTTCTGCAAGTAAGTCAACAATATGGAGAGGAGATAATGTAATTCAAAAGGCGTGAAGACAGGGTTTATAGAAGATGTATTTGCCAATATTATCATATGAAATTGTTTCTTTTGTTTTCTTAAGTCTCAGCTGGGAGGCAGAGGCAACGGAAACAATGTTCTCACAGCGTAGCAGTGATCTTCAAGATGCTTTACAGAATGAAATTACTCTGTAATAATGAAATCCACCAGACTGTGGAAGAGCCTAAGAAACAGTCACAGAATGCCCCTCGCAGCTTTGGGTCATCTGAAAGTTGATGCACGGGGGCCCTGCCCTGCTTCTCCCGAGCCCATGGCTGGAAAGCTGAGAGAAGGGGTGTGGCAGCCTGTCCCCCACCCCCACTCACCCCCGCCTCCTGCTTTGGCATCTCATCCTCATTATTTGGGCCTGCAGGGGTGAGGGGCTTGCCACAGCGTGGGAGATGAAACACCACCTGAAATGTAGGGAAAGTCTGGAGTTTGTAGTAACATTTAAAAATCAGCGTCTTTCATCTTTCGTGTAGACTGTTCCAAGCTTTGAGTCTTTCAGAAAGTGCTCAGCATAATAACCATAAGCCAACTGCAAGTCCTCACCCAAAGGAGTAGGCAATCAGACACGCCCACCGGCACCTCCTCTGCCGTGGTGACAGCCTGCACGGTCCCCTCAGTCCTGGTTGGGACCACACTAAGAGAGAGGAAAGGAAAAGGCCTTAGAATCTGCAAAGGGTGTAGAGTTTTCTCTGGAGCAATGGGTCCCACACTTTAGCACCAAGTGTCTCAGCATCCCCTGGAAGTCTTGCTGGAAAAACGCAGAGGCTGCCTGCCCCGGAGCCCCTGATTCGGCAGGTCCCTTTCTAACCACTCCTCAGTGAACTGAGGCCGCCACAGGGAGCACCACCTTTCCAGAACCACCTAGCTAGAGTTGAATTAAATAAGTTGTGAGGATGACGCGAAATACTCCTTGCAAGCTCGTCCTTGGACCCTGCTGCTTGATTCGTGCGCACTGTTTGGCTGCTACACGTTTTCTGGTGCACCTGTCTAATTACTACCCGTTTTAGATTTGGATGGAAAGTGCATTGTCCCGGCTAGTGTCGTAGCTTCCTGGCTACTGGGTGGCCTGAAGGAAATCTCTTAATTTCTCAGACTCTCAGTGAATTGAGAAAACCCCAGTAGGGACGTCAGAAGGGGGCCAAGAATGAAGGGGGGCAATGCAAGCCAAGCACTGGGACTGCCTGGCATGCAGGACAGTACAGAAATGCTGTGATTTTATTCTTATGTTTACCAGCATGCGATATGAGTGATATAACATGACCAACTCTAATAAATCGATGTCAGTGGGTCGTAATTCCTTAAAGCATCCACATGCAGCCTCCACATGTGTTTCCGAGACTCCGTCCCAGTCACATAGGTAGTTGAGTGGATGGAGGTAAGAATATGCTATGCTTTTACATTTAAGAAGACGTATTAGTTAACAAATTCGGGGGAAATATGGGAATAAATATAAGAAAAGCTTAAGGAGTCAATGTTATATCTGCAGGAAAAACATAGTTTTATATATATATATATGTATGTATATATATATATCATATTGAGGTAAATACATGCCCTGTTCCCATTTGATCATTATGAGGGTTGCCAAGGAAGGGTCTAGACTGTCCTGTGGTGGCTTGGTGCAGTGGAGTTTTAATTGTACAATGCTGTTCACGCAGCCTAAACAGCCATCTGAAACCCGGGTGCCAAATGCATCCACACATGAGCCGCTTTAGCCCAGGCAGCTGCTGCCCTTAGCGGGAGCCCCAGAACATCTTTTGTTACCTGAGCCCTTAACGCTCGTCACCAGGCAACAGGCATCCCCCATCTAGAGCCAGAGGCGCCCGCTCCCAGCACGAGACCCTCCAGTTCCTTCCCACCGTCCCTGATTGCTACAGAGTGATGTTTAAATAACCTCTCTATTCCATAATCAGTATGCTCCTCCTGAACCATTAATACAGCGAGGCCATGTATAGTATTTAGGGCCTCAAAATCATTTCTGATTGCATACAAACATCAGAGCCATTAGCCATGATGGGAAAACAAACAGCCACCAAAGTACAGGAGAGGTTGCCACAGGTTATGCACAATAGCTAAAGAGAAGCACACAAGCATAGATGTGCATACCTATGTATGCACACAAATATTCACACTGCACAAATGAACACACGTGCACATGTGCATGTCAACAATGTGTACACATATGCATGTATGTGCATGCATACATGGTAAATACACGCATACATACACACAAACACGAGTGCATGCACAAACATGTAAACATGTGTGCATGCATTCACACATGCACACATATACACATACAGTATATACCTACATGTGAATACACATATACACATGCACATGCCTATACACACATGCACACTATATGCATGTATATACTGATGCACACGCAGACACACATACACACATACACACATGCCATATATGTTCACCCACACGTATTAAGGTGGTGAACTCTCTTTTTCAACAACTGAGAGATTGAGTAAACTGGAGACATTTTTAAGGGCTTCCCCCACAGAAGAAGTCATTATTTAAAATTGTATGCTGGGGCAACAGCACTCTGCTGACCGAGACTTTGCACTTGCACCCCCAGCATCCTACAGTCTCCAATTTTCGTGCTGCAATGCGCTGCACAGGGAGGGCTCCTTGTTCTCAGAGCGCAGGAACTGACAGCCTTGAGCTCTGTGTGGACCCCATGGGTTCTCTCATCACAGTGACGCCTGCCCTGGGGCTCACCCCGCCACCTCCAACACCTACTGAGCACAACAAAGCTTTCCGTAACTAGCGACCAAGCCCATGAAAGGCAAGCGCCACTGCACTTCCCCTATTAATCTTCTGCCAACACTCGGATCATAACTGAACACAGAAACCCAAGCTTTGGGTATTCTGGGGCCCACTCCTTGACAAAAAGGACCAGTCCTGTTCTCCAGGAGCGGAGGTAGGAAAACTGTGAAGCAGGCAGAACGCAAACACCCAATAGATAAAATGAGACCAGCTCGGGGGGGCACCACACCTGGGCCCTCCGTCACCTGTCTGCTCTCCAATCCAGGAACTAGGTCCTCTTGGCAGGTAGGCAGGTGCCAGGTGGGGCCCAGGGGGAATGACAGCGGGCAAAGGAGAACATACCCTATACACCTTACTTGTCTCTCTTTTAGGACACCTGGGTTTGCAAGAATTGCACATTAATCCAACTTCACCCAAAGCATAGTTTCCAGAACAATTGTTCTTCAAGATCCTCCATGTAAAATGAGGATTTTATGGAAGCAAACGACACCATGTGCCCCCGTTAGACATACACAAAGCAAAATCTTAAATAAATGTCCGTAAGAAATCTTTTCACTCCACATGGCGATACTGAGCACCCCAGATTCCATTTTCTCCTTGGTTCTTATGAAGAGAAGGCTGATTTAGTTTCCCATCCTAATGTGCTCTGTTAAAATCAGATTTCCTGGAAGCTACAGGAAGCCACAGCAGAGCTGATGCGCCGTAAGTAGACGCCTCCCAGAGGTTTCTGAGAAAAGTTTTACTCTCCTGACGGAGACATCTTCCCTCCCTCCCTCCTTTCCTTACTCCTTCCTTTCTTCATTTATTCATTCCTGCTTTCCTTCCTTCCTTCTTTTTTCCTCCTTTCCTTCCTTCTTTCCTTTCTTCTTCCTTCCTTCCTCCCTCCCTCCCTCCTTTCTTCTCTGAGTCTACAGCACACACTTTGGGGAAGTCATCTTGCAAACACAGAGCAACAGGCATGAGGATGAAGGGGGCAAGCTGAGGACAAGAGACAGGAAGGAGATAGAACCTGGGGTGCTGGTGAGAATGCGGGGTTGCCACACCAGCCCTGCCTAGACTGTCTTTGTCTGGATCTTTCTCAGTGTAAGAAGAAATTAATTCCTGCCTGGTCAAGGCTGTGAGTCAACTTTGTCCCATGCAGCCAAACACTATCATAATTAACATGATTAACCCAGTGCTGCCCAAACTTATTTGGACAAAGAAACTCTTTTTCCTTGCAGACTCTAATGTTGTTAATAAACAAAATCCCATGAAACTGTAGTTCTGCTGATCATATTTTTGGAAAAACTGACTGTATTAATATTATTATAAAAAGGCTTTAAATAAAGGGTGGGGGGAGCTCCTCGCCACGACGTGTGCTGACGTGACCTGCAGCCCATGCGTGCGCTGCTCTTTGGGGAAGGGGAGGGGAGTTTTAATGGAATGTCACCATAATGGAAAATAACTCAAAGAATGAAACTCAGAAATGCTGGAAGCATTACGTCAAAAGTGTATTAGTCACCTTTATCTTCAGAACACAAATATTTTAAATATTATGTTCCACTGAGAAATTTACAGCCTAGTTTTTACTACTGCTTTGCATTACTTGGACAGAAGTCATCATTTAAAACATCTTCCATGAACAAAATATACTCCACAGCTGGCTGCTTCTCGGACTTCTTCCTCCTAGAGGAATTTGAGATAAGCACCAGCTCTTTATCACTGTTATTTTACAAAGTCCAACTGCGTGTGAGCCTGGGCGGCGGTGTGGGGTTGCTGGGAAGAGACACAGACGAGGACTTCAGGGCTGTCCTGGAGCCCGGCCTTGCACGAGGGCAGTCACTGGGCCCAGTCACTGGGCCCCTGACGCGGGGCTAGTCTGAACGAGATGCACCGTAAGTGTAAAATACACATGAGATTTTGAAGATTCGGTATGGAAAAAAGAATGTAAAATATCCATTAATAATTTATATATTAAGTACAGGCTTCAGTAATAATATTTTTGATGTATTAGGTCAGTTACATATATCATTAAAATTATTTCATCTGTTTCTTATTATTTTTCCTAATGGGACTGCTAGAAAATTTAGAATTACAAATATGGCCGGTATCTGTGGCTGGCATTATATTTTTACTAGTCAGCAGGTTCTGGACACTTTTCTTTCATTACTATGTTGTGACCCTTTGGGGAAATCTTTGGGCCTCAGTTTCCCCATCTACAGAAGGAGGTGATTGGCACATACTGTGCCCAGATTTAGATATGTGGATTATAAAAGCATTTCCTCTTTCCCTTTCTTGTCTCTTAAGAAAACAGTCATTTCAGTATCTTCCCCAGAAGAATACTGAGCTTAGAGTCAGAAAGTCTGGTGTGAGTACTGTTTATGCCACTCCCCAGCCAAGGCACTTTGGGAAGGTCACTAGTTTTTTAGTGTCGGTTTCACATGAGACAAACTCGTATTTGAAATGTTTTAGATAAAGTCCCACCCAAATGTTAAGCTGGCTCTGAGCTGACATGTGGTTGTCTTGAAAGTGAGAGTGTTTATTCGCAGAGACAGAAAATAGCATGCAGGGAAAAGGCTTTTGAATAATGAAGGAGGCTCCTCTTCCCAGGAGCTCGCAGCCTGAAGCCCGAAGTGCTGAATTACACAAAATGCCGCCCACAACTGCCTTATTAGGTAGTTTCAATCATTCTGCAGAAGGCTGAAGCAATTAGCACTTAGGTGCTCAACAGGAAGCCAGTCTCAGTGAGACAGCAGATCTGTGCCATGTACTCTCTAGGCACCCAGATGCAGCAAGAGAACAAGACATCGGCACGGCGCCTTCCCTCATGGCGCCTCTGTTCCTGCAACGCCACAAGTCCCGGCGTCACACGGTATCAGTCACAAACAGAAGTAGCTAGCACAAAAGACACGCAGGAGGAAAAGCCTCTATAAACATGATAGAAAGTTCCTCTGTATTAAAGCTAGAACTTTTGAGAAATCACATATAAATTGTCTCAGAATTCTGCAGTGACTTGATCTCCTGTGATGCAAGGAGGTGACAGGTCAGGGATAGACAAGCATAGAATGAATGAGAAGACGAGACAGGACAGAAGACAACAGAAACCCAAGGTGATGCTAGAAGCCAAATGAGAGGAGACACTGAGGACCTGAAGCCGAGGGGCACAGGCAGGGCCTGGGACAATTGCCTGAAGCACGTTCAGTTTCAGAGCGGGTCTTTCAGACCACGGGCAGCGATTTGCCCAGCATCGAAGCTTGCAGCTTCAGGAACCAATGAGTCACATCAGAAGCCACTCTATAGGCATAATTGGATGCTCTTCTTAACATTCTTCATACATTAATCCTTTAACTGTTATTAAACCATACACACAGTATTCACTGTTGCAGTGCGTGTCACTCAAGGACTCACTGTCTTGGGTTCATCAAGACTCAAGTTGAAATAATTTGCTAAGATATTTTACAGAACACTAGCTCATGGTGGCCCAGACCTACAGGATCAGAATTTGCTCTGCAACAAGTGACCCAGGTGATCCATAAGCACGTTTAAACATCACTGATTTAAGCTCTTTCTCCTCTCCTTGGTAAATTCCTTATTCCAATGACTTCAAGTATCACCTCGGCATACATGACTCCCAAATCCATCTTCCATGATACTTTACAGCACCACATTTATGCTGTTACTATACAAAACTGCTGCAACTTCCTATGCAGGCTTCCTGCCAGTTCTGACTTGGGTAGCTGTGCTTTTAATTTGGAGTTTGGAAGTTTTCTGTCTCCCAGCGGCCCCCACAGTGTGCTGTGAAGGTTGCCAGTGTCCTTGTAGCTCCGTGTGCTGCCCAGGGGAAGAGGATGCAGAGTCAAGCCGCCACCACGCTCCTACCAGAAACCGTATTCTCAGAAATGTTTGAGGTTATGTATGATTTATTCCTTCTGAGTTGTTTTTTTTTTTTTTTTTTCAGGGAGAGGGGTATTTTTCTTTTTTCTCTTTCTGGAACTGCTATTTTTCAGCTATTGGATCTCCTGGAGTGGTCCTCTAATTTTCTTTTCTCTTCTGCTATCCGTTATCTCTTTGTCTTTCTGTTCTACTCTCTGGGAGATTTCTTCAGCTCCATCTCACGGGGGAAGCCTTGCCTGTGCTCACCCATATCTGGCTGGCATGTGAATCTCCATGTCTGCATAACTCTTGGCTTGGGGACTTTCTGTGGTGACAAGATTCAACTCCACTCTTTGTTTGTTTGTTTGTTTGTTTGTTTGCTGAGACAGGGTCTCACTCTGTCACCCCAGCCAGAGTGCAGTGGCATCATTATAGCTCACTGCAACCTGGGTAAAGCCATCCTCCTGCCTCATCCTCCCAAGTAGCTGGGACTACAGGTGCATGCCACTATGTCTGGCTAATTTTTTCATATTTTGTAGAGACTGGGTCTTGCTATGTTGCCCAGGCTGGTCTCGAACTCTTGGCTTCAAGCGATCTTCCCACTTTGGCCTCCCAAAGTGCTAGGATTATAGGTGTGAGCCACTGCACCCAGCCCCACTCCACTCTGTGGGCAGCAAGTTGTAAATGTGGAGGAACTAGTCTGTCCTGGGAGCAGCCCTCAACTAGTGACTGACTGGCTTTTGTCACTCAGCATATTTCCTTAAAGATGCATGCAAGTTATTGCATATGTCAGCAGTCTCTTCCTTTTTACTGTTGAGTTTGTTCCATAGCATGGATGTACCACAGTTTATTTAACCACTCACTCATTGAAGGACATCGGGAGTTGTTTATAGTTTGGGACTATTAAGAAGAAAGCTGCTGTGAACATTCAGGTCTTTGTGACTTGGAACACAGGTTTAACTTCTCTGGGACAAATGCCCCGGAGGGCAATTGTTGGGTAGTACGGTTTTTGCATGTTTTATTGTGCCAAGTTTTTGAAGAATCATCAATGCCAAGCTAGAGGGGTTTGGACTTTAATTAATAGCACTGAACATGTTCACAAACTTTTGGGTAGATAGGATGTGATCAGAGTATTAGTACATGCAAAGAAATCACCTCATGCAGTTTGGAGACTAGACTGAACATGAAGAGTCTGAGCCACCATTGTCACCAAAGATGGAAGGACGTGGCGTGTGAGCGGGGACGGGGTCAGCGGGAAAGGGCCGGGAGAGCGCACCCGGCGCCAAGGTTCTCTGAGATCTTATAGAGTCAATTCCACAGCTGGAAAAAGGATTTCCTCGTAAAATATGCCCCTCTGGACTTCTTCAGCCCTCAGGAAGATATTTGAGAAGAAATATAAACAAAGCAAAGCAAAATAGAAACTAGTTGTGGTTAAATGTATTTTTAATGAATGTGCCCATCTAACATTAAAAAGGATCCCTCTAAACAAAACCCGTGGCTCAAATAATAGCTGGGACAAGACTTGCCACCTCACTTTTTCCCGTCTGCAGCCGGTGAGAACTGCTGTTATTAAAATAAAACATATCCTGACTGAAATATCGTGATTGTTTATGAAAAGTATCTTTAATAAAGCTTGGCTTGGAGAAAAGAAAAATAAATAAAATAAAACATAATGCGCTTATGTGGGTGAGTTATGATTTTCCCCTAATATATTCTAATTCGAGCTATTTTCAGAGAGCCTGATCTGAAAATTGCTCCCATATCTATAAAAAATGTGTATTTTGAGAAATAAAAGATGAGAAACAAGAAAAAGAAGATACTAAAAAAAATTGCTGCAGCTTGTCTGGTTATGACTTGTGCCAAGAATCTGATGTCCTAAGAAAATGATTCTCTCCAACAGTTTTAGAAAAGGAAGAACCCAGACAAAAATAAGCCTCTGGCAAATGGAGTCTGTACAAGAACCTATCAAAAAAAATCTAATTTAAAAAATGTATCATCTCAATGGTACATCATCATCTGGATACCTTAAAGACAAATTATTATGAAATCTTTTTAAAGGATTGTCCCAACTTTATTGCAACCCCCTGTTCTTCGTAGTTTCTTATTACAGGGTTAAAGCTGGTTTTTTGGTTTGTTTGGGGTTTTTGTGGTAAAGCTGTTTTTCACCAGAAAACCTTAGGGGTAGGAAGCACACGCACCGGGCCGTGTTTCAGAGCGGGCTGCTCAGGGAAGCAGGCACGGGGAGGAGGGAAAGCCATGCAACGTGGCCAAGGAAACAGAACACCTGCAAAGATGGATTGGCACTTGGTTTTGGTAAGCCAAAGGGACAGCGCGACTGTTAAAGTTTTGGAATTTGCTTATATAAAACAACCATTAATAACCCCAATGACTAGCTGGGCACGGTGGCTCACGCCTGTAATCCTAGCACTCTGGGAGGCCGAGGTGGGAGGACTGCTCGAGGTCACGAGTTCAAGACCAGCCTGAGCAAGAGCAAGACCCTGTCTCTACTAAAAATAGAAAGAAATTATCTGGACAACTAAAAATATATAGAAAAAATTAGCCGGGCGTGGTGGTGCATGCCTGTACTGGGGAGGCTGAGGCAGGAGGATCGCTTGAGCCCAGGAGTTTGAGGTTGCTGTGAGCTGGGCTGACGCCACGGCACTCTAACCTGGACAACAGAGCGAGACTCTGTCTCAAAAAATAAAAAAATAAAAAAAATAACCCCAAAGACACAGTGGATTCCTGAATCCGGGTTTTGCTGTCTGTAGATTAATAGGTTTCTCTAATAGCCTCTTTCTCTAGCCTGTTCCTGCGTCCGCTATACAAGGAACGTATGGTTCTTGTTCCAACAGTGAATTTAATGAGACATTAGACAATACTTCATGTCTTAGAGCTACCCCCAAAATTCACAAGGGTGTATTAGGTACATCTCCTAACACTTAGGAGTGGGCTGGTTGGTTTTTTTCTGTCATGTTTACAGATATCTGCATTTTCCTTCAGAGGCTGCCAAGGGTAGAGATTTTATGGGACCTGAGACATACCAGACTCTTTTCACTAGCTTTCAAATCCTGAATTTCCCAGATTTTCCTCCATGTGAATAGGTCCACACATTTGAACCACAGCACATACAAATGTATTCTGTATCTAATGACCTGTTTTCTTGAATTACCACTGTATGTGTTAAGGTGCTTAAGTGTGCATAACTTCTAGCCAACCAAGGGAAAAAAGTGTAATTCAAAGCTTGAGAATGATTACATGTATAAAAGTTTTAAAATCTTTTATCCATTAAACAAGGACATGTCGTTAAAACTGCTCTTTTGTTCAAAAGCAGATCACAGTCATAGTTCTTAAACTGGCTGTTTTTAAACTCATTTTAAAAAAAAAAACCTTAATTATTTTGTTCTATATGCTTCAGTACACTCTGCCCACTAGTTTGTGGGGAAATTAGTATATTCACTAAGCACATTCTCAAAAGCAGGTAACAGCATGTGACTGAAGCCTACACGCCATGATAGCTCGCCTCCAACACCGTTCCCAGTAATCTTTCCCCCCTGGAATTCATGCCCTTGAGTAGCACACACCCACATCAAACCAGGACTGACCCTGCGCATCCCATAGCAACGATACTGTGCTATTTCCAAGGCTAAGTCATAAAAGGCATCAAAGCTTTCACCTTGGCTCTTGGATCACTCACTCTGGAAAATGCTGGCCACCATACTGTGAGGACACGCAAGCATGATGAGAGGCCCATGTAAAGAGGGACCAACTCACCAGCCACAGAGGGAGCCAACTGGGAAGCACTTGGAAGCGGATCCTGCAGCCCCAGTCGAGCCTTCCGATGACTGTAGCCCTGGCTGATGGCTGACTATGACCTCCTGAGAGACCCGGAACCAGAACCACCCCACTAAGTCACTTGGGAATTCTTGACCCACACAAAGCCTGAGAGATAAGAAATGATGACCTTTGTTTTATCTTAAACCACTGTATTTTGGGTTGATTTGTTACACAGCCATACTAACTGGATTGTGCGTACTTGCATGCGCACACACACACACACAGACACCCCAAACACAGATTACCCAGAAAAGAACTCTACTAGGGAAAAACTTTTGCCAAGGTCTCAGCCCTTACAGTAGATTATTCAGTGGATCAGATAAAATAACTTTTATTGATCATCTTTAAAGTATCCAAAAATTGAACATGAATATTTTTGCACAACCATTAAATTTTTCTTCTTAGAGCCAATGTTTTTCCCCCTATAAAGTTCCTTTTTCTGGTGATAGTCTGGTGAAGGGTATAGACATAGTCGGTGTGCCCCTCCACATTTTTCATAACTGTCTACATATGACTGCCAACAACCCATGTGCATTATGAAATTATGTGATATATCATTTAATTGACAAAAATAGGAATCAAATTGAGATGGTGTACAACATGATTTAATTTTTTCTACAAAAGAAAGCTTAAACTGGGTGCAGTAATATGTACTTGCAGTCCTAGCTACTTGTGAGGCTGATGTGGGAGGATCCCTTGAGCCTAGGAGTTTGAGACTAGCCTGGGCAACATAGTAAGATCCCATCCCCCCAAAAAAGAAAAGATAGGTTAATAACTTAACTGACTTCAGGAAAATATCAAGATAAAAATTTTAAGTGTTCTATCAAATGTTTGCATTGAATTAAAACTAAACTCAAGTATTTTTTTGGGAAGGCATATGTGTTGTATACCTTCTACAAGTCCCTCAGACCTTCCAGGAAACTCATAAAGATGGCAATGATGTTGCTACATATTATTAATGTACAAAGAAATACACTGAAAGAGGTTTTCCCTGACTTATAAGACTGTGGTTGAAAAACTGAGTACTGGTTTAATTCAACTACTGCAAGAGATTTCAAAAACAAAGCCCCTTTAAAGGAAAAATGTTAGTCATCAAGGATTGTGATTGATGGCTTGGTGTCAGATCAAGCAGCATCAAGACAGATCAAATTGTTGTTCTACCCATTCTACTAATTGAAGTATCCCAAGAATGGAAAAATAAGCACCACATGTACTCACCATCAAATTGGTTTCACTGATCATCACCTAAGAGCACATTTAGGAATAACATTGATCGGGTGTCGGGCAGATGTGGGTGGGGGAGGGGATGGGTGCATACATACATAATGAGTGTGATGCGCACTGTCTAGGGGATGGACGTATTTGAAGCTCTGACTCGGTGGGGTGGGTGGACAAGGGCAATATACGTAACCTAAACTTTTGTACCCCCACAATATGCTGAAATAAGAATTTTTAAAAAAGGAAGAAAAAAATAAAAATAAAAAAACACTTTTATATGTTAAAAAAAAAATTGTTGTTCTAGTCCTGTGTGTTCTAGGATTACATCAGATGCTGTACATTTCTTGGTCAGTTTAACATGAGAGATATGACAGTGGCCAATTCAAAATCAGAATCGACATCTACAACATAGTTAATCTGTGGGAATTGATGGCAAATATGTAAGTAGGGAAAACACGGCAATTTGTACATTGGATAGCGAGCTTACTTTGCTAATGGCAAACTGGACACACACACACACAGTGCGGAAGCATAAACAATAAGTTATATTGTTTATTCCTTTTGTGATCAGGACTCAGTAATTCGTTGCTAGGAAGTTTTATAAAAAGTTGCCCTACAGAGAAAGGAATGAGAATGAATGGAAGAAATTAAGGCAATTGATTGCTGAGAATTGTGAAATTATCAAAATGTCACATGGGTGACAGCATCTAAGTGAGATCAATACTCCCAACCATAAAATAGGCAACACTGTGACTGCTCGCCAGGGCAAACACCTTAGCAGCATAACAATAGTGATGAAGATAATGTTAATAAAAATACCATCTTGTGTTTATGTACCCTCCTGGAGAAAAATTACTGAGAAATCATCACTGGATAATATTTAACTGTAATGTAGCACTATGGTAGATTCTTGACCTCTTTTTTTTTTTTAAGATATCTTGTCCAATGTCCAAAAATTTAATTTAGAATCATTAAAAAAAATGTAAAGCTGAAAGAGTCTTTAAAGACCAGTTATCTTATTTTTAAAGTCGACTGAATTGCCCCATTCATGTCTTTGTTCACTCATTCAGCACGTGCTATGTAAGCCAGCAATCACACCAAGCCACGGGGACACTGGCGCACACAACCTGTGCCACTGCTAGTCAATGCAAAGCTAATATCACATCCAGACCTTCTAACTCCTGGTCAAAGACATACAGAAAAAGCATAAAGTTACTATGTCCACTCTGGTGGATGGATAATCTGTCGATGGAGATGAAACTCATATCAAGTAGCAATGTCTCTGGCAAAAGCACCACTGCCGTAGCCGTCATTACAGCAGCCTAGATGATTCTGACAGCCGCGGGCCACTCTAATCACCCCAGAAACACGTAACAGTGAGTTCTGGAAAAGTAAAACAATGCCTCGTTTTCTCCAAATGCGTGACAGCCAGTTATCAAGACCAGAGTGGTGCCCACTAGAGACTGCTTGACTGAGCCAGGGCAGAGGTGTTCGGGGGTTTCTGCTGCAGTTGTACATCATTCCTCAGGCACTGTTCTCGTCCTTTTGGGCACTGATCTTTGGGAAGAAAGAAGAGAAATGAGGCTGATTGTGGGTAAAAGGAAAGGTAAAAATGGCCAATGTTCAGAGAGACTCGCAACTGTCCCAAAACAGGCAAGTAAGCACTTTTGTTGAAACAGAGCCCCCATGCTGGGGTCCGGATGTCAACAGATGGCGAGGCAAAGGCTAGCAGGAGAGGAGACACACACGCCAGTGCCCTCCTCGTGCATGTGCTGATCTCTGCACTCAGGAGCTTACCAATGAAAAGAGTTAGACAAACACAGACACACAGGAAGTGGATGCTAACGAAAGCAAGTGGTGTGAATGCCAGCCAGGATACGGGGCACCAGGGTGCTTCCTGGCGTCCACACTGAGGACACACAGGAAGAAACTGGAGGAAACAAGCCCAGGAGACAGGCCTCAGGACAGTCAATCACACTGAACATGTGTGATGTTGATGCAGCATTTGCCTTCATTAACAGAAGTCATTCTTTCATTTCATTCCTCACAGCTGGGTTTGGGTTTGGTTTTTTTTAGCATCCCTTTTCTGTGTATCTGTTGGTTCAACTCCTTTTGCTTGTAAGTCTCTATTGTGTAGAGATCAGTAACATCTATGGATTAAAATGAATGTTGTGAGTAAGAAAATATATATAACATGTGGATGGAAAAAACAAATAAGGCACCTTGGGGGTGAAAAAAAGTCATTGAAATTTAAAAGGCAACAGACAGAATCTGCTCTAAGCGGAACGCAGCCAAGAACAGAAATTGTGATTAGAAGATTGAATCAAAGAATCTGCCCAGAACAGGGAGAGGAAGAGTTAAAAACTGATTTAAGCAAAGGAATACTTAAAAACTCCAACCCATATCAAACTGCAGTTCCAGCAGAAGAGAACGAAAATTTTAAAAAATGTTGAGAAAGTCCTCAACAGCCCAGATCACACCCTAATCATCCTGGAAACCCTTCAACGCTCAACAAATGTCTTGAACTACACAAATGGGAAGTGTATATGTGTGAGGTTCTATGTTTCTTGCTCTTTTCTAAATGAATAATCTTTACATAACTTCGTAGAATTTGCAAAGCATTCTTCACTTACAGCATCTCACTCCTCTCTAGCAGCCTTGTGACATGGATATCAGCAAACTTATTTCTCACCTGAGAAAACAAAACTCACAGGAAAAGGTAGAAACTTGCCCATAACCCCACAGGTAGAGAAAAACAAGCCACGGTTTTTAAATATGTTCTCAAATTGTTTGATACTTCTCCTTTCAAAAGGCAGAGACCAATTCCTCTCCCCTTGAGTGTGTGCTATATTCAGTGACTTGCTTCCAACAAACAGAGTAAGGGTGAAGTCAAGGCATGTCACTTCCAAGACTAAGTCACAGAAGACACTGAGTCTTCCCCTGGCTGTCTCTGGGCTCACGCACTCTGGGTGGAGCCAGCGGCCATGTTGTGAGGACACTCAAGCAGTGCATTGGACAGGTCCACTTGGCGAGGAAGCCGCTCTCTACCAAAAGCCACATGGGTGAGTATCTTGAAAGCCAATCCTCCAGGCCCAATTAAGCCTTTAGATGACCTCAGTCAGGACTGAAGTCTTAACTGCAATCTCTTGAGAAAGCTGGGGTCAGAACCACCCAGCTAAGTCGCTCCCAAATTCCTACTCCCAGAAACTATGTGATAATAGATGTTTGTTGTTTTAAGCCATAAGGGGATGATTTGTTATGTAGCAATAGATAAGAAGAAATAACAACAGGAATCAAATCCAGGGGCCTTGGCCCCAAAGCCTGTGCTTTTTCATTTCACAACACTACCTTTCTATGACTTTGTGTGTCAAATCAAAATATTTTGACCTTCTCAACTTACGTTTCCCTGTCAGTTCAATTTTTGTCAATTACGTCACCTTATCCTGTGCCTAAGTATAGCAGTTCTTGCATTCTTGAAGCACTAGTCTCCCCTTCTGCATTATTTGGGCTGTGAGAAAAGGGGGTACACCAGTTTGGGTCACCATTGCATCCCCACGACCAAATGTCGTGCTCTGTACATAATAAGCACTGGATACATATTTTTGGATGAGTGCATGAGTGATGGCCAAAATACACATGACACAACCGGTCTACCACAGGGTCTTTGCTCTCATTTTATGCTGACCCAAAGGGGAATACATCCTGTATCTACGAAAGAAGAGGGAACATGTTGGAGTTGTGATTTTTATTGATCTGAGTTCCCCTGAAGAAATTTGTTTTATTCAGAAAATACTCTGACGATCAGGAAGTATGACTGCTTTTCAGCAACATGCAAAAATCTCCAAGGCATACAAAAATAAGAATATTTTCTGAACCCAAAGTGTCTTGCCTGGTCCTCCGTGTGTTCTTTTGCTTCCTGTTCCAGGCTGACTAAAGGTTCTGGGTGGCCAAGCCCTCAGACAGGAGGGGCCCAACCTGCCAATGACCTCATCTCACTCCACCCTGGCCCGGCTGCAGAGGGGAGCCGTGAGCACTGGTACGGGGAGCATTTCTCCGGGCGAGTTATTCGTGTACACACCAACAGTCAAGCAGCTTGCAATACTAAGTTTCAATGGCTTTTCACTTTGTAGGAAATGCCTAGCCACCCAGATTTTATTTCACAGCTAGGAAAAAAAATAATAATAATGTGTGAGAGGAACAAAATGCAGGAAGCATCTACAGGACATGACTGAACTAAGAAATCCAAGGAACAAAAATGTTGCTACGGCGATGCAGCTTTGATCACAGACTGAACATTTTTATAGCAGCCACCAAGACAGAGGCAATGTCACGTGCACATTTTCCATACAATTCTCCCTCCTTTCTTCAGCATTTTACCATCTCATCCTCCGCTGACCACGAACTTCCTGCAGAATATTCTGGGCTGTCTAACATAGTAGCCACCCGCCACTTGTGGTTATAGAGCACTGGAAATGGCGAGTGTGACTGAGAATTGAACTTTGACAATAATTTAATTTTAACTAATTATTAATTTATTATCAATAACTATGTTGATTTTAGTTAATTTAAACTTAAATGCCTGCATGTGGCTGGAAGCTGTCGTATTGGACGGAGCTGCCCCCACGCAATTTCCCACAGGGCGTTGGGCTCGCTCACCCAACTGGAACAATTTAGATCGGAGACAGGCCGATTATTATCCTTCTGCCAAAGGCGGAGAGAAAGGTACTCAACACTCCAAAATCTCAAGCTGTTTTTCAAAAACTGCTAGGGAACCCCATTGGTCTACTGTCTTCTGGGGTCTGTTAGGACCAGCAACTCAGCTGGGAAGACAGAAGAAAGCACACTCCAGTCTCCCGCCAAAGTTCCTCCCACTTCGGGAAGAACAAGTGAGTCTGGTCTACGGGAGGGACCATCGGGGTGAAATGGGGCCGCAGGGCAAAGCAAAGGGCTGCCTGGAAGAGAAGTCCTGTTCTATCCGCAAAGGACGTCCAGCTGGAGCGCCATGTCCTCAGAGTCCCTGAGCAAGATGCCCAGTGAAGGCATCAGCTACAAAGCTACAAGTTGCTTGGGAGCAGGTCCAAACACCACAACGTGGCAAGGAAGCCGCAGCGGCCTCTGTCCCAGCCCTCTGCCCAGGACAGACCCACCTTGTTTCTTTCCACTCCCAACGCACAGCTGACCGTGGGTTTCTGGATGCTCAGTCTCCAAGCCCAGGCTCATGCACTCCGTCCTAGCATTCTGTGGGGCTCCCTGACCCCACACCTGTCAAACTCTGCCTGGGGAGGGGGGCGCTGTGGAGCAGCTGGAACCTCAACTCCTACGTGTGGGACAGCTTGGGGACACCGTCTATGGTATCTGTCATACTAAAACACACCACTCCTACCCCTGGGTATACACCCGACAGGAGTGTGCACATACGATTGCCCCAAGACATACACTTGAATGGCGACAGCAGCACTCTTCAAAGTACCCTAAAACCGGAAACACCCCAAATCCCAACAGCAATGGAATGGACAAATGTGGCACACTTATACAGGGGACACTGCACAGCAATGGGACCAACTATCTGCAACTCATGTTAACAACCATGACGTGTCTCACAAACATGACGGTGAAGTGAACCAGGTAGACACAGCACGATTCTGTGTATAAAAAGTGCAAAAGTGGGTGCCATTAATTCACGCTGCTCAGAGAGGAGGTGAGTGGAGCTGGGTGGTGACAGGAAGGGGACAAGGCGGGGGAGGGCTCAGGGTGCCAGGAGTGTTATTTTCTGGATCCTGGTGCTGGTTGGGTGTGCTCAGTTGTCAAAAGTTAGCATTGCATACCCTTATGATACATGCACGCACTTTATGTATTCCTCAGCACTTATTCTCTTAAAAACACTCTGTCCATCCTCAAAAGTACAGCTCAAAACTCACCACGTCCATGAACCATGCCAGACACCTTTCGTTTTCTCTCCACTTGAAAAAAAACTTACATTATTCCATGCACGTTCATCTAATTGTATTCATTAAACCCTAACGCTCTGATTCTTAAACCTCCCTCAGTGTTGGCACAGTATTTGCTCACAAAATACGTATTTCACAAACTCTTTTTAACCACGCACATCTTTTCTGTTAGTCCTTAAACTTGCTTACGTGGCAAAGACAGGTATTCTCTCATACACTCTGCAAATTTTCAAACAGCTGAGTTCAGTTAAGCACACAGTTCCCTGCACATATAAAAATGGGAAACACTGCAACAAAAAAGACTCTGGAATTTTCCATCCACACAGCTGCTGTGGTGTAAGCTTCTCGTGATGGAACTCACTCCCACAACCCCACACACGAGGCATTATTCCATCCCGTCACAGTCCCGCCGCTATACTGGGCAAAGGCATCGGAAACGATCAAGAAAAGAAGAAAAGACCCCCCCCCAAAAAAAACATGGTGAAAAGCGTGAAAATTGTTACAGGTCAAGAGTTTGAAAACTCACAGTAAATCCTACTTCTGTGAGTTTCCAAGTGACAGCTGACTACTTGATATGCTTATTCTTTGGCTCATAAACTACGAGAACAGAGGAGAGAGATACATGAACGCACTGACTCGTCCTCAATTGAGGCATCATCCGCAGGCGCCTCCCCGAGATCTGCCTGCACAAAAGGAAGGATTTCCATCCACAAACACAGCCAAGGGAGATTCATTAGTGAGGAACTCCTTCTTCCACGGCATGTTCCTCATTCCTCCCTTCTTCTAATCAGATGCTTGCCACAAAGAGGTTGCCTCTGGAAATGCTCTCATACTGTGCTTGGTTTCAACAGCCCTGCAGAAAGAGGGGGAAAGTAATCTCCAATTTGCGGAAATGAGAGAAGACAGGAGCCGGCAGTTCTTAAAACTTTCACCTCTGCTCTAAATAAACAGGCTGCAAATAGTATCCCCATCCCTACAGTTGAACAGGAGAAGTTTGATGTCATTAGACACGGTGTAGTGTGACATAGTTATAAACAGCCAGAGGGAAAGCAGAACAGAACACCGAGCAAGTGTGTTCCTTAAAAAGACTCTTCTCCAACTTCCACGCAAGCTCCACACGAATGGAAAAGAATCCACGACATCCAGGAACCAGACACCCCCGCCCGGGGAAAGCTGTGTGGAGCACCAGGTGCTGGGCTGACCCAAGACTTCTCTCTTGGTAGCAGCCACATAATTTCTTGCTTGGCCACGGATGCTGCATCCCAAACTGGCTTTCTAGAACATCACCCAGGATAGCAGCAGCAGGATAGAATGTATTTGTTTAACGGGCCGCTGGCTGGATTCACAGCTCATGGTGAGCTACCCCCAAGGTACGAGGGCCTCTGTCTGGTCCCTGCCCTAGGCCCTCACCAGCAATGGGAAGGCCTGCTGGTCCCAGCCCAGTGCAGGAGAGACAGGAGAGAACAGGGGACACTGAGCAGACCAGACAGAGAATAGCTCAGAGGGACGCAGAGGGGAAAGCCCGAGGGACAGCTCTCTGCCTTGGCGCCCGTGGAGGAAATGGAGCTGCCCTGCCCACGCAAGGATTTCACACGGAACGTCGCAGATGCCCACTCGTCATGCAACGCCCGACTGCACATGCTCAATTATTTCACATCTCTGAGCTTCCTGTTACAATACTGCAACCACGACCCAGGTATTATCAGACTCTTTTGCTCCAAATTGCACACAAGGGAGCATTCCATCATTGCAGTCCTGTCTGGGACTGTTCTCTAGGTGATAATATTAAAGAGCTGTGTGTGTGTGCACACTGTTTGTGTACATGCTGTGGCTGTGTGTGCACCCTGTGGGTATGTGTGCATGCTCTATCTGTGTGTGCACACTGTGGGTACATGTGCATGCTCTATGTGTGTGTGCACCCTGTGAGTATGTGTGCATGCTGTGTGTGTGCACACTGTGGGTATGTGTGCCTGCTGTGTGTGTGTGCACACTGTGGGTATGTGTGCATTCTGTGTGTGTGTACACACTGTGGCTGTGTGTGCACACTGTGGGTATATGTGCATGTTCTATGTGTGTGTGCACCCTGTGGGTACGTGTGCATGCTCTATGTGTGTGTGCACCCTGTGGGTACATGTGCATGCTCTATGTGTGTGTGCACTCTGTGGGTATGTGTGCGTGCTGTGTATACCGCACACACTGACACACGGAAATGGACAACAGGTCAGCAGAGACTGAGCGCCAAGCCTCCTTTCACACACAACAGTCACGGGACCAGAAGTATCTCAAAGTCTACACACTGGACCTTGCACTCACCACATCTCCTGCCTGCTGCTCAATTGTGTTCCAGGAGGGAGCACATGCAGAACTGAGATTCTTGGCGAGGGTGGGGGGACTTGGATGTCCCCAAGTTTCAACCACAGATGACTGTTGCACGGAGAAAGGAGCTCTGAGCACGGAGACCCAACTAGTGCAGACGTGCTGGTTTTGTTGACTACACACCCCCTGGACCGTGCACTTCTTCAGAGCAAACACTGACTGTTTCGGTCACAATGGGGTCTCCCGCCACACTGCAGGTACCCAGTAAGTCTTAGGTGAAGGAAAGGAGGTGTCAGAACTTGAATAACAGACTTGGAAATGACAAGGCGGATGCTGTCCCTGGAGAGCTAAGTCATAGTGTAAAACCTTCAACTGTTATTATAGCTGGATCGGGTGTTTCCGTAATTCCCTGGGTGTTGTGTAATGGGCGTCAGTTAGGGCTCGTTTCATGGCAAACGACAGAAACCCCCACTCCAGGTACCCCATACACCCGAGGGAACGTCCTGTAACAGGCCCGGCAGCAGGGTTCAAGGCCGGCTAGCCGTGAAGCGAGGCTCACCACGCCAGCACGACCCCAGGATCGGGTCGCTGCAGTCCTCAGCTCTGCCCTGCCAGCCGAGTTTCACTTCCGCGTGGGGTCTGCCGCATGGGCCCCGGCGAGTATGGGCCATGGGCCTACTTCTTCCTTGGGTCCAAGGGACAAGCCTCTTTCCCGGCAGCACCCACGAACGAATAAGTCTCCCCCTTCCCAGAAGCCGTTGGATCCCACTGGCTCTGTTGTAGGGACCCGTGTCCGGCTGCGTGAACGGGACCAGCAGGGACAGAGGGAGCGTGGGCTGGGGTCCAGCCCGTCCAGGTGTCAGATAGGAGAACGGTGGTGCCCTGAGCTCCCCAGCGGGAAGGCAGTGTGCTGTGGCACAGGGAGTGGGAAATCACCACAGGGAAGGCAAACCGCAGCATCCGGTACACCGTGTGCACACAATGATTGCAGAGTTTCAAACCCTAAGGTCGGCATGAAACATCAGGCAAAATTTTACTTTTCCAGAATAATTTCTTACCTCAAATAGTAGCTTCCTCAATTTTTAAGGGCAGTGGAAATATTTTATGTCTTGATTGTGGTAGTAATTACATGACTGTTTAAACCGGTCAAAATTCATAGAACTGCAGCAAAGTCTATAGACTTAACGTAAAGGGCTAGACAATAAATGTTGTACCTTACAGGCCAAGACTGTTGCAACTGCTCAGGTTTGCAGGGGTGGCATGCAAGCAGCCATAGACAATAAATAAATCAATCTGAATGGCTGTGTAACCCAACAAAACAGAACTTTAAAGAAAAAAAACCATCAGTGGGCTGAATGGGATCCCTGAGCTGTATGTAGTCTGAGGACCCCTGAACATAAAAAGCATGAGTTTTACTATACTTAATTAAACTTCAGTAAACAAGCAGAGAAAAAGGAGAGCAACAGGGGAGGAAATTGTCGTTCCTTCAACTTAACCTGAAACAAAATTTTATGGAGAACAGATGGACAATAGCTGCCCCTTATCCGTGGTTTTGCTTTCTGCGCTTTCAGTTACTTACAGTTGACCTCAGTCGAAAAATATTCAATGGAAAATTCCAGAAATAAACAATTCCTAAGTTTTCAATCACCTGCCATTCCCAGTAGCGTGGGGACATCTCACACCACCCAGCTCCTTCTCACCCAGGACGTGACTCCTCCCTTCGTCCACACTGTGGTCGCTCCCGCCCGCCAGTCACTTAGGCGACTTGTGGGCCATCAGTCCGACTATCATGGTGTCACGGTGCTCGTGTTCAAGTCACACCGATTTTACTTAATAATCCTCCACAGGGCAGGAGCAGTGATGCTGACCATCTGGATATGTCACAGAGAAGCCGCAAAGCGAAAAGGGGAAAGTTCTCAGCAAGGAAAGAAAAAAAGACACATACTGAGGTTGCTCGGATCTAGGATAAGAGCAAATCTTCTATCTGTGCAATTGTGAAGAAAGAAAAAGAACTCCATGTTAGTTTTGCTGTCACACCTCAAAGTACAAAAGTTACAGCCACAGCGCGGACTAAGTGCCTAGTTAAGATGGAAAAGACATTACATTTGTGGGTGGGAGACACGGGCAGAAACCCGATCCGACTGACGGCGATCGGTTCCGGCACTGCTCACTGCCCGCGGTTGCAGGCACCCACTGGGGGTCTTGGAACGTGTCCCCTGCAGATATGGGGCCAGGGGGGACCACTGTACTTTACTGTCTGTAAGAGGGATTTGCTGCTGATAGTCATTACATAAAGGATGAGCCAGAAAGCATACAAAAAGTTAAACAGGACATTGTTAACTTGGCTTTGGAAGATGTTTTATTGACTCACTTGGAAAACTCACCAGGGCACTGAGCACCCACCTCTGCGCTTGACAAAGGCATCTGCAAAGGGCCGTGTTCACATCAACACGCCAGGACTGACTTGCGTGCGGTTTTTCGCCTGGTGTCAGTGGGATGACTTTAAGAGTCATCACCTCACACTTCTGTGTCTGTATTGTCTGCTTCTTTTACAGCAGGGCAATCTTCCCCAGACATAGACTGTAAAGATCCAGTCATTTCTTCCCCTTCTCCCAATAACGGCACGAACAATACGTCTCCAAGGCTGTGAGGCCGTCTAAATTGCAGGAAAAATCAAACTACTGGGAGCCAGAAAGTGAACACTCTCAAGAAAGAAAGGCGGGGAGGAGGAAGGTTCAAAATCAGTGCTCATCAAGCGGCATTCAAACATCCAAATTAGATGTAGGCAAAGCGACGTAGGGGTGTGACTGCATGTGTGGAAATGCAGGTTTTATACAAGATGCACAATCAGCGTCTCACATCTGGATTTTTTAAGATATAGAACAGAGAAAGAATCAAAGTGTTCACCTCATCTTTAAGTAGAAGAAATAGACTTTTAAATCAAAGGTAGCTGGTGTGCAGATCAGCCAGAATTTTCCGTGACGTTCTCTCCTTCACACAAACATCAAGCCCTCAAATCGTGTCTGTGAAGGAGCAGAAGCCGTACGAGTCATGGTTCCAGAAAGACAAGTAAGACGTGAGCGGAGGGTCCAGTTGGCAAGACAGATGTGTACACAAATATCTATGAAAATATGTGCTATAACAAAGTCTCTCCACGTACTTTGGCAACTCCAAGCCGATTTAATTTATAAGAGGTGATATTAAACATGAAAGTAATATTTCCCTTTGAATCAATACCACTAACAAAATATAAGAGTCATTTGAAAAAAAGCTAACACACGACATTCATTTCCCTGTCCCTATGTCCTGTGCTACCACAGATGAGGGTGCAGAATTTTATTTCTTAAAAAACAATGCCAGGCCGGGCGCGGTGGCTCACGCCTATAATCCTAGCACTCTGGGAGGCCGAGGCGGGTGGATCGCTCAAGGTCAGGAGTTCGAGACCAGCCTCAGCAAGAGCGAGAGCCCATCTCTACTAAAAATAGAAACAAATTAGCTGGCCAACTAAAATATATATAGAAAAAATTAGCTGGGCATGGTGGTGCATGCCTGTAGTCCCAGCTACTCAGGAGGCTGAGGCAGTAGGATCGCTTAAGCCCAGGAGTTTGAGGTTGCTGTGAGCTAGGCTGACGCCACGGCACTCACTCTAGCCCGGGCAACAAAGTGAGACTCTGTCTCAAAAAAAAAAAAAAAAAACAATGCCAATAAAAGAGAATGTTTATTTTTGCTAAATTGTTTTCTGTGTGCCTGTTTTCACTAAAGAACTTGAGGTTAATATTGCCAAGAAAGATGAGGAATAAAATAGAGCTAAGACAGAGCACCAGAGTTAACTTTAGTAACAATCCTGATCTTAGCAACCATCCAAAAGTTTTAAAGACAAAGATAAACTTAGGTTGAAAATATAAAGTCACTTTTTCCATTGAGTCATTTCCTAGAATCAGACATAAATATCCCCAACACTCTTTGCACTGGACACAAAGTGGATAAGTCAAGAATAGCTCCTACAATTGATTAGACTGACTGCAAGTTTATTTTGGGATGTGCCACTTTACATGAGGGGACTTCAAACTGTAAGCCTCCCTCAGAGTGATCACCAAGGGTGTTTGTTCCCCAGATACCGTCCCGCAGAGAGCTTGGTTCAGGAGACGGACCCAGGAATTCATTCATTCACCAAGCTGTATCGTACTCCTAACGTGGCCAGGAGGAAATCCCGGGTTGCAGAAGCAGTCATCTGCATATGTAACCAACACTTCAGTGGATGCTTAATCCGAAGGTGCACACACCTCACCACCACGAACTCTCTGGGGCTCCCTTCAGGAGCCAGGAAGAGCTGGGGCTAGACTAAGGCCGGGCCTGGGTGCTGGCAGGCTTTCTAGTCCTTTGTGATCATTGAATGAACACATCAGAAACGTTTAAGAGAGGAGGGCTCCATTGTAATCAAACTTAATCAATTCTATGGCTGCTCTCCCATGAATTATGTCACCAAGATGTTTATTTCCATAAAGTGGCAGACAGCTATTTCTATTTGTCTGAAGTTAACAGTTTTCCCTTGTCAGCAGAGGAACTACATCAGTGTTTCTTTTTCTTTGCACCAGGTGCAAAATAGAATCCCATACCTCCAGTGTGAGGCATTTGTAAGGCCCCTCTCACTAGGTCATCCAGTTTTCTTTTGACAATGAAGGAATCTCAGACCTAAATGCTCAGAAGGAACAGGCCTTATAGGCACCCACACAACCACATTATTTGTTGAGTCTGTGTATACAAAAAAGCTATTTCACAGCTAGCCATGAATTGATCGGGGCCTATTTGACTTTGCAATTACACTACGAGTCGATTATCCCTAAGGAAAGGACACAGCTGTGCCTAAATAACCTGGCTGAATGGGAGATTTGACAATGTTGTCCAACCTCGGGAGGGCAGGGGCGGGGGCAGGGGCGGCAGGGGTGATTACAGCCTGCCACCTGGTTTTGTAAAAATAAAGTTTTATTAGAATAGTGGGCACACCCATTCATTTGCATATTGTCTAATGCAACTTGGAAGTGGGCTTCTCCCACTTACACTCTAAATAGCCCCTACACAGAAAAGAATACAAAAACTCAGGAGAATAAATGCAAAAGATTCTAAACATCCGGTGGGGGGGGTGCTCAGCATTTTTAGTAATCAAAAGAATACACATTCTCTTCTAAAATGGGATTGGTTTTTTATTTCAATGGCCTCTATGCCACGTCTGTGTGTGTTTGTGTATGTGTGTGTGTGCATGTGTGTGTGTGTGTGTGTGTGTGTGTGTTTCCCCAACTGAAACTCTCCACCGCAAAGTGATGGTACAATAAGCATTTTTAATTCTGCTATTTATACTTCTCTCTATTTTCTAAATTCTTTCCAATGAGAATCTATTACTTCTATGTGTTTAAATTTTTCATTTTCATTTTCCTTTTTCTTTTTTAGAAAAACTCCTAACATCACTTCTCAGCCTTTTGGCTAAGATCAAGTGTAGAAAAACTCTTAACAAATGAGGCGTGAGATGTTTAGGATCTAGAGACTAAGATACTTTCAAAGAATTCCAAGTATATGATCACTCACAAGAATAAAATAAGCAAAGACTCAGTGGTGACTTCCTGGCTCAGAGCCTACTCTGGCTTCTCAGCACACCTTAACTTGTCGCATCTAGTTCTAATCTGCATTTAACAGGGCTGCCACCACCATGACTGCACCACAGATTCAAAGCACTTGCATGTATCAGATCCTGACACCGAGTGTGGTGGCCTGGAATATTCCTACCAAATATCCGAGGACCCGCCCCGAGGAAGGATTAAACACCCCGCACAATTGAACTCGGCTGCAGCCGTGACTAGTTTTCCCTGACGGAAGGTGAGAAACGTGACGTTTTAGGGGGATACTCTCTGAGCCACATTGTGTCATTTTCCCCCATCTCCGCCAACCTCCGTCCCCAAGTGACAATGATGAGCAGAGTCCCCGGGCTGACTCAGTGACAGGCAGCATGGGTAAGACATGAGCTCAGTTTTAAGGCACCAGGGTGGTCGTTCCTGCACCACGGCAGGGGGACCCAGGAACGGACAGCATCAAGGATCCTCAGAAAGGACAGGAAGAGGCACGTGCGGTATTGCAAAACCTGTTTTAACTGTTTGACCTACTGTTCTTTTCTCTTGCTATTTTTACACACTGTAATTATTCTTCTTGATATTTTACTAGCTTAGCAAAAGGTTCTAGCGCTTTTCGAGCCTACCAAGCAAGCTAAGGGGAAACGTTGGCTGTAGCAGAAGCTTGAACATTCACAGCACAGCCCAAACCAGGCCCTAAATTACAGTGCTGTCGTCACAGCGCAGCACAAACAAGGCCGCATTTCTGTCACACATCGCCCAACCCACGACTCCCTCCGCCACCCCCACCCCCGTCTCAGAAGAAGAGTCTATAATAGGAACCACACGAGCAGCTCTCGGTAATTCTTCCCAGATCTGTTTTATTCCACTTCTAAATACAAGTTTAAACCCAAGATTTTTGTCTCGTGGAAGCTAATTTAAATCATTTCATTAACTTCAGGCTCAGCTTGTGAAGTGTGCGTGGCAGGGGAGAAAACGTCTGTGTGTCGCATCAGGGACGTGCCAATAGGAGCAAACCATCCCTCACATAACAGTAAAGGAGGAACATTTTTCAACACAAATGGATGGCAACCACCTCTGGTGACCTTGTCTATGAGGGGAACATGAGGAAAAGTGAAATCACTTTTGGAAAGTAGATTACATCATCCAGAAGTCAAATAATGCTGAAGTCCAAATGTTTGTGTCCCTCCAAAATTCACATGTTGAAACCTCGGCCCCAAAGTGGGTCTCATATTTTTCGAAGACTATGAAGGAACATTGGTTGCTGATGCAGGAAGCCCCTGGCAGCTACCAAGCGGACACAGGTGTCCAGACAGGTGTGGCAGTCACCTGGTGCTCCTGAAAGTCCCCTCGTTGGAGGGGTATGGGCAGGTATGGGGTGGGCTGCCTTGGTGGCAGCGTTTGGGCAAGGCTGAGACACAAGCTGTTAGGGCAAGGTCAAGTAGGGGGTGCTGGGACCCATCCAGGTGTGCCCCGGAGACAGGTGCAGGCAGCACGCCCAACTGCCCTGCTGCTGATAGGTGACGTGCCAGGACCCTCCTGACATACATTCATTCATTCATTCATTTGACAGGGTCTTGCACACACCACACCCACCCTGACCATCCTTTTAATGGAGAAGTCCGTGCAAGAGACCCAGTAACGCATTTTCCTCTATCAAATCCGGGCATCATTTTGCTAGTGGCAGCTACGCTAAAAAAAAAAACAAACCCAGTAACAATTTCTAAAAGGCAACATACAGTTTGGAAGGTCAAACAAACATTTAGAAACCATCAGACTGATCATTTGTGCCTCAATTTATATCACTTGGAAAGCCATTCTAATGATATAGAGAGAGTTAAATGGAATTCATTTTTAAACTTTTTATTTATATATTATTAAGGATTTGGTATTTTTGACATTACTGAGGATTTTGAATTTTAGCACCATTCAAAGGGTAATTTTGAGGATGCAGTAATACAATATATGTAGAGCGCTGGGCTAAGTGCCTATCACACCGTAAGTATACACTAAATTTTACTTGCTTTTCTTCCAGTAGAATATTTAGACTTGCAACAATTTAATAAAGAGTGAGACAGGGCAGAGATGGACTGGAATTGCACTCGTGTGAGCAAGCCCTTCATTACAATCCTCTGAGGTTGTAAACTTTCACATTTGAAACGTGCACCTCATCCCTAGCCCCCATCTAATCCCACAGGAGTTCCCAGCTACTTAAGCAATTACATCAGTGGCAGCGCAATTAAGTTTACCTACTTGCACCAAAAGGAAAGACAACAATAAAAATCAAAATTCAACTTCAACACTGACACTCAGGCACGATTCCCAGGCAGCACAACTGAAGGGACATAAATTATTTCCAGTTTCCCTTAATGTTGACGAGAAGAGCATGAAATAGGTAATAAATCAAACTTTAATTTAGAAATTTCCTGGGATTTCACTTTCATTTATGACCATCTTATTCCAGAAGGACTTGTAAGTCTCCCTCATCAGTAAAAGAAACATATAAGCACCTCCTGTATGTACAAATCATGGCTGATGTGTCTAAATTCCCTGGCCCATCTCCCCAAAATATATCTGTGCCTGTCACTGGTATCTTTTTTTAAATGTGATCTTTGGTAACTTGTACATTCAGGACATTTTCCAGTCCCATGGAAATCAATTCCATCATGCCATGCTCTCAGGAGATAAAGTGCTTTAATTGGGTCAGGAAGGGGATTTACCACTTCAACAGTTCTTTGTAAAAGTTCCTATAGTTTAACCAACAGCCCAATCCCCCTTCATTGTGGTTTCATGTCTTTAACCTCTGTGTCACTAGGTTTTCAAGTAGAGTGTACATTAAGTGTGCCCTCCCACTCGTAGAGGACTCAGGATGAAATGTGTCACCTGAATTCTCCTTGCCTCCTCATGACGGATGACAATCCACCCCATCCAGGAGGCTCCGACACAAGTAAGGACCCACACGCTAACCACCATGTTCATGCTTTTTCTTCTCCCTTAATTAAAAAAAGAAAGTCAATATCCTGCCAACACTTTTCTATCTAGTAGTTGAACCATCTTGCAAAGGGTAAATTGTCCATTTAAAAGTACTTTCTTGCTCTGTCCAAATTAATAAGGTGAAGAGACACAAAGATATGCCATTTAAACCTTATAAATAAAAAACATACAAAGTCTGTAATGTGGGGGGGGGGAATCAACAACTGCACTTGCAAGCAAAATAAGCTACAGCTTTTTGCTTTATAAATCAAGTTTTATTAGGCATGGCGAGGTAGCTCAAGCCTGTAATCCCAGCGCTCTGGGAGGCCGAGGCTGGAGGATCGCTTGAGGCCAGGGGTTCGAGACCAGCCTGTGCAACAATCTCTACAAAAAAAAATTTTAAAACAATTAGCGGGAGTGGTGGCAAGAAGCTGTAGTCCCAACTATTCGGGAGGCTGAGGAAGGAGGATCGCTTGAGCCCAGGAGTTCAAGGCTGCAGTGAGCTGCAATCATACCACCGTATCGCAGCCTGGGTAACAGAGCAAAACCCTGTCTCTAAAAAATAACTGAAGTTTTACTGGTGTTCAGCCACACTCATTTGTTTATATGTCTATGGCTGGAAATAACCGTTAAGACAGTGACCCTATCTGCCACAAAGCCTACAATATTTTCTATCTGGCCCTTTACAGAAAAAATTTACCAATCCCCGCTCTAAAGTTCTGTTATCTAACAGAAATGCCATGCAGGTGGCATATGTAATTTTAAGAGTTTTAGTAGCCATATTTAAAAAGTGAAAAGAAACAGCTGAAGTTCCTTTTAATAGTACATTTTAACCCAATATATGCAAAATAGGATCATTTCAACACATGAAGAATATCCAAAGTTATTGAAAGTTATTAATGAGAAATTTTCTTTTTCTTCCACACAAAGTCTTGAAAGTCTGGTGTGTTCTACACTAACCACATATAACAGTTCAGACCAGCCACAGTTCAGAGACTCGACAGCCACTTGTGAGTGGCGGCCACTGCACGTCCCTGAACACCTGAAGTGCATGCCAAGTGAGAGGAGAAGAGGAAGAAAAAGGATGAAATCTCCAGTTAAGCCTCCAGCTTCAGACAAGTCCAGTTCACAGTGAAATGTGAGACTGTAGTCTATCTGCTCATTCTAAGTACAGCCCGAGCAGTATTTGGGACATACTTACACTAAAACATCATGCGTCATGTATCTGAAATTCAACCACCACTGGTGTCCTGTATTTTATATGGGCTCCCACGCCTCTGCCCCTGAACCTTCCTGCCTGTCAGTGAAAACTCAAGTGAGGGGTCTCAAAGGGAGAACAAGTCTGCAAGACCTCCCCCAGCCCCAACCTCGCCGTAAGCTCTCCCAGAGACGCCGCCCCAAGCCGTTGCTCTGCACACAGGCATCAAGACGGCATTTAATTGATTCTGAAACTTGCCTGTGGTAGCACACCCACTGGCCTCATACATCAATTGATACATCATCCAGCCCCGGGGCTGCTGGGTGCCACGCGGAAGCCCCCATCTGCGCCCCCAGAACATGAGTCATCAATGCCATTGCCGTCTGTGAGTCGAAACACAGAAGCAATCTTCCTCTCAAAGTAGGTTTGCTTAAAGAAAAAAAAAATGTGTTTTGTCTCACCAAGACCCTAGAACACCTTACAAAGAAAATAAAGGCTTCGCAACCATGGAGAGTCAACAGTAAGACTTGACTACACGTGACTTTTCTTATTCCTGTGGAAAAAAATCATTCATGGCCGCCTCCTTCTTGCCTCCAGGAAATACAGGCCTGCACTTTTGCAAGCGTTGAAATGAAGAGCTTGGGAATGCACAGTGAGATGACCCAGCAGTAATTTTAGAACGTGAGAGCTGTCTGAGAACCCATGTAAAATTCCAGTTGTAAACACCAAGCCTTATGTGTTCTCTTTCCCATATTCAAAAAACGGATGACATAGCTCAATATTCTCCAACACAGAGCCTTCTGAATGTGTTTGCTTCCTAAAGCAGCTGCAACGAGTTCAAAGCACAGGCCGAAAGTTGGACTGTGTGGAATAGAGCATTGTCAGGTGAGAGAGCGCTTTGGGTCTGTGATCTGGGGACTCTTGGCTGGTGGGTCCCCTGACCTTGGCAACCGTAGCATGATCAAGGTTGTCTACACAATTTGAACAAGAAAGAATAGACCCCACAAATGAAGAAGATGATCCAGTGACAGCTACAATTATGCACTTTTCCTTTTACTCATCTTAAAAAACCATTTGGGAGAAACTTTCTCACAGAAAGAACAGAGAAGCTTTATGTCATCCTTTTGCAAGCTAATTTCCTGGCAAAGCTTAAGTTTCGAAGCACCTCACCATCAATCCATTAGTTAATGATTGCTCAAAAGACGTTTCTGTGCAAAATGAAGGTTATCTTTTGGTTGGAACAAATTTTTTTTTTAACCTGTGCACATTAATCAGGTCAAATGAACATTACAACCCAGGGTGAAGACTGAAATAATTCCACCCCATCTGGAGTCACCAGGATTTTCCATTTTTAGCGTTTTTCTTACCAGCTCAGCTCCCAGCCTCAGTGACAAGGGAGGCATTAGGAGGACTTGTGGAGCATCCAGAATGCCGTGGACACGCATCCAGGCCCGACAGGCTCCGCATTTGGATGGGGACCGTCTTTTAGTCTCAGTTTCTTGACAGCTTGCCCGCTTCATCTTGAGATGCTTTTATCCTACCAACCTGACTGCTCAACCCGAACTAGAAAGCCCACAGTGCTCTGCAAAAACACTAGCTTGCATCATGGCCCCGGCTTCCCAACAGGCTGCTGCTTCCCTCCGCACTGGGAGAACACAATCCACTGAATCCTCACACTTGCTACTGGACATACAGATTTCTTTCTTCCATCGATTTCTTTTAAAAAAATAGACTGCCAAGCGTCTGCACTTTCAACCTAACTTTAAGTTACCCTATATTCTTTCCAGAGTTCTTCAATAAAATGGAATAAAATCATTTTGAAGGTACCTAATGCCACTGACCTGTATGATTAAAAGTGACTAAACTGACCACTTTTGTGTTATGTATATTTTACCGCAATAAAAAGTAAATTGAAATAAAACCAAATAATGATGATATGCCACCCACAGCATAATGTTGACGGTGAGTCTTGTTCCTGGGTTTCTGGCACCTAAATGACGCCACAGTTTGCTCTTCCTCCATGACCCCAAGTCCTGGAAACTGTTCCCCCTACTAAGATTTTTTTAGTCATTCTGGCCATTTAGTCCTATCTGTGAGCGTGGCTATAATTTAATTTAAATATTTAACTTAAATATCATTTAATTTAATACAAATATAATTTTAATATAAATATAGTTTAAATATGCTGTTAAAATACAGAGCTATCTATTCACATCATGGTCTAGTTATTTGTAGACAAACAGAATTCCATTTATATATTACCATAATATCCAGTTACGTCTTCAGATTCCACAGCCACAACTCGTATTTCCCCTTCTCTGTTGACGCCACCAGCAATTTCTGTGCAATGGGAAATCGCAGTTATTTTCATAACCAACCAAATTCTTTAATGAGGATTTTTTTTCCTACTCACAGGTAACCTATGAGTAGTTGTATTTTAATTTTTTTTGACATTACACATTCCTAATAAATTTTCCCCCAATCTGCTGGGTCGGTTGACGTTGAGGGTGGTGTTCCGCTCTGTGACTTAGTTGAATGGACTCTTGATGAACAGTCTACATGGGGCACTTTGTGGACGTGCAGAAAAACTTAAGAGTCTGGAAAGAAGGACACTGCTGAGCTGAGATGCAATTACAAAGCCAAGTGCAGGGAGACACGGGGAGCGGTGATCCCCCGTGAAGGGACAGAGGTGCAGGCAGGTGCACGGCTGTGTCGGCTGTGGCGAGTCAGTTGAGGGAGGGGCGGCAGTCCAGGCTGCGAGGCCTAGCTAACACCCTGCAGGGAGTGGGACGCTGCTGAGGGGTTTTAAGCAAGGGGTGTACAGTGGGTTGAAGGGCAGCCCCCAGAATAGACATCCAAGTGCGAACTCCCAGAACCTCAGAATGCGACCGTATTTGGAATGAGAGCTTTTGCAGATGCAACTAAGGTACGGATCTCGAGATGCAACCACCCCAGGTTTAGGGTGGTCCCCAAATCCAATGACTGGATCCCTGTAAGAGAAAAAAGAGTGAGATTTTGAAACACAGACAAAAAGGCCGTGTGGAGACAGAGGCAGAGACTGGAATGACGAGTCTACAAACCAAGGACTGCTGGCAGCCCAGAAACTAAGGGAGATGCAGGGGAGGACCCTCCCCCAGACCCTTAGAAGGAACCCGCCCTGCTGACACCTTGATGTCAGACCTGTGGCCTCCAGAGCCGTGAGAGAATATATCTCTGCTGTGTTAAGCCACCCAGTTTGTGGGAATTTGTTGCGGCCGCCCTAGAGAATGAATACAGATTCACATAATCAGATCTGCACTTCAGAAACATTATTCCGGCTTCTGTGATATAGCTTGCACTAAAACAGACAAACGTCAAAGGGAGATGCATTAAGAAGACCGTCGCACCGAAAAGATCCAGTTGTACACGGGGATGCGCAAGATGAGGTTTAAGGCACGGGACTTTCGCAGGTGTGGTCAACGTGTTCCATGTAGCGGGGAGGGCAGAGCACGCAGCCAAAGACTGGTGCTTCTGGGGGAGGGGGGCACCGGTGGAGGAGTGACCTGGAAAAGGGGGGACCTCTGGGTCCTGGAACGGCAGGGACGAAGGTATGGATGCAGATGAGCTGCATCATTCCCAAGGCAAGCAACGAGCATGACTTTCTGCCTAATGAGCTCCAGAAACAGACCGAGTCCCCTGCGAGAGTGTGCAGGGAAGGAGCAGGAAGGTGGTGGCGGAGGCAGTCACAGTCTGTCGAAGCTGGAGGATGGCCGAGAAGGCTGAAGAGGGACTCACACAACTGCTTGCTCTCACGAGGGCCCCGCTGGGGTGGGAGATCACGATGCTGTAGTAACACAGATTCCCTCGGTTGTGCAATTTTTCCTTCGCAGCCATCGACAGCTTGGATGTGGACCAAGGACGGCAGATGGCCGGGCTGATTCAAGGCTGGGCTTCCGCACAGAGTGATGCGCAACATTTCAGTGTGTTTCCAATATGAGCTCTGTTGGACTGATCTACTTCAATAAATTCTCTACAGTAAACATCGGGTACAAAAGATACTCTCTAATGGATAAATACATTGTGGTACCATCATATGTTGAATGCTGTGATAGCATCGAGAATGACGCAGCTATAGCCACAGCCGAGGGCAGCACTGCACACGTAATGTTGGTGGCGGACGCAAGACCCCCAGAGATACTAACAGATGCTGTGGGATTCCATTAATACAAAATTCATTGTCTTTAAGGGTGTGTACATAGAGGAAACTACAACAAAAAGCAAGGAGATAATTTTCCCAAAACTCAAAATAATGCTAACTTCCGGTGGGGAAGGACTTCTCGTGGGATGGCAATCGCAGGAGGCCCTTACCTGGCAAACTCTGCTTCTTAACTTGAGTGACCACTGGTCCACTAAAATGTATGTATCTCTGGAATGCACTTTTACACGTATAGGTCATAAGTCTCAATAAAAAAAGAAAGGAAATAAGAAAAGTGATGTGTGGCTCCAACAGCATTAAATTATAATTTTAATTTTCTACAAAATAGGGGTTAGTGTTTCAATAGACAGGAATTTTTTCAGTGAAGAGCATTAGAAACCCAAATCAAATAAAACTAAGAAAACAGAAAGAACACATTGGCTCATATAACTAAAAATTTCATGTGTGGCCTTCAGGCTTGGCTAGATCCAGGTGCTCCAATTCTACCCAATGAGGTCTCTCTCCACCCTTAGCTCCATGTTCCTTAGTGCTGTCTTCAGTCTCAAGGAGTGATAAAGAAGATGGATTTTTATCGTCACTGAATTTACCTGTACCCATTTAACAACCCCAGCAAAACAAAAAACAAAAAGAAAAAAAAAACCCTTTGTCAGGAATTCTAGCAAAAGCCCAGCTCTGGCTGTTCTTGGATCAAAATGGGTCATAGATCCTTCCCCAACAAGTCACTGTACCAAGGGCTGTGGGATGCTGTTTGGCCCAGCCTGGGCCCCCAGCCCACCCCTGGACCTCTAGATCCCCAGGTATGAGAATGACAGCTGGTATTCCCCAAAGAAAACTTTAGCTGTTTTAACCAAAGGACATGGTATGAACACAGAATCAGACAAAACCACTGACGTGCATGCATTACAAATATTTTCACCTTTCTGTGGTGCTATCACCAAGCAGCAATTTCCTTTCACTTTCACTCCTATATTTCAAACACCCCCATTTCCTTTCAGTCCTCCCGCAAATAAAGAGCAAAGGCAAACAAAGTAAACAAAACACACACAAAAAAGCAAAAGTTTAGAAGATGGGAACAAAAGGACTGAAGAATGAGCTGCATGATTCCATTTGCCTCTACCTTTGGCCTCTAATTAGTCACCTACTGGAAGTCTGGGCATCAGTTTTGCATCAACCCAGATATGTAACTTCTAGCAACTTACTGACAATAGATTCCTGCCGGCCCAGTGCAGTAGAATAGGATGTGACCTTCTGGTTGGCAGGACAGTGAATGGTCCCAGATTGACCCAGTTCCCCCAGCCTTGACCCAGCAGGCAGGAACTTCTGTTTCAGAGCCTCTGGGACACTGGGTGGTGAATTAACGGGGAAAAATCACCAAGGACCTGGAAGTCCCCGGGACAAGATGGATTTCATGCAGAGGGAAGGACAAACTTTGCCCTACAGTAACCGAGGCAGCCAGCGCCCCAGGGCTACTCCAGGAAAATCACAAGCAAGAATGTCTCCACGACCACATCTACGGTTCATTGAATCCTTTACGCTTCTGTCAAGACCGCCAAGGCTGAACTCCAGGGCTGCCGTGTGCAAATTTGAAAGCATACTTAGATCACCAACTTTCTGCAGCCACCCACCACTGGAATCAAACGTTAACAGAAGCCATGGAGCGAAAGTACCAACAGACGTCAGCCTCTGGCCATCTCCCTCCTGAAAAAGCCACGAAGTCAGAACATCCACGGCTTTGATATTTCTTAACATTTTGGAGTATTAAAGCAACCAAGGAGAAAACTGTTTTTAATAATGATCAATAATCATTTCGCCACAAAAGATCATGCTCTGAATAAACAAGCTTTGTGGTTTCCGTCAAGTACAATCAAGGAAGAGAAAATCAATATCTTGAAAACCCACACGGTGAGCTTGTTCCTCCCCTCTTTCATGCCCCCAAAATAACCAGGGCTCCCTCCCAGGTGCCAACACTATGCTTAGCACCGAGAACACAAACATCGGCAAGACTCAGCTCCTGCCAGAGATGTTACTCAGGAATCAGCCGTCCCTGGCAGCAAATTCAGCTGACCCTCAGGCTATGGTGAAACTGGAATGTAGAAGTAATCTCTCATCACTTGCTCTCACAATCACTCTCTCCCAATCACTCATCACCCAGAAAAGAGAATTAAAACTGCAGCTGTCACATGGGCAAGAGGCCCAAGTCTACAGCTCATAGCTGCCCCTCCCCCCTCCCTGGGGCCAGCCCCGCTCCCCTGCTCACCCAGGGGCAGAGTGCCCAAGGGGTGCCAGGTCCTGCCCGCCACCTCCCACTACCCCATCAAGCCTCTTAACTGTCCCCCCCATCCTGTCATGGGCTGAATGGTCTCCCCCCAGAATTCAAATGTCAAAATCCTAAATTCCACCCCCCCCTCAGAATGCAACTGTATTTGGAAGACAGGGTCTCAAAAGAGATAATTAAAGTAAAATAAGGTCACTAGAGTAGGCCCTAGTCCAAGATGGCTGGTGTTCTTATAGGAAGAGGAGATGAGGACACAGACACGCACAGAGGGGTGACCGCAGGAAGACACAGGGAGGAGACGGCATCTACACTCCAAGGAGTGAGGTTTCAGGAGGAACCAGCCCTGCTGACACCTTGATCTAGGACTTGTGGCCTCCAGGACGTGGAGAGATGTGTGCTGTTTGAGCCCGCAGCCTGTGGTCCTCTGGCCCAGCGGCTCTGGCAGACTAACACCAGCCCAGACCACCACTCCTCCAGCAGAAGTAGAGACCCTGCAGGAACTTCCCTGTCCTGAAGATAAGTTTTTGTTTTCTTCGCCATTTTCAAAGCCCACACCATTAAAATTCTCGCTGTTTACACTGAAATGGTGCAGCTTCCTACACCGAGCCCTGTCCAGGACCACCGCCAGTACAGCAAACATGACACCCACACCTGCACTTTCCCTCTGGGGTCCCCTCCCCCACCCGAGACACGTCCCCAAACCCTTTTAAGACATTGCATAACCTGGCTCCAGGAGCCAGTGGATTTTTTACTGAATTTGGCTTCACAGGATGGCAACAGATTGTGAACTATACATTTGCCAATTTTTCCCCTGTGCCAGACCATTTTTAAGTTATGTGTGCACAGAATGGCATTTAAAGGCCTTAAATATCTCTCCAGGGGAGAAAAGAGCAGAAAATAGCCCACGGAGCTCACACGAGGGGGGCAAGAACAGCTGGTGCAGAGTTTAGGACGCCTTTTCTGTTTGTTTTCTGTTTGGGGGAGGGGAGGCTTTTTCATTTGGCCCTGTTTCTGTTGTTGCTTTGGGTGGTGAAGGAAGGGGACAGGGAACAGAAAGGACCCTAGTTTCCGGGCAGCTATTCAGGAAAGTCACTTCTAGGCCAGAGGGGAGAGGGGTCCAGGGGCTGCTTCTGGACTGCACTCCTTGGGGTTGGGGGCCAGGCTGTGAGCTCCGCGCAGGGCAGTGCTGGGCGGTCACCCCGCATCCGCCTCTGCCCACCCCGCTCCCTGTCCCCTGACAAACCGTGGTTGTTAAAAAAAAAAAATGTTTTCTTAAGCAGTACTTCCTGTTATGTTCAAGGAAGACTTGGGTCGTTTTATTATTAAGCAATTTTCTCTTTTTAATTGAAACACACACACACACAAGACCACATTGCTACAAGGCTAAGATCGTTTGCCTTACTCAAGCACAGATGTTTTAAGTCTCCTATTTTCTTAAGCCCTTAATTAAGCCTTCCAAGAGCTTGCCTATGTTTAATTTGCTTTCCGAAACAGAAGAATCTAATGTGTTTTAACATTGTCTGCTTCAGCTGAAAAGGAAACTGTAAATTTATACAGTCTGGTTTTAAAAAAAAATTGGCCATTGCATCTTAATGAGTCTCCCGAGTGAGGCTGGGCGGCGCCCCCTCCCCCTCCCTGTCCCGGGCCTCCCCTCCCTCTCCTCCCTCCTTCCGCCGCCGTCCTCCCTTCCCCCTCCCCCCCCGTCTCCCGCCTGCCTCCTCCCCCCTCTACCTCCCCTCCCCCGCCTCCCTCTTCCACTTCCCCTCCCCCTCCCGCCTCCACTTCCACTTTCCATCCTCCTCTCCTCCTCCCTCTTTCTGGTCCCATCCCTCTCCCTCCTCCTCCTCTCCCACCCCTCCCCTCTCCCTCCTCCTCCCACCCCTCCCCTCTCCCTCCCGGCATCGCGCTCCTCCCCAGTCCCGGGTCCACCTCGCGGCCCCTTGAGGCGGGGCGAGGCCCGCAGAGGTCACGTGGCCCCTCCGCCTCCCGCGCGGGGGAGGGGAGGCGGCCCAACCTGTTCTTTGTTACGGGGTCAGCGTGGCGCCCGGCGCGGGCGGGATTACCGGGGACCTCCGAAGAGCTGCGCACTCGCCGCCCCGCCCCCACGCCGCCCGCCCCAAACCCGGCCCGGGCTCACCCTCCCCTCCCAGGGTGTGGAGGGGGGGCGTCTAGCGCTCCTGGGGCGCCGCGGTCCCAGGAACCCCGGACGCTCTGAAAGAGGAAAGGGGACAGCGGAGAGGTGGTGCTGCAGGGCAGCCCTCGAGAGGGCGCGGCGGGGCGGAGGGCAAGGGAGGGAGTTCCTGGGAAGGGCGCGAGGAGGAGGGGCTGGGGAGAGAAGATCGGCCCAAACTGGTAGAGCTGTCTGTCCTGTCCGGGGACATTGGAGAGTTTCTCTGGGTTTCTGTGGAACGCCCAAAAGGGTTCCCGTAGAAGTTTGAGAACTGCCCGGCTACACAGCCCATAATTAAATACTCGAGTAAGAACTCACCTGAGTCTGGGTCCAGAAACCACTGTGCACTTGCCTATCAGATGCCCCATAAATGCGACCTCAGAAGCCTCAGGGGAGGATTTGAAAAGTTACCTAAGATGCCAGGGGTTCATTCTTAAGCCATCTGATGGAAACTTTGTCACTTTACTGTTGCTTTACTACGTAAATGTTAAAGAACGTTTTCTCTCCCTAATAAAAAATGAAGTATAGCCACCGTTCTGTCCAAAAAAATTAAAATGCCCAGAGAACACGAATGCTGTCGTTTTTCTCTGCATGGAAAAAATTTTCCATCCAGAAATGAGAGTCGAGGGTGGAGGGGAGGTGAGTAATAAAATTGGGCTCATGCTGGACAAATAGTTTAGCATTCTGATCTGGTTACCTAATCTTAAAAATATTTTTCTAGGTCACTGAATATTTTTCAAAGTCATGCTTTAAATGAAGGCTTGAAATTCCACCATGTGGAATTTTATATGCCAGAGTGTATTAGCCATTCCCCTATTGCAGAACATTCCTCTTGTTTAATGTTGAAGACCTATATCCTAAGTTATCCTCCCTTGTGTGATTACATAAGCAACCTTTCTCTCCACAACCCTCAATGCAACCAATGAACACAGTTTCCTCTGCACCAGGGATAAGTGTGTTGCCATTTGGATTTGTTTGGAATTCCCATTTGAAACTTTCTAGAGTTAAAGGCAGAAAACACTGGCTGAGTCTGAGAGCTGAATCTTGATGTCCTTGGGGACCTCAGAGAAGAGGGTAAGCTAGGGGGTGCCCCAGGTGCCTGGGGTGCATTGCTAATATCCCAATATCCTGGAGCTAGGAAGAAGCTCTCTCCCCCAAAGCACTGCCTACCCCATTCTGGGTATGTCCAGCAAAGCCTAAATGTTTATGATAAGGAGTGGAAATTTTCCCTTCTGTTATATTTTCTGCTAAATATAGTGTTTTATATTTACATTCATATGCACATTTTAGCAGGATGGTGGAGATCGCTGATTATATATAAATTGAGTGACTTTAAATGAAAGGCACTAATCTCAATAAGGTGGGACAAGATTTGGCATCACAGTCAAAAGGCAGCAGTTGCCTCCTGTTAATGAACTTCATGGGCCTCAAAGGCTCATGGCCTGAGTTTGCGAAGAGTTCTCCCGATATGCGATTGGTGGTTGGCTTGAATGACTCCCTCTTCTGTGACCACCACACAAACTGCATAGAGGAAATTGTTTCCCTTCTTCCCACACTTCAATATTGAATATAGAAAGAAGATCTTGGAGACTAACACCCTTTCCTTTCACAAAACATCACTCTTGACTTCCATGTCTTTGTAATAGTGAGAACTAACTCCAGAGCCATTCTGGTATCTATCTCTTCAGAACACTCATGTAGTGGGGCTTTTGTTCTTTCAATCAATAACTTCAGTGTTATAATGTGATCAATCCTATATATCTACCCAAGAGCTATGAAAACTTACATCCACACCGACTCCTGGGTGAATACTCATAGCAGTGTTATTCATGAGAGCCCAAAAGTGAAAACAACCCAAGTGCCCATCAGTAGGGAAATGGATACATAAAATGTGATCTGTGTGTACAACAGCATATTATTCAGCCGGAAAAAGGAGGGAAATACTGAAATGTGCTAAAACATGGTTGCACTTTGAAAACATTATGCTAGGACAGAAAAGCCTATATAGTGTATGGTTCCATTCATATGAAATGTGCAGGACACACTATAGAGACAGAAAGTTACATTAGTGGTTGTCACCAGCAAGGGAAGGGGACAGATGGGGGGACTGCCAGTGGGCACCAAGTTTCTTTTTTGGGTGATGGAAATGTTCTAAAATTAGATTGTGATCACCATTGCACAGCTCTATCAATTACCGAAAACATAACAATGAATTATACAGGTAAAATGGGTGAATTTTACATGTAAATTATATCTCAATAATCTTTTTTTAATGTTACAGTGTAACAGATCATTTTTGCAGGCACTGTCTCTAAGTGAAAAAAGGCCTTTAACATAGACCTATTAAAGACAAAATACCTTCCAGGTAGATCACTCTAAACCTGGCACGTGCTGGAGTAAATCTGTGTCAGACAGAGGCTTTTTCTTCCAGACCGTTTCTTTGCCTTCCCACCGGGTCCAAGACCTCCTTGCTTTGTATATGCGTTTGTCTCAGTCCTTCTAGCTTTTTCTGTCTCCCTGCCAGTTCCGAGGACACTCTGCACCAGATCTTCCTTGCAGTGGTGTGTTCCACTGCCTTTCCCACGTGCCCTACAAAATGATCTCATTGGCGACTTGTGAGGTTAACCCCTGCTTCCCCGGCTAGCACTCAGGCTGCTTCAACTGGCCTCACCTAATTTAGCTGAGCAGTGTTGTGGTTTCTTCTCCCCCCAAAAACTCCCATCTACAGTGAGAAGTACATTTCACATCAAAACATGGGACCTACACATACATACTCATGTGACCTAAATGTGACACAATGCTCAGGAAATAATCCTTGCTGCGTGTGATGAACTCCTCATCCACTTTCATTTCATTTTTTTCAACACTAGTCACACCCACTCAACTGAATACACAACCAACTAACTTCTGAGACATGCCCTTCCAAAGTTTGAAAAACATCGGTCTAGACCAGTGGCCCTCAGCCAGCGGTCTTCTTGCCCCACAAGGATATTAGGCAACGTCTGCAGACACTTTTAGGTTGTCACAGACGGGGTGTAGGATGGCCGCTGCTGGCATTCAGTGGCAGTGACCCAGGGATGCTACTCAACACCCTACAGTGCCCGGGACGGCCCCACAGAGAATGCGTGGCCCCAGATGTCCATAGTGCCAGGGTGAAGAGACGCTGGTCTCAACTCCAGTAAAGGCGTAAAGGCTCCAGTCTCTTCATCTGGTAAACACCTCTTGTGGGTAACTCCCAGATAAGCTGCAAGGAGAATTCCCAGTAGTAAATAAAGGAGCCCTCGTTCCTGCCTCCTCTCCCCACTTCCCCCTGATGTCTTCATCTTCCACATTATCGATCCCATGTGTGCAGTTTCGGTCCCAGCCAACATGGGCTCCCAGCAAGAGGCTCCGACTGCACAATCATTATTATTGGGAGTCCTGATTCTCTGCGGGTTTGCTCAGAGGTCAGTCAGCTTGGTTCACGCAGAGGAGTGTCCTTGCAGACCCACTGCCTCGGCCATCACTGGTGTCCTGTCGGCCTGGCCTGGGAATGACACACGCCTGGGTCCTGCCAACGGCCTTGTCTGCACATTCGTCCCTCCTCCTGCTACTTGGCATCGCTGTCGTCTTGGGCCCCGTCTAACTCTTGTTCTTTTTCATGTGCAAATCCTGAGTCCGCCCAGGGGGCAGACTGTGGGCCTTGTTTCCTGACATCCTGAGCAGAGTCCCTGCTCACCCCACACCTACATGATAGGCCCAGCGCTTCTCCAGCTAGGCCCCACCTGAGGATTCGCTCAGGGAGCTCTGCAAACTCCAGCGAGCAGGATTCCGCTGTCTGGGAGGTGGCCAGGGCGACAGTGCACAGGCCAGGTTGGAGATTCATAATCCAGCCCTTTGCACACACCCAAGGTAGGGCTGCGTTTCTTCATTTGTTTCCATTGTGAACATTTTAAGAACTCCATGTTTCTTTTTATTTTACAATAGAAACAAACCCATGATCACCTTTTGGGAGGCATTCTCCTATAAGCTAATATTCTGAATTGTGATTCATGGAAGCTTCTCCTAGGGAAGAAATAGTGCTAGCTTATTGCAGGAGGATGTGATTGGGTAACACTTTAAAAATACACTTTTCCATTTAAGTCAACCTGGGCACTACTGGCACTTGGGACTGGATAACTGTTGTGGGGGTTGTCCTGTCCGTTGTAAGATGTTTCACAACATCGCTGGTCTCCACACATCAGATGCCAGAAGCATTCCCAGTTGTGACAACCAAATTTGTCTCCAGACATTGCCAAATGTCCCTGGTGGGGGCAAACTTGCCCCCAGTTGAGAACCACTGATTTACGAGTACACAGAAATGTGTTTCTGCTTTGCTAATTTTTAACTACATGAAAAAATATTTTTTTCAAAATATTTTCCAACCAGTTATGTAACACTGACTGTAGCCCGTTTTGCTGGGCTGAGAGTGCACCATGCCTATTCTCTGAGGTGCTTGAAGAGAATTGCTTTAGAAGACCCATTGGAAGAATAACAACCTGGAAAAAAGACACAGTTGAGTTGGCCCAGAGCATGAGTTCTGGGCCCAGTAATGAGTTCAACGAAATTAGCCAAGAGCAGGCATCGGGGCCATGCATGTCTCATCACCGCTGTGGCCACGGAGCATCCTTCCAAGAGTGCCCGCTGCTCGCTGGTCCGTGGGGCACCTCCTGAGTTCCATTCTGCCTTGTCACTAGCCAAATACAGGTTCCTGTCTTTGGGGATCATGTGATCTCTTCCTGTGCTGAAGCTGTCTCTTCAAACACTGGAGGAGTGGCCCACATATGCGGAACAAGATGTGGCCGGGTCAGAGACAACTTGTCACTTCTGCATTGGGAGCCATCGGGCATGATTCCATCCAACTGCTTGTCCCCATACAGGGCTGTACTGGGGAAAACAAACAATGAATAGCTGTTTTTAAAAATAAATAGAGCATCCATGGATTTTTTTTTTTTTTTTTTTTTTTTTTTTTGAGACCAGGTCTCATTCTGCCTCCCAGGCTGGAGTGCAGTGATTGATCATAGCTCACTGCAGCCTCAAACACCAGGGCTCAAGCGAACCTCCTGCCTCAGCCTATCTAGTAGCTGGGACTACAGGTGTGCACCACCATGCCCAATATATATATATTTTTTTTTTAGAGACGAGATCTCACCATGTTGCCCAGGCTGGTCTCGAACTCCTGACCTCAAGTGACCCTCCTGCCTCCGCCTCACAAAGTGCTGAGATTATAGTGTGAGCTACTGCACTTGGCCTATCCATGATTTTTTTTTTAATTTAGTCTGCCACAATTGTAGAACTGTGTTAGGAATTTCAAATGAGAAATTGGCCCTCCAGATTTTTCCCCCGTGCGTTGACTGTGGGGCTTTTCCACTTTCTCTGACCTGCATCCGGAGCCCTGCTGTGGAGAGATGTGCTCGTACATGACTGACACCCAGGAGTACCTACAGGATTCGTGGGCACAGCGCAAAGTGTAAACGCGGGGTCCTTTGTTCAAAAGCAGGAAAAGAAAGATTTTTCCTTTTTCCCCTCCGCAGCCTCTGTGGACCTGTCATGCTGTTTTTTATTTCTAATGCCTGACTTCTTTGGGCACAGGGACACTCCCAGGGCCAGGGTCGCCCCTCACGGGCTCCCTGGCTCCCACCCACGACTCAAGTCATGTGCAAGGCAGGCCGGATGACCGGAGCCCTCTATGCCCACCAGGGGGCAGAGGGCAGCCGTGGCCACTGGGTGGGGGCTGGGAACTGGACACAGAGAGTCCACCTGGGAGACGGGGAGGCCGCTGGGTGGGGCCTCCAAGCCCCAGGCTCATGTCCGTTGTCCCCTCAGATGTCACCTTCAAAACCACAAACTCCAAGACAACATGCTGAAGAATTTCAAGGGGAAGGTGCAGAGCATTAGGCCCCAAGCACACGGCCTCCGTCTGAGTGTGGGGCAGCCGTGAAGCTGGCTCTACTTACACAGGAAGTGCCAGCTCATCTTTTATATAATTAGATAGATGATGCATTGAAACATTTCCCAAATCACAAGGCTGATACTATAACCAATGGTCCAAACCATTCATACCTTTAGGATTAGAATAAATATTTTAAGCACTTTTGCTTTTCTCAATGGCCAACATTTTCCTTTCTCATTTACATTGTTAGTGTCTATACAATGAAAACATGCAGTATACTTTTTTTTCCCCAAATCAACCTTCCTTTTTTTTGTTGTTCCTGCCATACATTTCCTGATGGATTTGTAAAACAGCCAAAAAGAACTGAGGAGTTGTAACTTGTACTGTGGCCAAAAAATGTGCATTTCACAAAAATCACGTTGTCTCTTACCTGAAAATATAATGAAATCACTTGCCGGTGAGTTTGAACATGGCTAAGCATGGTGGGTTGCAAAGGATGAGCTGTGCTGGTAAAGGGTTGTGACCCTGAACTTGTCGTCTTTCATCCAGTGTTTCTCAGAGTGGGGGCCTTGAACTACCTGTACTGAACTTGGAACCACCCGAGTCTGCCTGGCTCCGTGCGTCAGAACTCCAGGGTGAGATCCTGGGAGGCTGCCTTTGTAACACACACTACACTAGGCTGGGGCGTGCCCACCGTTGGAGACCCACTCTCTGCTCTAACATCACTCTGATCGTTCCAGGAAATTGTGAGCAACACAAACTCCTCCTGGAAACACGATGAACCCCCTTTTGTTCTGGGGACTGGGCTTATTCTTATACATCTCGTGGCAGAAACAGCAGAAAGCCACAGACACACCTTGTCTAAAGCTGTCAACAGCCATCACTGATGCATGTAGTCACACTGCAAAATTCTGCAGGCAAGAGTATCCACCTGCCAGCCCTAACTTACCTCCCAGGCCACGCTGGGCTCCAGGTACACTCTCAGGAGTTAATTACACACCCTTTCTTCCTAGTTTCTTCCCTCCCCCGAGTCAGGGATTAAAAATGCAAACACCCTTTCTGTTCTCTGCGTTTATGCTTTCTTAGCACAATCCTTTCTTGTAAGGTAGGAGCAAAAACTCAAAATGTAAATACCTTCAACTGAGGAATCACATTCCTGTCTTTTCTTAGGAGGTGATTTTTCTTTTTTTACTTTAAAAAATCCTCCATGTAAGAAATTTTTTTTGTTACATTCTTGAGATAGAAATCTGCTAACTTGGCAAATTGTTTCCTAAACATAATTCTTTCATTGTACTTACACACATCCTTCTTACTGGATGGGTATTAATTTGCATTAGACACTATGCACACTTGCTTCCATTTCTGAATGTCTAAAACACCATCTCTGTCCCTGTCACTTCTCCTTATCAGGCCATGCACATATAATGATTTCTTAGCTCCAGGAGACTCAAGAAAAGGAGTGGTCCTTGTTTTATCTGCACATTTTTTGAAGGATCCCATCCAGCAAAACTGCCTACCTTCCCTGGAATTTTAATTTTGCCCCAGGTGATGTGTTGGTTTCATTATTGAAACTATGAACACATTTGCAACTACAGGGGACAAGGAGTCCTAGATGCAAGAGAAATTTTGTTAAGGCAAAATAGGAAGAAAAAAAGCAGAGAGATGTAGAGATGGCTGCTTAGAAGCTTTTGTAAATTCTGCAAGGTGGTGATAACTGTCGATAACCTGGTAAGTTTTTCAGAGAAATGTACAGGAAGCGAAACCCAAACCCACTGGGTGCCTAACGGGGCCTGGGTTTTATTGTGCAACGTCCCACAAGCCTTCGGGTCCTCAGGGCTATTTTGTAACCTGCACCCTCCATGGAGATACCCCCACCTGCCTCTACCCCGCTGGCCAGCAGCCTTCATGGGGCAAAGCTTGCTTTAAACAACAACAAAAAAGGTGGGGGAGGGTAAGAAAAGCTTGGCTCTGTCCCCAGAGTCCCCAGTAGCTCGGCTTGCTGTCTCTCTCTGCCACCCCTGGCTCTGTGTTCTCCATCACCCACTCTGAGTCAGCAAAGAAGAAATACCAAGGGACTCCCAAGAAACACGCGTGGTAGGTTGCCTAAGCCAAAGGCAACATTTCACCGGTTCTTCTTGTTAAGAAATCTTTGTTTGATTTGAGGATACACTGTCCAAAGTGAAGCACTCCCTGGAGATTTCCCGGTGAGAGAGACACACAGCAAACCGACTCAAGGTCAGGTGGGGCAGTTCCACTTGGCTGGGTTCTGCAGCCCAGCCCCCAGCCTCCCCAGGAAGCCCAGAGCACGTAGCTGGATGTCTTTTTGCATAGAGTCACTTTTCATAAGGACCTGAAGGTACAGGGGAGCCATCAGCCAAGCACAGCTGCCAAAAAGAGCCAACTTCCTGGGCTGCCCAGGAGAGGAATTGGGGGGGGGCGGAAAGGACCCCGGTCACACCAATTAACCCATCAGTGCCAAACAGTGGGCTACTCTTGATCACAAAACACGTACATGCATGTTGAGAAAGACACAGATAGAAACATCTATGCTACTATTAGCTAATAAAAAAAATAGAAATTAAAGAGGTTTATACTTTAGGGGAAAAAGAGAGCTTTATTTCTCAGAAAGGGTAGCAGCCTGCTGGGCGGCCGTTCCAGCAGGTTGGGGGGCAGAAGCCGGGCACCTGCGCTTCCAAGAAGAGACCAAGGCGACAGGGTTTCACACTGAGTGTGGGGGGGGGTAAATATGCATGTTAACAAGCTATAGGAGTCATGAATATTTAGGAAGGGAAGTCACAGGCATATAATTGTGCCTTATCTATCCCATCCTGTCATGGCTGGGCACTCAGTTTTAAGGTGTTTCTGGGGTCACCTTGGTGGCAAAAGGTCCAGTGAGCAGAGGGCTCAGCATTTTGCTCTGCGTTCCCACCACACTAGCCAATGTCTGGTCTGCGTGTGCAGCCCTGCTGCCTCTTGCGGGGGCCCGAGGAGCTCTGCTCCCCTCACAGTCCTCAGCTCCGCCGGAGATGCGAGGAGCCAGCTAACTCACAGGGGCCACAAACTCAAGCTAAGTGATTAATTATCCTTATCTTGCCCTCCTCCAAAAACAAGTAGGTGTATATTCAAGAAATGAGAAAACTCTAGCAAACAGACCAGGGTGTCTCTGGCATAACTCTGTTCAGAATAAAGAAAGTACCTTCTAATTAATGGTATCGCTCACCTAGGTTTTCAGATTTTATTTACTTGAATAGCCACTTACATGGCAAAGCCCTGTGCCAGCTTTGAGGGAAGGGAAGACAGAGATCCTACATTTGAGACTCGAGTGGCTTCGTCAAAGGATCTGTAGTCAGTGCGAGGACTTACAAACAGCCAGCGCATTCACGGCAGGAAGGAATAAGCCCTGAGTTTACCAGCACTGGTGCTTACCAATATTCGCGTCTAAGTAGGGAAGCCCTTAGTAGCTGACTTCCCATCTGCAGCTGGTCAGGACTTGGGGAGAATCTTTGGAGCTCTGCCCAGACATCTGGGGAAGCCAGCTCTGGAGGCAGCCTTCATTCTGTGCAGAAGAGAGACAGGAAATAGTCACAGGTAAAAAGACACAGGTAAAAAGTGTTAATCTATCAAAAAAAAAAAAAGTGACATTCCTGTGCTGCGGTTGATGGCAGCTATATAAGGGGGTGATCCGTAGCAAGGTGGCGCTTTCGTAGTCATCCTCGGACATGCACAGAGGGGTGAAAATTTTTGAATCACTTGAGTCACTCGACATGCATGTTCCCAGCAGGGGTCAAACACGGTGACTCTCTCCTCTCCTGTCTCAGCTCTCATTACTGTAAACAAGTGTCTTTTTTTTTTTTTTTAGTTTACTTAAGTGCCATGTTGTCCACATTTTTGTGCTTTTTATTTGTGGTTTTGATATTCAGAATGGCCCCCAAACATAGGGCTGAGGTCCTGGTGGCTGTCCCTAGCACAGGGAGGTTGTGATGTGCCTTCCAGGGAAAATACCTATCAGACAGGTTGCATCCAGGTATGAGCTATGGTGCTGTTGGCCATGAGCTCAACCATAATGAATCAACATTATATGTTAAATCAGATGTCTTCAAACAGGAACACTCATAACACAAGGTTATGTATTGATCAGTTGACAAGAATGTTGTGACAGGAGGCTCTAAGGCACCTAAGCCCTGTGTCCCCCAGGAGCAATGGCTCAGTGTTTGCTAATTCAGTGTGCATGGAGAGGTTACAGCCCATCACTACTTTGAATAATGAGAATTGACTGCATTTGTCAAATGAATAAATTAAAGGATGTATGTCACAAGAGGGACAGGTAAAATGCCCTGGGTGTTCAGAGACAGTTCCCAGTGAAAGGGAAAGGGAAGGCTCACTGGACGGGACACGTGTGAGCATGTCTTGCAGAAGGCTGGTCACGCGTGCCCTGTGGGTGCAAGAGCAGGAGCAAGATCATGGAAGTGGGCGGGCTGGGCGCTGGTACTTGGGGAGAGCTCCAAGGTCGGACCCCTTAAATCTCAGTGGCAGTCCTAAGACTCGTTGGATGTGTGACCTCAAGGGAATGACATTAATTATAGCACCTGTCTCATCAGGTTGCTGTGAGGATTAAAATAGATTACATCTTAACCAAGAGCTGTAGCCAAGAGCCTGGCACATGCTAAATATGCAAAACAATTGAGCTATTTTTGTTGCCATTATTATTCATATTACTGGGTCACTGGATGCTTCCATTTGGCTCCGTGATAAGGTGTTTGATGCAAAATTATGGGAAATAGGGCTGTAAATACAGGTTGAAGTCAGGTCCCACAGGGCCGTGGAGTCTAAGTTAAGAACCCGAGGGCTGTTTTACACCATAGTTCTGGGGAGCAAGAGTGGGTTTTTGAACAAGGGCCAGAAGTGGGAAGGGGAGAGAGGAGAGCTGGAGGGAGTCAACGCAGAAGTGTCCAGAATTATGTGCAGACATGGTAATGTTCTGCTTCTTTGCCTGCTACTCGTTCCTTGGAAGCATTTAGTTTGTGAGAATTCGGGTAGCTGTTGACATCATATGTTCACTTTTCTGCAGGTATATTAACTTTGGTGAATTTGTTCAAAAACCATTTAGGTTGGGCACTGTATCTTATGCCTGTAATCCCAGCACTTTGGGAGGCCAGGAGTTTGAGACCAGCCTGGACAACATAGCAACACCCCATCTGTAAAAAAAATTTGAGACTTAGCCAGGCATGGTGGCATGCGCCTATAGTCCCAGCTACTTGGGAGGCTCAGGCAGGAGGATCTCTTGAGCCCAAGATTTGGAGGCTGTAGTGGGCTATGATCATGCTGCTGCACTCCAGCCTGGCCAACAGAGCCAGATCCCATCTCAAAAAAAAAAAAAGCGCAATTTAAATGTTTCAGGCAGATGATGAGTTGGAGGATAGAATCATTTGGTTTTTATTTGGCTTTTTAAGTTTTTTTCCTTAGAAAAGGTAAAAATGGAAGGAGGGAGGAAGGAAGGAAAAAAAGAAGAGAGGGAGGGACTGGCCTTATTCAGGATTGACACTTGGAGTATTCCTTGACCAGTCAGGCCAGCGTGTCTGTCTTCTCACATGTGGACAGCAGATGCTTAAATACAGGTCTCTGTGCCCTGTATAAATGTGCTTCCCGGTTTTGCCCATGAAGCAGGTATGTACCACAACCTGAAACTCTAACAGAGCTCTGAAAACTTTGCCAGTGTCTTAGCTTTCCTGGTAACACTAACTGTCCAGGAGGGGAGAAACAGATGCCCACAAAGAAGTTTTAAATGTCTTCATTCTCCCTCTGTTAATCCAACTCATTTCACTTTGGGAAACCGGCTGGGGTGGAGGCGGAGGGTGGAAGCCCGAAAGTGAACTCCTGTTCCCCAGACAAAAACAAGCCTATTGTCTGTTTTCACGTGCTCACGCGGGTCGTCCAGGATGGCAGCTGTGGCTGGTGCCCTGGCCTCAGGTGGCCCATGTGTGTTCACCTCAAAGCACGCAGCATGCATGGCACTTACTTCAAGAGCAACAATGAAGCATATACGTTTCGTCTGCCCAGCATTAATGATTCCCTGTCGACAGGGCTGCACGCAGGGTATATTTCTTGAGTTTCAAAGCAAGATTGTTACATAGAAATGACTGCCATGCCTTGTCATTTGGGTAACTGCCAAACAGACCGAGGATGAAAGCAAGAAAGGGAGAAGAGAACAAAGACTGATTACCTGTGGCACTTCTTTCTTTCACTATGGGAAAAATTACCTCGGAGACCCCAATGCTTATCTGGGCTCCCCATGAACCTTCCAGAAAGAACGCCCTCCTTCACACCCAACTGAGACCATCTGACCTCTCTGAGCCTGGGAAACCACACCTAAACCGCCTCCAGGGACCCAAATCCAGGGAAATGTATAGAATCAGCGGAAACCACTGAGGGCTGTATTTCTATCGCTGCCCTTTCTAGCTCCGAAGGAGTTTGTGAATCGACCTAACTTCCCACCACACCATTCATGCATCTGTATTTGATTTTAAGAATCTCACTAAAAAAAAAAAAAGATAGCAGTCACCCTAAACTCAAAAAATATTTAAAATACAGATTGAACATCCCTAATCCAAAAATGCAAAACTTGAAATGCTCCAAAATCCAAAGCCTTTTGAGTACTGACATGATGCCCCAAGTGGAAAATTCCACACACAAGTGCTTAACACAAACTTTGTTTCATGCACAAAATTATTTAAAAACAGTGTATAAAATAAACCTTCAGTCTATAAGGGGTACGTGAAATATAAATGACTTTCATATTTACACTTGGGTCCTATCCCCAAGGTATTTCGTTATGTATAAGAAAATATTCCAAAAAAAAAAAAGAAAACCACCTGAGATGGAACACTGCTGGTCCCAAGCACTTTGGATAAGGACACTCAGCCTGCACGCTATGTCCTCAATGAGCCAGAACACACCTGCACCGGAACTGCATTTTGCAAAACCTGATTCCAGGAAAGAAGGAAGGGATGATGAAGAGGGGCAGGTTCCCGAGGCTTAGCTGAAAGCGCACCTTCCCCGGGGCCGTTACACAGGGCAGCCTCCCAGCACCACCTACTCACTCGCCTGGCGGATGGGAGGGCAGGAGCCCGAGTCACAGGAGGGAGGCCTGAGTTCCCCCCCCCCCCCCCCCCCCCCCCCCGCGCCTAACTCGCCTCACGAGGGAGGAGGACTGAATTTTGTGTTTTTAGAGTATTGCAACAAGGCAGAGTCTAAGAGTCTTTTGATGAAGCTCAAGGAAGCCAGAAATTTCATTTCAGTTCTACAGCCTAACCCCGCAGTTTAACTGAGCTTTAAAACCTAAAACTGTGTCCTCTTCCTGTTAAAGGTGGATCTGAATAAAAACTAAACAAGTAAGAAAAAAAACATAAATCGAAGGTTGCAAATTATACATAGCAAGAAGTATCACTGCATGAACAGGAAGCCGACAGTCTCCTGTGATTTCCGTTTGGCGTCCTGGGGACGGGGCGCCGCCTCGACAGCAGACCAGGGTCCGGGTTGTGTCTGTGGCCGGGAAACTGGCTGATTCCGGGGCCCTGAATGGGTGTCAGTCCCAGCGTGATTCGCTGAATGTAACGGCCTGAGCGTGACTTTGAAGTTTAAGCGGCACCCAAGTCATTAGATGTTTCAGAGAGCATGAAACCGATGGAATTCCTGGCCGAAGAAGCTTCTAGTTTCGCATCAAGCTGGTTGCTGGCCGGTGCCAGTCAGATAAATTCAAACTCCTCCAGTTACCAATCTGTCCTCCTCCTCCCCGGGTGGATTCCCTGGACACACCAGGTTTCTTTCTTCTTCCCCATATCACTTATTCAGCAAACATCTGCTGACCCGCTTTGTGCCAGAGCCTGTGCTGGGCACAGGGTGCACAACCGTGAACCAGCAAGACGGGAGGCTAGAGCTCCTGGAGTACGCGGCCTGGCAGCCAAGACAGGCACAGAACTGCGCACCAGGTGCACCACCGGCTGCACGTGCTGGTGGCACAGGCAGGAGCCGGTGGAAGGGGGAAGGGCAGGGAGCACCCTAGTGCACCCGGTGTGGTTTAGAATGTTGTCTCTCTCCGAGGAAGGAATATTGAACCTGGGGCATGAGGATGAAAGGAATCTGCTGAGCACAGGGACAGGGGAAGGACATGCCCAAGAGACAGAAATCATATGCAAAGGCCCCGAGGCAGGAAGGAGCCGAGGTTATTGGCAGAACTCAGAGCAGCTGGGTGGCTGGGGTTAGAGAATGGGGAGAAAGCACAGTGTGAGTTTGTGGGGCTGGGAAGGGCCGAGGGCATGTGGGAGTTTCTCAGCACTGGAAGCGGGGTTGGGTTTGTCCTAAGTGCCCCGGGAAGTCTCGGACGTTTTAAATCGTTTCCGGGCTTCACACTTGACCTCCTGTCTCCCCACCAACATCTCATTAAATGCCCAAGGGCAGGCTTCCCTCATCTCTAGTCGCCTTCTTGCCTAAGTCAAAGCTCAGGGGAACCCCAACTTGCCGTCGCTGATCCCTTCTCCCTCCAGCATCAGGTACTAACCCACGTTGAGCTGTTTGCTCTGACCGACTGTATTCGTTTCCTAGGGCTGTCGTCAACTAAACCAAATGGCTAAGAACAACAGGAATTTACTCCCTCCCAGATCTGGAGGCCAGAGGTCCAAAATCCAAGGGTGGGCAGGGCCACCCTCCCTCCCTCCGGAGTCTCCAGGGGCATCCGTGCCTCCCTTGCTGCTCCCAGCTCTTGGCAACTGTCAGCGTTCCTTGGCTTGTGGCCGTGTCTCTCTCTGCTCCACATACCCATGGCCTCTCCTCTGTGTGTCTCCTATAAGGACATTTGCCACTGGATTGAGGGCCCAACCAATAATCCAGGATAACCTCATCTCAAAATCCTTAATTTAAAGACATCTATAAAGACCTTTTTTTTCAAAGAAGGTGAAATTACAGGTTCCAGGAATCAGGATGTGAACATATCTTTTCAGAGCTGCCATTCAACACACTGCGCTGACACAGTGGTGTCATTACGTTACTGTGTAGGCCTGTCCTGGCTCCTGCAGAGACCCTGGGTTCGGGGTGAGCAGGGACCTCATGATATCACGGGGTGACCAACGGGCCCAGGATAATCACCGTCCAATTGGCGAGTGGAGGACAGTTGGGATCTCTTGTCCATTCAGAAGCTCTGAACTTATAAAATTGTTACGGAAAAAGTCCCAACACAGCCAGCTTGTCCAGGACATTGGGGTCAGCTGAAACATCGGGTAGAGGACCACCCAGATGTGATATGTCTGGGCAACCACCTGCCCCATGACTGCCACTCTCTACTGGACATCCCTTAAAGTAGGGACCCTGTTGTCAATGATTCTTTCCAAGGGATGATTATGCTACTTTTTAATGATGAATATTCAAAGCCTTAAGCAATTGTAAATGCACTGAAATGTTGCAAGTACAGAACAAATAACTTTTTTCTGACCCTTTTGAGATTAAGTTGCCGTCACCGTCACCTCCAAAGACTTGAGTGTGTGTTTCCCACAAACAGGAGCATCCTCCCACGTAACCACGCTGCAACCACCAGAATCAGGACCTTGGGTCTGAAAGACGACGGCAGTCTAACTTTGGACTGCATTCCAGTTTCACCAAATGTCCCCAAAACGTCATTCACGGCCACACGGTCCAGTTCAGAATCATACATTACCTTTTTCAGGTCTTCTTAGTATCTTTCAGTCTTTCCCTGACTTTCTCAATCTTGACACTGTTTTTAAAAAAATTGTGATAAAACACACATTACATAAAATTTGCCATTTTAAAACCTTTAAGTGTGCAGTTCAATAGTAATAAATACATTTATATTCTTTTTTTTCCCCCTTCGTCTCCCCCTCGTCTCTCCCCTTCCCAGCCTCTCGTAACCGCCAATCTGGTCTCTGTCTCCGTGAGGTCCACTTTCTTAGCTCCCACGTGTGACGGAGAACATGTGGTATTTGTCCTTCCGTGCCTGGCTGATTTCACTTAACGTAATGTTCTCCAGTGCCCTCATGTTGTTGCAAATGACAGCATTTCATTCCTTTTTTTTGTGGTTGAATGATATTCCATTGTGCATATGTGCCACAGTTTCTTTATCCATTCCTCTGTTGATGGACACTTGGGTTGATTCCAAGTCTCAGCTACGGTGAATGGTGCTGCAGTGAACATGGAGTGCAGATACCTCTTTGATATATTGAGTTTTATATATATATACATCCCCCTTGTAGTGGAATTGCTGGATCATAGGATCAGGTGGAAGTTCTATTTTTCATTTTTTGAGCCCACCCTGATACTTTTGAAGAGGACAGGCCAGGCATTTCCCTCATCTGGGGTTTGCCTGATGTTTCCTCGTGAGCACGTTCAGGTTACGCATCTTCCCAGGAATGTGACTGAAGTGACGCTGTGTTGTCCCTGCGTCCTATCTGATGGCGCACTCTTCCATTTGACCCAGCACTGAAAACTACTCACTTTGGTCTCTGGGTCAGATGGTGCCTGCCAAGATCCTCCACTGCAAAGTTGCTCTCTTTCCCAGTGAGACTTTCCTGAGGAGGTGCTTTGAAACTAGGCCAGTGTCTCCTTCCTCATCCAACCACGGTCTCGCAAACCACCCCCGCTGACGAGTGGCCGTCCTTGGCTGTGGTTGCTCCTGCAGCTTGCTGCCGACTCCGCAGGGCGCTGCCGGGTCTGCCTCTCCCTTCCTGAACTCCGCTCTGGAGCAGCCGAGCTGCCCTTGCGGGGCAAGCTGTCATGCCTCGGCCGCGGCTCACGGATCTCGGAAGACAAAATCTTCTCAGTGGCTAGAGTTCCCTGAGAGACAGGAAGTGAAGTACAATCAACACCAAGCTTTTTCTAGTGCTTTTGTACAGAGCCGGCCAGGGTGGCATCGCTCCGTTACGCCCACCCCCTTGTTTGGGGTGTTGATCAGCAGGGTCACTGGGACGCCCGTTGTCATCCACCCACAGGAATCAGTCAACACTAGTCCGCAGGGTGCGCAGGTCTCATCCTGGGTCTCAGCGGTTTGTCCTCATGCATCAAAGACTCCAAAACAGTACAGTGCTTCGCAAGCAGTGAATAGGGTAGACGTAGGTAAGTTGATAGGTAGAGAGACACATTTTGCTACAAACACAACGTGATTCATTTTGTTGAGAATTACCAGGAAAAATTATTTTAGTACAAAATAACCCATTGCTCATAGCAGGCATTCACAAAATCCTTGTGTGATGGTTATGTAACCAAAACGTGTATGTCCCCGTAATGCTCTGAAATTTAAAAAAAAGTGTGTGCTTGTTCCTTCAGTCACTCATTAGAACGGAAGACCTGTTCAGTCAGGGATCCTGTCTGAAAGTTCATCACTGTGCCCTCTGCACCTGGAAGAGGGTCTGCAACATAGCTAATAATAAATCTTTGCTGAATGAATTTTTAATTTCCTTGTCAAAAACATCAAGTCAATCAATACGGATCAAGCACATATCGCATGTTCAGAAGTGGTTTAAGCAGAACGAACGGTGTCTCAGCCAACGGTTCGTTGATAAAGGGGTGGCCCTCCAGTGGCGGGAGGCCACCGACTTCGTATCAGACGCTGTGGCTGGCAGAACTCTACTACGGTCCCCACCACTCCTGACCCCTGGTGCGCACACACCTTCTCCAAGTTATTCAATCTAACACTGATCTGTAAGCTCCCGTGAAGGGGACTTTGCAGATGTAATTAAATCCCAAATCAGTTGACTTCAGGAAAGAGAGATTGTCCTCAGTGGATCCCAGCTAACTAGGGGAGCCCCGGAAGGGGACAGGGATTTTCCTGGAAGGAGATTTGGAGCATGAGAGAGCTATTCTCTGCCATTGGCTCGGGCCCTGTGGTGAAGAATGGGGGGACCTCTTGGAGCTGCGAACCCCCAGCTGAGGGCCAGCAAGGAGACAGGGGCCAAGCCCTACAAGTGTGACGAGCAGAATTGTGCCACAACCACGTGACCTGGAAACGGCCCCAACCTGCAGATGAGAGCCACCGTCGGCCACCACAGCCCTGGGTGGCAGCACCTGGGCAGGGACCTGGGCCACACCATATTGTATCCAGACTCCTGACCTGTAGAACTGGGAGCTAATAAGTGGGTATTGCTTTAAGCCAATGAGTTTGCAGACATTTGTGATGTAGCAATAGAAGAACTAACACAGAGTTCAAAACAGCATAGTGATTCAGTAAGGAAACCACAGAGCTCACTCTCATATTAATGGGAAAAATTGTGATCGTATATAACCAAGCACCTTAGAGATGCAGGGAGCTTCACGCCTGGGGACCCCGTGCTATTTCCTGATATATTGGCAGTCTCCTCTCACCAGGTGGAAGGAGCCTTTACCCCCGCAGCCTGAAGCATTTGTTGCGTTAATGATGGTAAGAGCAACACTGCAAGGAGAGTCAGAGGTTTACGTAAGACAAAGAACAAAAGGAGGCCAGGACAATGGCTCGCACCTGTAATCCTAGCACTTTGGGAGGCCGAGGCAGGAGGATGGCTTGAGGCCAGGAGTTTGAGGTTGTAGTGAGCTATGATGACACCACGACACTCCAGCCTGGGGGACAGAGTGAGACCGTGCCTCAAAAAAGAAAGAAAGAAAGAGAGAGACAGAGAGGGGCGGGGGGAAGAAAGAAAGAAAAGAAAGAAAAGAAAAGAAAAGAAAAGAAAAGAAAAGAAAAGAAAAGAAAAGAAAAGAAAAGAAAAGAAAAAGAGGGAGAAAGCTGATAGAAATGTCAGGGACAGGAGACAGGGCAGGAGATGGAGACCCTAGTGCAGGGCTTGAGAGCTAACTGGGGAGCGGTCAGGGGCTGGCAAGGAAGAGGCTGGGGCAGTTGCCACGTTACATGATCATGAGAGAGAGAGAAAGAGAGAGAGGGAAGGAGGAGAGTGGTCTTAGCAAGTCCTACTACACCGGACTATGAACAAACATCCAGTTTGGAATTTTTCTTAATGCAGCAGAGATTTAACTGACCTTAAATTATTTTTGGATGCCAGACTGAAGTTTCCTTTGAATGTGACTTCGCAGCGAAAAGCCACTTCAGGTGGCTGGGAAAGTGGTTGCAGCTTTCCATAGGGCACCGCACGTCCTCCGACTGCAGGAGGGACATGGAGAACTGGTCCCGTAGGCCCATCATTGTCTGCTCTCAGTTCTTCCTTTCTCTCTTGTTGAGGCTTCAGGTCTCGGAAAATTTCCTGAAGATCCATAAACACAAATCCACATTTAAAAAATGCCTGTCTTCTCCCAGAAGTTTGCTGTTCTGTGGCTCACACCTTCCCTGGGGACGCAGTGGAGGGTGGAGAATTGGGTGTTTTCGGGGAGGCAGGTATCTGCGCGCTTTTGCGAACAGCTCTGTAGCTGCAAGGACTGCTTGCCCCGGCGCCCCCGCGGCAGTGGTCCTCAGCCGGGGGACTTGCTCCCCTGGGAGCATTTGGCGGTGTCTAGAGTCATTTCTGGTTGTCACAGCTGGGGGAGGAGGAGGGCCACGCTGGGAGCGTCCAGTGGAGTGACGCTAAGGACGCACACCAGCGGGAACGCCGCGACTTCTCCTCTTGGGACGTTCCAGAACACGGAGCGATGTCATGGGGGGAGGTTCTGGGGCAAGGGCTGCCTGAAGACGGGGGCCAGACGGGCTCAACACTGCATGAGGCTCTGACCAAAACCTGTGTGCCCCTCTGAGTGGCTTCAGCTCAAGGAGATTCATTTTCAGGGGTGCTGCTGGCCAGCCGTTCACCCACCCTCGTGAACTGATGGGGCCAGCCTGTCACCCCTACGGTGGCAGCCGTCTCAGCAGCTGGCAGCAGGGCCACGTTGCAGGTAAAAGGAGGCCTGAGGTCCCCTCTGCCTGAGCCCTGAGCAGGGAGATGACCCCCTGAGGAGTCAGAGGACAGGGCGTGGGCAGCTGCATCTCAGACACGCACAGAGACACCCGAGAGATGTGGGGAGACCCCACAGAATCAGAGAGACTTGCGGGGAGATGACGGTGACGTCTCTTTCGAAGTGAGAAAGAAACAGGGAATGAAAGCAGCTGCTGTAACCAGGAGGACCAAGCTGCAGGGCTGAAACAATAAGCGTGTATCAGTCCTTACAGTTTCCATGCTGTCGTGGTTACCTGCTTCCTTCACGAATGCAGGAATCTTACACTGCGGTGCAATGGGATAGTTGTAAGCGTATAAAAAGGCAGCTAAGGAATCGTTAATTTCATCTTGTCTGTTCCCTTTGTTGTGACAGAAGCAACCAGCCTTTCGACAGATCCCCAGGAGCAGGAGGCTCCCAAGGCGCTCGTTCATTCCAAGTTCACACGCTCCAGCGCCCGCGGCCCCAGCCCCTGCCTTGGCGGGCTTCGCAGAGCTTCATAGCGTTCCGAGTGCTGCAGCACTTCTTAGAGGCCAAAATAAGTCTCTTCTTTTTCTTAGTGTTTGTTCAATGCCCATGCTTTTATAATAATCCCACAAGAGAAACAAATTTGTTTCCAGAAATTGACTATAACTGTGCATAGATGATTCTGAGCTCGCATATTCCCCCCTCTCTATTTTTTCAGTTCAATAAAATGTCACATTTATTGAGTTCCTACTCTGTGCTGTGCCCCGTGCTGGATTACGGGGGTGAGGGATGGGCATAAAGATGAATCAGATAACCATCCTTGAAGAACTTTCTTGGTTTTTCTTTCTGTCGAATTGCAATCAAATCATTGAATTGTTTCATTAAGCAAATATACTGAGTGCCTGCTATGAGCAGAAATGGCAGTCAGACCCATCTGGAAGACAAAAACAGATGAAGAAATATGGGTGTCCAGAAAATAAGAGAGAAAATACAGCAAAACCATCAGCACACAGAATTCATCCCATGGGCTCTATCTGCTTGTTAGGGAAGGGCCCTATAATTGGGCTTGAGTTTCCCAGCAGCCTATGTAAAGACGGAAACATGATCACCCACGTATCCACAATATAAAAACAAACAGAACAAGCATGCCATTCTTCCTGAAAGAACATTCTCTCCCCTATTCTCACAACATGGACTCTGCCCTGGTGTGGGGCTAACAACGTGGCCAGAACACAGACAGGGAAACAAGGCACAGTACCTGTGAGTGTAAGCCGGCAGCGCAAGGGCAACATGTGCAAATGGGTAGAAGGGTGGAAAGAGACCTCGAAAGACCTTGCAGAAGAGTTTTGCACCTTTAAACAGGGCCCCGAAGGTGGGCGAGATTTCCGTAGAGGGAGAAAGAGTGACACTGCAAGCAGAGGACATGGCCTGGGCAAAGGCAGGAGGCAGAAGGAAACAAAACATCTTCTGAAACAGGCAAATTGCCAGGGATGGCTGGAGTCTGGGGCTCATGGAAGCAGGTACAGGAATTTAGAAAAGGCAGATTGTAAACGTCCTGAGGAGAGACATGACTTTGTGATTTGTGTTTTGGGTCCAGTGGGGGTTGAGGTGCTGGCAGAGGAGGAGGTGCCGAGGACAGACCTGGGGCCGCGGTCAGGAAGACAAGGAGGGCCGGAGGAGAGGTACGCAGAGGTGGCGTGACTCGCTGTGGAAAATGACTCACTCCCTGGCGTGGAGCCTCGAATTCAAACGCACATGCTGCAGAAGTTTGCGGATCGAGAACTGCGTGTTGGGGATGGGGAAAGAGCTATGACCAGAAAGGCTTTGTGCTTGAGAGCCCGGGCGGCCGGGGGAGTCCAGCGGCACTGACTGGAACAGGAAGACAGATGCAGGATCCGTCAGACGCCTTGAGTCGGAGATGTGTTTACCACGTGCAGCTGGGGTTCAGGTTGCTGGTTGCTTGAAGAGCTCTGGCTGCAGGGGATGGAAGAGGTGATAGAAAGTTCCACATCTCGATCGGGACGGGGTGGGGTGTATACAGACGGCAGAGGTGATGGAAGGTTCCATGTCCCGATCGGGATGGTTGGGTGTATGCAGCCCGAAGAGTGATGGAAGGTTCCACAACTTGATTGGGACGGGGGGTGTCTACAGACGATAGAGGTGATGGAAGGTTCCACATCTTGATTGGGACGGGGGGGGTGGGGTGGTGTATGCAGCCGGAAGAGTGATGGAATGTTCCACAACTCGATCAGGACGGGGCGGGGGACGGTGGTGTATACAGACATGTACCTTTGTCAAAACCTACTCAACAGGACACCTAAGGCTATGCATTTTATTGCAGATAAAGTATACAAGTTGAGATTTTTTTAAAAAAGAAGATTCCAGCAGACGGACAAAGGCAAGGAGATTTTGCCCTGCAGTAAGGAGGAGCGTAAGGTGTAGTAGAATATAGAAAGCAGGGCTGAGCCCTGGCTGGGGTTTGGGGAAAGCTTCTCACAGTCCTTGATACGTGAACTGAGCCTTGAAGAATAAATATGTTGGAAATAAAACTGCCACACACGAATGAAAAAGACAGGAACTCTAATTTTCGTTTGGCTCATTGCATTAACAAGTTCAAACACATCTATTGCAATGCATTTTAAGGCGTTATACAAATAAACACAAGTGTATTCTTATAAAAGAGACAGCATCCAACCATGTGGAAGAACTTGGGCTTTGGAATGGGACAGTTCTTGGGGCTTTTTGTTGGTCATGTTGCACTGGGCAAGTTATGTAATTTTTCTGAGTACATACACTAACATCTGTATTATCTGGTAATATCCATATTATCTGGTGTTTGCAAGATTACGTGAATCAACGAATGTGAGGTTCTTAGTTCACAGTATGTGTCCCTAAGTGTAAAGTCATGATTTTATTACATAACAATGGCGTATGTTTAGTATTAAAATAACTGCTAAACTAACATGCTAAATGATGGTTGTATAGTTATATGCTTTTTCTCCCCAAATATCTGAGGTCTGAATGTTTTAAGGTTGGTTTTCTCACCTGTGAACCCCTGAGAACCTCTTGAATTTAATTCAGGACTCTCTGAAGTGTCTTAAGTTAACTCCCAGGGTGTTAAACATTCATGGTATGTCTAAAACAGAAAACATTCTGACCACATGTGCGGGGTGCACGTGCGCGTCGTGTGTGCCGGGGGCCTGCTTTTGCCTCTTTAGCTGAAAGAACACACACGGAGATCACACGTGTCCCCGCCGCGTGTGTGGGAGGCAGAGAATCACGCTGCGGCTTCCAGAGACCTGGCCCTGTGTCGGGGTCTGGAGGCCAAGGACATCACAGACATGAGGATCTGGTAGTTTAAAACATTTCTTCTAGAAGCGATGAAGCCCCTGACTTATCTCGCTAAAGGTGCGGCCCACGTTCACGTGTCCCCAACCCAATCTCGTGGACCAAGGACGTCGTCTGTCACTCTGTGCCGGGACCACTTAGCCACTGCAGCTCCCACGTGACATGTCCCGGGGACTTGCGCCCGGCATCTGTCGCCCTCCCAGGGAGCTGTGCCTGACTCCGCTTGCCAGACCATCCCAGGGAGAGAGAAGCCAACGGTGGGCACGGATCCAAGTGACAAAGGAAGGGCTGTCAAAACTACGGGATATTTACAACAGTCCGCCTCCCTCCCCAGCCTCAGCTTCCAGAATCTTTGCAGAGATGGTCGGGTTTCCGCGTTACCACGGGTGGGCATTGGTTTACTAGCATAAAATTATAAAAGGCCTACAGGGTGTTTTTACCTTTCTCGTGGGGGTGGGGGTGGGGGTGGGGAAGGCGGTGGCTTCGAGTTTCCTTACAGTCTGTTACTGACTGCAATGATGAGAACTGTCTCATAAGTGGAAATCGCACGTATCCCCGAGAGCTGACGAGGGGCGGATTTCCCTCACTGAAGTGAAGGCCAGACTGGAATGGAACACAGAGCCTGAGCATCTTATTTGAGGCAACGCAGGCGAGTGGAATCAGAACTATTTCTGCGTCTAGGAAGCAGCGCTGTCGAGAGGAGACGCGTGTGTCAGGCTGGAGCTATTTCCCACTGCAGACTGGGAGGCAACCTGCAGAAGGAGGTGTTCTGGAGGAAGTCATTATGTCTTCCCCTGGAGACAGCCTGGAAGTGTTGTCACAATCCTGTGACTAACCTTGGCTCCTAGGGCTTCAGCATCTTAAGCCAGGATAACCTCTCAAGATGCCTTGTCTATCTCAGACCCACCATGCACTGGCTACGCAGCACCCGGCATTCCGCTCCTCTTACCAGCCCCCGAGTCTCATCCGCGCTCAGGCGGCAGCGCAGCACGACTCCTCTGGATTAGGGCTCAGTCCAAACTTCAGCTCTGCCATTTAGTACAGGGTGACATCTCTAGTACCACAGAAAGGCTGAGTATTCATTATCGATTGCTGCGTGTTAAACCATTCTGAAATGTAGCGGCTTAAAACCCATAATCATGTATTCCATCTCACAATTTCTTTGGGCCAGGATGCAGACAGGGTGCAGAAGGAATGGCATCCTTGATGTGTAATATCTAGAGCTTCAGCTGGAGGACTTAATACTGGGGATGAAAGCATATGAAGGTTTGGCTGGGTGGGAGGATTCACATTCAAGGAGGCTCACTCACACGGCCAGCAAGTCGGTGTTGGCTGTTAGAGGGAGGCCCCCGTTCCCTTCCCTGTGGGCCTCTCCGCAGGGCTACTTGAGCAGCCTCACGCCATGGCAGCTGGTTCTCCCAGGGTGAGGGACCCAAGACACCAGAGTGGAACCCTGAAATGACTCAGCCTCAGAAGTTACATATCATCACACACTAAGGATTCTACTGGTCACAAAGGTCAGCCATACTCAGTGGGAGACAAGACCGTGCGAGGGTGCTGTCTCAGTCTGCTGGGGCTGCTGTAACAAAATACCGAAAACTGGGTGGCCTAAACAACAGAGATTGATTTCTCACAGTTCTGGAGGCTGAGAAGTCCAAAATCAAGATGCTGGCCAATTCAGTTCCTGGTGAGGGCTCTCTTCCTGGTTTGCGGATGGCCACCTTCTTGCTATGCTCTCACATGGCAGAGAGACAGAGGACAGAGTGCTGGTCTTCTTATTATAAGGGCACTAATCACATCTTGGGGCCTCTACCCTCATGATCTCACCCAACCGTTATTATCTCTCGAAGCCTCCACCTTCAAATGCCATCATGTTGCAGATTAGAGGCTCAATGGAGGAATTTTGTGGGACATAAACTTTCAGTCCATAGCAGGCATGAGTACAGGAGGTGAGGCTCACTGGGGACTATACTGGAGACTTTCTACCACAGGCAGCAACAGATAGCAAGGGGTGGGGTATGGTGGGTCTAGTACAGCGTAGTACAGAGTGTGCCATGCAGTGTAGCCTCTCGAAAGACATCATTTGGGTTCAAATCCCCATCAGTCATTTACTCTGTGGTCTAAAGCAAATTGCTCAATCAATCCCTTTACCTGACTCAGTTTCTACATATTTAAAATGTGGTAGATTAGATTCCTGTTTAGCTATTCATTCCCAACACTGCTTCCCTGCAAACTTCATGGGAGAAGTACATTTCCCCACCCCATCAGTGTTGGCTTGAGGCTATAACTTGCTTTGAACTCCAGGGTGGGGCAGAGTGTACTTTGCCATCTCTTGATCTGAGACTCAGCAATGTGCCTTGCTTTGGCCAATATGAGAAGATGTGACACAAGTAGAAGCTTGAAATGAGCTAGTGAAGTTTTGCTTGCCCTCTTGCATGTCTCCCATGGCTATGGGGAGAAAAACAGCTCCAGTTGGCTGGCTAGTTTACGGAGAAAGAGAGGGCCTGGGGCAAACATGAATGCCCAGATGAGCCCAGTATAGATCGGTTCACTCTCAGCCAAGCTGCAGATACATTAGGGAGATTAAATGAGTGGTGTGTTCAGCCACTTAAATTGTGTGGGGATGCTTGTTACAAAGCATTACTGAGCTACTAGCTGACTGATACAGGTGTCAATGATAGAACCTATCTCATAGGGTTGTGAGGATTGCGTAGCTTATCCACATGGTGTGCCTAAAGCACTGTCTTCTGCCAGGGCTTGCTCACAGAGCCCCCAGTCTACCTCTCAGAATATAGGCTTCCCCCTCCAGCTGCCTCTGTAGGCCCCATTCCCTAGTCCACGCATGCCATTTGGTCCCAGACTTCCTTGTCCTTCACTGCACGCGCCTTCACCCTCTCACACCTTTCCTTGCCTTTCCGGATGTTAAGCAGCTGATCTGACTCATTCACCACGTTACTATAACACAATAGTGGGAAAATGCTACCTCCACCTCACCTCCTCCCTCCCTTTCTGGGAATGAGTGGTTTGTTATTTTTGTTTGTTTTACACATTTATTGGAGTCAAGGGCTCTGTTTGTCTTCCCACTAGGAATGAGTCATGGCAGATGATTCAGACGAGGGACGAGAGGATGGGCAGGCTGTCACAGGCTGGGCGGCAGAGGCAGGGTGCTGAGAAAGGGAGCACAGCTTCTCTGAAAGGTGGCAGAGCTTCGAGGCAGCCCAGCCCCTCAGAGCATGCAGGGCTCCCTCGTATCACCCGCCACCCAGCTGTGACCCATCACTACCCGTGCATCGCTCAGAACACTAGCTGATACCGCAAATATTGGTATCACCCAAGGAGCAGCAGGAAAACCCTTAGAAAAAGGCCAAGGGAACAGAAGGTGTGGCACTGGCCTGACCCACAGGAGCCTCCAGCCTTGTGGTCAGAGACGGCGGAGATGGGAAACTTCATGCGCGACTTGCCCGGCCGGCAGCCGGAGCAGCGTTTCTCACCCACGGTACTGCAGACATCTAGGGCCGATGATTCTTTGTGGGTGGCGCTGTCCCGTGTGTTGTAGGATGCTGAGCAGCGTCCCAGCTCTACCCTCATATGCCCGCAGCACCTCCCCACTCCGCACAGTTGTGACAACCAGTGATGTCTGCAGACATTGCTGAATATCCCCTGGGGGAGGAGGGACAAAACCCGATCCCAGTTGAGACCCACTGAGCCGGAGGCATGGAGCCAGAACTGACACCACAGGTCTTCAGTCAACAAATGCTCACTGAACATCTATTCTTGGCTCAGCCCTGTGCTGGAATGTCGGGGTGCAGGGATGAGTAGGGGAGAGCAACCTGTGAATAATGAACAGCAATCCGTGTGGTTGCTCACCCATAACCAAGAGGGGGGCAGAGCACGGATTCAATCTGCTTGGGACAGAGTCAAGGACCTCAGCGTGTGTCTCCGAAGCCGGAGTGAGCACAGACGCCCTGACACCCCCCCTTCACGCCTTCCCCCGGCAGACTGCACAGGAAATGCCTGCTCGCTGCCCCTCGCCTCCGCAGATCCCACGTGAACAGCCGGCTGATCCTGCCCACGGTGTGAGACCAGGGCTCCGTAGAAGCCAACACAGGCTGTACCTTAGAGTAACCCGGAATCTGCTAAAAACACTGGTGCCCACACTGTGTTCTGCCTCCCGGGGTTTCTGAATTCACTGGCCAGGTGTGGGGCCGGGTACACCCGTGATGCTTTAGAATGGCTCATCTCACCCAGGAAGGGCTCTTCCCTCTCTGGAATTTCAGGTCCACTTGCCCTCTTTGCGTCCACATCTCTCTGATGCCTTTAAAAACATGATTTTGTGTAATGTGTCTGTTTTGCTCTAGTTGCAGAAGCAGTGGGCTGCCCCTAGCCGGAAGCAGGAATCACTATGAATTCTTAACCTCCCCAGCTGATTCTAACACACAGGGTCGGGAAGCTCTGTGTGAGAAAACGGGTAGGTTAGTGGTTCTCCACGTGTGGCTGCCAGCCAGCAGCACCAGCCCCACCTCGGAACTTGTTAAAAATGCAAATTCCCAGGTCCCGCCCCAGATGCACTGAATCAGAAGCTCCGAGAGTAGGGGGCAGCAGTCTCTGTTTGAAAAAGGCTTCTGCGTGATTCTGGCGCACGCTCAAATTTTTGAGTCGCTGCTGGAGGGGCTGATCTCTGGATCTATTCAGTTATCGCAGTCTCTGCCCACCTCCACTCTGAGCCCAACCCATGGCTCTGGGGGCTCTTGCTGAGCTGGAGTGGGTGCATCCTCGGAGAGCCCTGTCCTGGGTCAGGGGCGCCTCACTGCTATCTTGGCCCACTTCTCTCTTGAACCAGCTTAGATGTCCAGGCTCCTGCCTGGTTTTCTGTTTTGTGCTCAAGCTCTAGGGAGCTGCCTCCCCTGTACACCCTGAGGAGAACGTCCAGCCTGGTCTCCCGGGGTCTGCATCGGTCTCAACCAGGATCCGGGACCACCAGTCCCCAGCGATGCTCAGACACCTTGGATGCTGTGGAAGACAGAGACATCTGTGCCCTTTGCACGACTACGTTGAGCTTCTGGTCTCACCCTGAGGGAGCAGCCCCGGAGTGTGTCTGAACCCAATTCCCTGGCCCGGAGCCCCCTCCCCCAGCGGCCGTGTGCCAGGCAGGGCTGACTCATCACTCAGGACAGCCTGCTCCCTCTCTGTCCCTCCTGCTTTCTCACTTAGTCCAAAATTAACCAACTGGCTCCCTCTGTCTCTTTTAGAGACAGCCCACTTGCTACCCAGAAAATAGAAAACATCGGGGGTTGCAGGGGGTTCAACCAGTGGCCATGACAGAAAAGAAAAAGATACGGCAAGAGGAAAAGCAGGTAACAGGAAGTGGGGAAGAGGTCCGGCCAGAAGAAAAGGGAGGCAAAACAGACACAGGGAACAGGCACGAACCGCTGCAGCGGAAGGAGCGGCAAAGGCTCGTGGCAGGAATCACAGCCGACCGCATTGGACAGCGGGAAGACGGGGAAGCTAAACGAGCGCACAGGGATCCAGATGGAATTTTCATTCCCACAGACTTTCCCAACGAGTGCTACAAGGAGAAAATAAAAAAGAGAATGGAGACAGAAGTTCAACTATCAATTCGTGTGGAAATTAGCATGCGCCCCGGGTCCCAGGCATGGGAATTTGCCTTTGCGCGATATTCCTAAAATGTTTGCCTGGCTTCTCAACTCAAGGAACAAAAGACCAAGGTCTGAAGAGGGGATCCTTTTAAGGATGCATGTTAACGAGGCCAAATGTATCAGCCTGGAGGAGCCTTTGTTGCAAACAATGTGACTTAGTTCTGGCCAGTCTAAACAGAAAATGCATTTATTAAGGAATAATAAGTAGTTCCCAGAATCTCCATATGTCAGCCGTGGAGCAAACAAGGCCAGGAAGGATGCCGAAACGTCCCAAAACAGCTCCAGCATTACCAGACTGACGGCAAACGTAGAAATGACACCACGGCTTGACCTTGACTAAGAGAGTAGGTACAGGAAAGACAGTCCGTTTTCCAGGTAAGTGATGGTGTAGGGATGCATAGCTTGATGTCCATCCTCCTGTCCTGCTGTAGCAGCAGTTCTCAACCTGGAGCAATTTTACCTCCGGGGGACATCTGGCAACGTCTGGAGACATTTTGCCTGTCACGCGTAGGAGGCGGGATGCTGCTGGCACCTGGTGGGTAGAGGCCAGGAAGGCGGCTACACCCCCCGCAAGGCACGGGACAGTGCTGTGAAACAAGGAGGCATCCTGACCACACTGTCAGTGGTGCCGTGTTGAGAAACCCTTCTCTGCAGGAATAAAGCCTGCAGTTCTTCGTGGCGTCCCTGGCCACCCAGCATGCATATCACGTCCCCCAGCCTCATTTGCAGCTATGTGTGTCCGCGGGCCACGGACGGAAATGATGTGCGCAGAGGAAAGGGGCGGGCCCTGCGGTCTTCATCGGCTCAGGCTGCTAAAGCAAACCACCATGGCATGGGGGCCTGGACAACAGACATTTATTTCTCCCAGTTCTGCAGGCTGCGAAGTCCAAGATCAAGGTGCCGGCAGGTCCACCGTCTGCTGAGGGCTCACCCAGAGGTTCACGGACAGCTGTCTTCACGCTGCGCCCTCCCTGGTGGAGAGCAGAGAGAGGAAGCGAGATCCCTGGTGTCTCTTGCTGCATCCTTGCTACAAAGGCCGCCTGGACTGGGGGGGGCAGAGGCTGCCTGGTGCACGAAGCCTGATGTATTCACAACCTGGCCCTTGACAGAATGACTCTACTGACTCCTGTCCTATACCATAAAAACCTTCAAAAGTCAGCAAGTCCCAGGTTGTACATATTAATAGTTAATATCTTAGGACTTAATTAACTCTCTCTGGAAACAGTAGCACAAGTCTTGATAATATATCCAGTGAGCAGGGCTAGCTCCACGGGCAGCTTCACGGGTCGGTGCAGCTGCACGGGCCGTGGCACACTCAGGGGACAGCTCGGTGGGTGTGCCAGGGGTGAGCCTCTCGCCCTCTCCGATTCAGGCACCTCACACTTTTTCCTGCTTTTGGAACAAGAGACCCTGCATTTGTGTTCTGCACTGGACTACAATCACGTAGACAGCAGTGCCAATAAATATTCGTATTTTTCATTCCTGATTATTGAAAGGTGCTCCAGTTGTACCTCCCTCCATGTCATTCTTCAGTCGGTCATCATTGTCTTGAAAGAACCACAGGGGTATTTCTTTCTTAGGGCTTTTGTGTGAGTAGCCGGCTAGTGCTGTGTCGTGGCTCAGGCTGCTGGGGCCCGTCCGTGTTTCCTCGCCGCTCACCTTGGCACACCAAGGGGCACGCCTGGCCCGCGTGCTGAAGAGCTGGGCGCCTGGGAGCAGGACTCGACCAGTGACTCCTGGGAGTGCGTGTGTGAGTACCCAGCTCCCTCCCTGCTCCGGTGGAAGACTCCAAGGCATGTTCTACACTGTCTGCTCTGGTCCCCGGGGAGATTGGGCCCCAGATGCCCACTGTGGCCACAGGCTTGGTGATTCCCAGTCCCCGTCTCCCTTCCCCAGCTCCCCATGCGTCTCCTGGGATTAGCTGGCCCAGCAGACCTGCCTTGAGTCTGCTTTCGGGAAAACCCAAATCCAGACAGTTACCTAACTTAGAGCCCAGCTAAGACATGAGGGGAACTTGGATCAATTAATATTTTAAAATAATGGTAATTCCACAAGACCGAGCACAGGCGGGCTTTTTGCTCATTGCTGTGGGAGTTAATAGACTCTTCTCCCCCATGGTCTGAAAAGAGGGTGCAGCTTTGACAAGCACAGAGCAGCTCTAGGCAGCAAAATCCGGGCGTCAAATTAGATATATTTAAGGTGTGTATTTTTCCCTCTATGGTTCATAAGTGTAACATGTGAAAACTAAATCAATTGCTCTACAAAACAGAAATCTGACCCTTCTGAACACAGCATCTTTGTGGAAAAGAAAGAGCCACAGGAGAAGGGAGCCAGCATGGGAGGGCACATGACAGTGTCGACGACCCGGCAGCCTGGTCAGAGGTCTCGAGCAGAAGAGATCAGTACTGATCCTCAGCAGGGCAGGGAGGGAAACGCACCTGTATTTCCCTGCCCCCTTCCCTGCCCCTGTGTCTCTGTCCCCTGTGTTAGCAGGGCACGGAGGGAAACGCACCTGTATTTCTCTGCCCCCTTCCCTGCCCCTGTGTCTCTGTCCCCTGTATGGGGGGAATTTTCCACTCACCCTCTGTGTCCATGACAACTCTCCACCTCTTACAGGATAAATGATTTCTGGAAAAACCATCTCACTGAGATCATTTGCCCTAATTGACACCGAAAAAAATGATCACAGCCCCCCCTGCAGAGAAAATATATCTTTAGGTAAGTGCAAATGAAATCCGAATGTCAGAATTATTAGCTGTTAGCATTAAAACTTAATGCACATGTTCAGAGTTGAAATGACTCTTTTATGATCTCTCATAGTCTCGGGCGGATTTTTTTTTAAAACATGATTTGTTTCTATTGTAACAGATGGGGAAGCTGGTATTATATATAATTGATAAATGATAAAAACAAAATCAGCTAGATTTAAAAAGGTACTTCAAAAATCTGCTTCTCATCATGCCTTTCTTCTGAGCATTGAGGCAGATAATTTCCATTTTGAGCAAGGACACACATCTGTTTCCTGCTATAACTTCTTCAGCTATGAAATAGGCCATGGTGGCTCATCTCAGCCGTTTGAATCTTTCTATTCCTTTCCACTCAGTGGTTGTCAAACCCTAGTCCACATTCACACTAAAGATGATTCCATTGAGGTTTGGGGTGATGTTTTCAGCATCCTCAGATGCTTCTGCAAGCACGTTAGCTCGTGGCGTGGATTTCCGCAGGGACTGTTTTGCATATTTGCAGAAGTGTACCGAGCTTGCTTTTCTGCTAATCACAAATTCCAAGGAGGACAAAACAGCTAATGTTTATTATCAGGAGACTTTCTAAGCCTACTTCAGAGAAGAAGGCAAGTTGAAAAGGAGTTACTTTTCAAGGCAGAAAGTATGGGGTTTGGGGAGGACCATGAAGTGAACTTCCTGCTTTCTGCCTTTTACTCATGCCTATTTGGGATTATAAGATAGTTTGTATCCCTCTTGAAAATAAAAGATAATCCAGAACCTTGGCTTTTTATTGGGTGCCTGGCTGCTGCTAACGGCACGCTTGGGTAACTCAGTCTGCATGAGGAGGAAAGCAAGTGCTAGTGCACAACTGAGCCCAGCCAAGACACGAAGAACCGCCTGGCTGAGCCCTGGCTCAAACTGCAGACCCACAGAACCACAAGCTCATCAAATGGTGGTTGTTTTACACCATAAAATTTTGGAACCATTAGTCAAAACAGCAAAAGCTGACTGATACAAATACTTCAAAAGATTCTAATCTTCTTTAGTGAACATCCAAGAGTGGTGATCTGAAAATGATTTCCCAGCTACTCAAAACCAGTAGCATTTTTAATGATTAGGAAAATTTAATCTTTAAAAACAATTTTTTAAAAAAATGAAATGATCATAGAGTAGAAAAAGAGAGGAATACCACCATATAGCACCATCTAAAATATGGTCACAGACCCCGAAGCCTTAAATTGCTTCATCCTTTAACCATAGGAAACTAGGTATTTATATAAATTGTCCTCTTATTTTTTTGGTGACTGTGAATAAAACTGCTATGAACATGCCTGCCCTAGCCTTTTGTAGCCATATACTTTCATTTCTTTTTACCTAGGGGTGACATTTTTGGGCATAGGACTGATGTGTGTTAAACTTCTTAACATACCACCAGTTTTCCAACGTGGTTGTGCCTTTTAAATTCCCGCCAACTGTGTGTGTGAATTCTGGTTGGACGACATCTTTGCCCTCGTTTGACACAGTCAATAACAGCAGCCAGACTCGCTCACATGTAGTGGTATTTCCCTGTGCTCTAAAAAGCTCCTTTTTAAAGTTTCGTTTGCAGACAAGGGTTGAACAACACTCATTTCAGGAAACAATAATGTGGATGAATAACTTTCCTTATGGAGGTGGCTAGTTCAGCATTTTGAAAAGTCTGAAGTGATAGGAGTCTAATTCTTAACATAAGTACTCGTCTAACCACATCACATTTTTAAATAGTTATGTACCAAACCAGTGCGCCTTATTTCGGTGCAACACGGCTTCTATGTGACAGATTAACCATAATAAGGTTGAGCACCATTGGGACATGTATAAGCAATAAACAAGCAGAAATAAGCATGTTGGAGGGAGGAGGTCATGTCAGAAACTAGGCCACTGATACCAGGACTGAGTGTGTGTGAAGCCTCTTAATCGCCTTTGACTGCCTTGCTTTAGTCACGGGCTGATGGTTGCACCTGGCGATTGAATCCATTCAAACACGTCCGGAGCCCCTACCTCGTGTTAGGAATTGGGTGCAGGGTGACTAACAAGAACAGGGACTGTTCCTGCCCTCATGGAGCTTACGGTTTAGTGGGGGAAACCAGGCAAAGAGTAAGGAATCCCAGGACGGTGCAGGGGGCTAGGATCAGGGCTGCACACAAGAGGGACCCTTCTGGAATGAGAGGGGGTCGGGAAGGCTGCCCAGAGAAAGTCAGAGAGGGAGAGGGGCGTAGACAGGGGCGCAGACCCGGTGTCCCAGAGGAGAGAGCAGCATGTACGCCGAGTGAGAGCACGTGGAGAGAAAGTGGCACAGTCATGCACCGCATAGTGACGTTTCAGTCAATGACGAACCGCGTAGACCGTGCTGGTCCCATAAGGTTATATAATAACGCCTTATTGCTACTGTGCCTTTCCTACTAAACGTTTAGATACACAGACACCTACCTTTGTACTACAGCTGCCACGGTATTTGGCACAGGAACGTGCTGCTCGGGTGAGCGGCCCGGGAGCAATAGGCCGTTCCAGGCAGCCCCGGCGTGTGGCAGGCTGCACCACCTAGGTTTGTGTCAGCGCACTCTGTGAAGTTCACACGGTGACGGTATCGCCTAATGACAAATTTCTCAGCATCTAGCCTCGTCATTAAGTGACGCATGGCTGTGTTGTACCAGGAGCAAGGAGCACCATCTCTGGGGCCAGGGAGGTGGCAGGGGCAGGTCTCCAAGCTCGTGTCGGCCATGTTAAAAATACGGACATCGCCTGGCAGGCACTGGGACGCCACAGTTTGGATTTACAAAAGAGTGTCAGTGGGACCATCAAATGGTGCAGCCGCTGGGGAGAACAGTGTGGCGGGTCCTCAATGACTTAAACACAGAATAACCCTAGGGCCTGGCAAGTCCACCCCTGGGTATACACGAAGAGCACTGAACACAGGCGCTCAAACAAATACATACACACAAATGTCCACAGCACCACTATTTATAGAAGCCAAAAAGTTGGAAACAACCCAAATGTCCATCAACAGATAAACAAAAAAATCGATATTATAATGGAACATTATTCTGGTATAAAAAGGAATTAAGTACTGACGTACCCTACAGTGTGGATGCACCTCAAAAATATTGTGCTAAGCAGAAGCCAGACACAAACACCTGTGTGGTTCCACTTATACAAACTGCCCAGAGTCGGCAAACCCCCAGAGAGGGCCAGTAGGGTCAGGCTGCCAGGGGCTGGGGGGATGCGGATAGGGAGGGACTGCCTGCTGGGAAGGGTGTTTGCCTTGGGGGTGATGGGAATATTCTGGAAGTAGGTAATTGATGGCTGCACACAGTGTGAATGTACTAACTGTCACTAACGGTCAGTTTCATGTGTATTTTACTGTAAGTTTTAATGGGGTTTGTGTTCCAGATCATTCTAGTGCTGTGAGTTGGAGGATGAAAGACGAGAGTCAGGGAGTGCAGGCAGGACCATCTGATTCTGGAGGAAAGTGGTGGCGTGGTGGCGGGGTGGGAGGAAGTTCCCGACAGAGGCAGTATCTGGAAGTTAAGAGAGGAAGGGAGGGAGAAGTTGGGATGGAGCGTGGGTTTCTGGTCTGGGCCCCAAGGTCACCAGGGGTCAATAACATTTCAGAAGTGATTTTGCTTTTGTCACATTTCTCTGTCCCTTCTTTAAACCTGCAAGCGTCTGATGTACTATTGGGCAGCACAGATTTCCATTTTACACTTCCCTTTGTTTCCCCCGAAGCACTCTGGCTTTCTGCGGTGGAGCGAGGGCTACATCCACATGGAAAAACCAGGATCAGCCAGGGCCACGTCTGCACACGCTGAGCTCTCCCAGGTACGCAGATGTTTAGGACTGTAACTCTGGGTCTGGAGGAAACAATCGCTCTCGTGACACAGCGAGCCGAAGTGTCCGACTACTCACGGTGCGGCAGGCGCCATGAGATGCGCTGTACTCCAGGTATCACATAGGACCTGTAATAATCATCGCAGAGCAGAGAATTGCTATTTTTCATCAGTTCAGACACACCCGCAGCCAACAAGAGCCAGGGCGGGGATTTGAACCTACTTCTAACTCCAAGGCTCATATTCATCCATCCCCTCCTTGCTCAACTGGGCAGAAGACAGGCTAGACCCGACTGAGTCGGAGGAGCTGAGTTCTGCGCAATCAGACCCTAATCTCAAATATTCAAAGGCCCAGAGCCAGAAGGGATTATCTGCTTTTGCTTCTTGTCTTTATTTGTCTTCCTTCCCTCCCCTCCTTAAGGTAAACAGAGCAGTCAGAAGAAGCCGCCTTCAACTGAGAGGTCCCACAATGCTACTGTCCTTTTGCCACTGAGTGATCGGATGTCACCGAGGTGACAGCCTGGCCAGAGGCTGCTCAGTGATGTTCCACTCAACAATGCCCCAGCCCTCCTCCAAGCAGAGGAGAAGAAAGGAAAATCATCCAACAAATTAATTCTTTGGTCCCCAGCAATTATACCAGCCAGAACTACTGAATTATTTAAAACTAAAAATTTATTATTCAGTGAGAGTTCACAAGAAGCATTTCTGGCCATACAGGCACAGAGAAAAGCAGGACAAGCTGCCGGGTCAGGATTCAGACGCAGTTGAGCAAGGGTCTGAGCTCCCGCCTGCCGGGTGGGCCTGGGAAGGAACCCGGGGAGGGAGGCACACTCAGCCCGGCGGGGTAGACAGGATATCCACCAGCTGTCTGAATGCCAGTGCCCCTTGCTGTTAGCAGACTAAGACTCTGAGGGCTAAAGCCTCTTTCGTTTTTGTTTTTCCTCTGTATCAGTGGCTGCTTCAGGGAAATATAATTTTTAGACAAAGCTGTGTTAGGCACTAGCTTCTCTTAACATGACCTTGTCAAGTCTTTTTCTGATAAGCTGGGCGGAGCAGAACATGAGATCCATTGCCAGGTGAATGTTTTGCAGGGCGTAGGAATGAACTTATTCAATAAATCTCTTAATGATTTGCTTAGGAGTCAATATTTTTTCACCAAATTAAAAACAATTTTTTAAATTTTATTTAGAGATAGGGTCTCACTCTGTCACCCAGGTTGGCACAATCATAGCTTGCTGCACCCTCAGACTCCTGGGCTCCAGTGATCCTCCTGCCTCAGCCTCCTGACTACAGGCACATGCCACCACACCCAGCTAATTTTTTAATCTGTGGTAGAGATGGGGTCTTGCTATGTTGCCCAGGCTGGTCTCAAACTCCCAGCCTCAAGCGATCCTCCTGCTTCAGTGACCCAAAGTGCTGGCATTAGAGGCGTGAGCCACCATGCCAGGCCTCCGCCAAATTTGTAAAAACATTTTATTTTGAAGTAATTATAGACTCACAGGAAGTTGCAAAAAATAGTACAGAGAAGCTGCTTCTTTTTTTTTTTTTAACACTTATTTTACTTCAAAGTATTACAGGACAGAGAAGCTTCTTGTGCCCGTCACCACCTTCCTCCAGTGGTAACTTACATAGCTATAGAGCTTGCAGAAACCAGGAAATCAACACAGGCACAACACGATTACTGACTCTACATGGATTTCTCATTTTTCACGCACTCACAGTATTGGTGTGTCTTTTTTTTTTTTTTTTTTTTTTGAAACAGAGTCTTGCTTCTTTGGTCTGGTAAAGTGCCGTGGTGTCATCATAGCTCACTGCAACCTCTAACTCCTGGGCTCAAGCGATCCTCCTGCCTCAGCATCCCACGTAGCTGGGACTACAGGTGCATGCCACCATGCCTGGCTAATTTTTCTATTTTTCTTTTTTAGTAGAGACAGGGTCTCGCTCTTGCTCAGGCTGGTCTCGAACTCCTGAGCTCAAGCGATCCTCCTGCCCGGGCCTCCCAGACTGCTAGGATTCCAGGCGTGAGCCATCGCACCCAGCCATAGCTATGTCTTTGTGTATAACTCTATGAAATTGTGCCGCATGTATAGAGTCATATAATTGCCACCACTGTCAAGACATGGAACAATTTCATAACCACAAAGGAAGTCCCCAGCCACCCCTTTATGGTCACATCTTCCTTCTCCTCCCCCACCCCCAGGCAGCCAATGATCTGTTCTCTACTATCATTTTGTTATTTCAAGGATGTTCTTTAAATGGAATCATATAATGTATAACCTTTGGAGACTGGCTTTTTACCCTCGGTGTAATTCTCCAGAGACTGATCCAAGTTGTGCATATCAACAACGGGTATGTTCCTTTTTGTCACTGAGTCATATTCCATTTCTTGGACTTATGACCACTCACCCCTTGAAGGACATCAGGGCTGGTGGCAGTGTTTGCCTACTACAAAGCCTCCTGCTATGGACGTCTGTGGACAGGAGTTCATGGGAACCTAAGTTTTCATTTCTCTGCAATACATGCCCAGGTGTACTGCAGGGTCACGTGGTTAGTGTTGTTTTCCAGATTTCCAGAGAAGACCCAACGAACTTTTAACCATTTTATTTGTGTTCCCCTCTTGAGGTCCAAAGAGAACCATGTTTGCACACCAACTATTTGGGCTCCTAGTGAGATCTATCATTCGCCTCAAAAATCTTAAACCGTCTTGGCTTCAGTGATTGAGCACCACCCAATCCATTTATGTTATGCGAGAATCCTGGATTAGAAAGAACAGGTGGCTGGTTCAAAATCTTGCTTTAAGAAAGCGAAAGAAAAATAAAGAGCTTCTAAGAGGTAATTTTTTTTCAAGAGCCAAAGAAGTCCAGAAAACAACGTAAGCTTTCATTTGGCAGAGCCCTCGTGAGCAGGAATTTCCTGGGCAGGCTTGGATAATGTATGGCAGGATCCCACAGGACCTCCTTGCAGTTCCTGCTGGAACCAAGAGTCACTAAAGAAATCAAACATTGGTATAAACAGCCGTGTTTCCTTTCCCACGTCTGCATGCGGGACTCGGGTCTGAGGCCAGCAGCGTGGGCCGTGGCATCTGTCGGGACTGCCCGAAGAGCGTGGCACTCTCTCCTACCCCACCCCCACCCTGTGCCACGCAGTCACACTCTCTGGTCGTTTCAACATCAACTCTTCTTTCATGATGAGTTGGCAAAAAATGCAGGCACCAGCCTCAAGGTTAATTTTTGCACTACATTTTGATTGCATTGTTGCTTTTCATTGCCCACAGTAAAAATTTAGCAACAATTTTCACCCTCCAGGGGGAAAACCATGCTGAGTGAGAAAGCATGTTTTCAATGCCTCCCTTCTGGCCAGAAGGAAATATCGTGTCCCCCACTCCTGGAGGCAGGAAGGGGACCAGGCCAGCCCAAGTCACTGATGTATGCATCACCCCAGCAAGAAGTCTGGCGAGGACCAGTGCGGAAACACTCCCATTGCATTCTCCATTTCCCCTGCCCAGTGGGCATAAACATCTGGAGGGCCCGTCTGAAGTGCTGAACGGGCACTGTTTCATTTTCCCCTTAAATGCAGAGAGCAAGGGCTCTGTTTTGTTTATTGATGCAGCCCCATGGACAAGAAACCTGCTGTTCCGTCATAGGTATTCAATAAACATTTGTGGAATGCATTCTGCAGGCATTTGAGAGCTACAACAATACAATAATGTCACAGCTCTGTATTACTCTGTCATTCTTTTTATCAGTATGGCGAAATGGTCATGAGCACAGAACTCAGGAATCAGACTGCCTGGGCTCAAGGACATCTCCACCGAATACTAGCTATTTAGGCTCTTATGCTAAAACTTCCTAATGGTAAATCAGGATAAAAATAGAACGTTCTGCTGGGTGTGGTGATGCGTGCCTGCAGCCCCAGCTACCTGAGAGGCTGAGGTGGCAGGATCACTTGAGCCCAGCCTGGGCAACACAGTGAGACCCTACCTCTTAAAAAAAAAAAACAAAAAACTTTCTCCTTCTGTAGTGGTTAAGTTGGATCACCCCAAAAAGATATATTCAAGTCCTAATCCCAGTACTTGTAAATGTAACTTTATTTGGAAATAAGGTCTTTGCAGATGGAATCAAGTTATGATGCTGTCATACCAGATTAGGGTGGACCCTGACCCTAGGGCTGATTATCCTTTTAAGAAGAAGGACATTTGGACACAGAAACAGGGGAGACAGACAGACACACACACAGGGAGTGAAGATGGAGGCGGACACTGGAGCTCTGCTGTCACAGGCCGGGGAGCTCCTGGAAACCAGCAGAAGGCAGGAAGAAGCAAGGAAGGATCCTCTCCTAGAGTGTGGCCCTGTCAACGCCTTGATTTGGGACTTCCGGCCCCCAGAACTGTGAGAAAATACATTTCCGGTTTGTGATAACACGTTACTTCAGCCACAGGAAACTAATACATCTTCCCCGTGAGATTACGGGGAGGATGAAAGGAACTGATCTGTGTCAGCTGAGCAGCCCTCCCTGGAGCCCCCAGCTTGCATCTCCCCCAGCAACACCCCACCCCGCTGGAGCGCACAAGAGAGGTTCGCCAGAGGAGACTGTGTTGCATTTCTGTGGCCTTGACACGTATCAAACCATTGCTTCCTCCTCCTCGCCACATTTTCCAGGTAGTATTCACAATCCCTTTACTGCATGTGGACACTGTGTCCCAATTCTTGCATCATTTGTTTCCTAAGGCACAACTGGTTCTGCTGTGACTATTTCCAAGGTGAGGATTAAATTGTGCAGGGTTACATGAGCTTGCAAAATGACGGAGCCATGGGGGTAGGTGGGAGGAGGAGGGAGAGGGTGGAGAGAGACAGGCAGAGAGGGAGGGAGGGAGGGGAGAGGGGGGTGGGAGAGAGAGGAACTACAAATAGAAGGCCTTAATTCCATCCATTAAAAATGGTGGTTCTCAAAACCCACCAGACTGTCAGAATCTGCCTTATCACATGTGCTCACATCCACACAGAAAAGACGGCAGGTTTTTTCGAGGTGAATTCATGGCAAATACCGTCAGTGGTGAAACACAAGACGTGAAAACTCTTTCTCTGAAAATATAGCTGGGGGGAAAATCATGCAATTAGGTAGAGAAATAGCTGCCCTGGAAAATGAGTTTCCTGAGTGGAAGAAACACTAGGAGAGGGAAGAGGTCCCCTCGTGTGTCTTTCCCAACTCTGTGTTTATTTTCCAGCCCCGACTGATTCCTGTTAAAATATGCATGCCAAAATTTCATTTTTAACAAATGCTACCCCAAGTATTCATTAGTGTCTTTTCCACGGTCTCCAAAATCACGTACAGTGATATGAATCGCCGGGGAATGGCAGGAGGCCAAAGGCTTTGGAAGGACTCATCACTATGGCGATGTGTGTGTGAGGGGGGGTCCCCGAGGACAGCACCTGGCATCAGCCCCTCGGCAGAGAGAGCAGAACAAAGGTGGCTCACAGCAGCTGCCATCAGCACACTGGCTTGGGATAGCAGTAGCTGGCAAAGGTAGTGTATTTTCGAAATTTGCACCTTTCTGTTGTACAAGGAGAAACAGATAATAAAGCTCATAATTCTGGTAAAATTCCATTTAATACAAGGAAGCTCACATGGTGAGGAGTCACCGTGTGCTTTAAAAAATAGTTATCAAATCAAACTAAAGTGTGCACATCATTAAATCAAAGAGTATTATCAGCTGGGTGCAGTGGCTTATCCCTGTAATCCCAGCACTTTGGGAGGCCAAGGCCGGAGGATCGCTTGAGCTCAGGAGTTCGAGACTGAGTAAGAGCAAGACCCCCTCTCTACAAAGAATAGAAAAATTAGCTGGGTGTGGTGGCACGTGCCTGAAATCCCAGTTACTCTGGAGGCTGAGGCAGGAGGATCACTTGAGCCCAGGAGTTTGAGGTTGCAGTGAGCTCTGATGATGCCACTGCACTCTATCCTGGGCGACAGAGCAAGCCCACTGTCTCAGAGGGAAAAAAAAAAACTATTATCAAGGCCCTGTTCCATCTGTCTTCACCCCCACCCTCCTCACCACTCACCACAAGGGCAACAACCTTCCACTCTTATCTGTTTCTTCTAGAGTTTTCCTCCATATTTCTAAATAATCTGTGTAAACTGTTATTTCTCAATTTATTGATTTTGGCCATTTTGTCAAGTTCTGTTGTGATACTGGACGGTTTTTCTGGCCTGATTTCTCCAGTTCACCTGCCCCCGTCCCCTCAACTTAGATACTGTAAATTTTTACAGTCTTCATATTGTTATGGTTTCATGTGTTCTCTGCTGATCTGAGCAGCAAGCTATGACCGCATTTCGTTTCTTGTACATCTCTGAATATTTTCTGGAATTAATGTAATTGCTTAGTTTTCTAGAAATGTTCTCTGGTTCTTTCCAGATGCTTTCCAACACCTCCTGATGCTTCCCCAAATCCTTGGACACAGTCAGGAACCTAAGTTGCCCATCCCCCCTCCTCCCCGCAGGGACCAGAGCCAACAGCCCTGACCCTCTGCTCCGAATGCACTGGCTTGATCTTTAAACCCAGCCCGCGGCCGCGTCCTGAAATGCCCCGACCTCTCTCTCTCTCTCTCTCCCTCTCTCTCCCTCTCTCTCTCTCTCTCTCTCTCTCTCTCTCTCTCTCTCTCTCTCTCTCTCTCTCTCTCTCTCTCTCTCTCTCTCCCTCTGCCTGGCGTGGGATCTGGCCTCCTGGTTTCCTTGTCCCTCTTGGTTTACTGTTTTATGTTGCTGAGATACATACTCCAGCAGCTCCCGCCGAGAGCGTGCACAGAGGGACGCATGTTTGTGCCCGCACATTCAGTGACGTGTTCGCTCTGCCCTCGTTGTTCCAGCTGAGCGAGAGCCGCTGGCGCCGGAGGAACCTGCTGCCCCTGGACTCTCCGCGTGACCTGTTTTCCTCCCTAGAACTTTTTAGCCCAACACTGCCCAAAGTCAGTTTCAGTTTCCTAATAGCCTTAATTCAAAAGGTAAAGAGAAAAGTGAAATTAATTTTCATAGTGTATTTTATTTTAATCCTGTATATCAAAAATGTTATCATTTCAAACCGTAATCACTATGAAAATGATGCGTGTGACACTTGACTTAAGTCTGCGATATCAGGTGTTTGCTGCAGGCTCACAGCACGGCTCGGTGGGGGCCTGCCTCGTGCCACTGGGGCTGATGGCTGCTGCCCGACAGTGTGGTTCTAGCGTCTTCTCTCCATCCCTGGAGTCCTGGGGCCCCCACAGTTGTCCTTGTTGGCATCTTTACTCTCTGGCCTTGTCCCTCCAGAATGACACCTCTTATGCCACTGTTGCCGGAGTGCCCCTCTGCCGCCAGAGGTCCTCCCGGTTGGGTCTGAGGCTTCTTAACGCCGTGGCATTTTGGATTCCTGCGCACACTAGTACCTAAAGCTGCAAATTCCCAGTGCTCAAGTATTTGAGTGGAGAGGAGGGTCTTTTAAGGATATGTAGCAGGCCAACCTTAGTAGGTGTTGGTCACACTGGGTCATGCCATTGTCCCAGGACTTCTCAAGTCCCCTGACATATGGCCTGCAATTTGAGATGTGCTCTTGGGATCCTGTAGGATTTCTTAGGATTTCAACATTTCCTGTTAAAGAGCCAGCAATTCCTGGAAGGGGAGCCTCTTCAGCTCTTCTGAGTAGCAAGCAGAAAGAAACTGGTGTCCAGCCAGCAGGGCAAGACCCGGCCTCAGTGAGTCTCAGGTGTGGAGCGCGGGGCTCGGCCGGGAGATGGAGGGAGGGGCAGAGGGCAAGGAGGGAGGCACGAGGGCAGATCCTGTCTCCTTCCAGTGTTGTTGGAGACCTCAGGGTCTCTAGGTGCGCTCTCCCTCCCACCCTCCCTCCTTTTCTCTCTCCCTCTCTCCCTGTCTTCCCCTCCTTCCCTCCATTCTTCCCCCTCACCACCAATCTCTCTCTCTCTCCCTCTTGTTCCCATGACAGACCGGATCCAGAGGTCCCCACGAGGCTTAAACATAACATAATCCCTCTTAGGAGGCGGAAGATTCCTCCCTCATATTGGTCATCGTAAAGCCACAGACAGGAGCGAGCATGCCTCATGATGTACTTGCCAAATACTGTTTACGATCAGCTGGGCACTGTGGTAAACACGTGTACAAATAGGAGCCCACTGAATCCTCATAACAACCCCAAAGGAGGCAGCGTTCCTGTCCCCGTTTTGCAGATGAGAAAACTGAGGCCCAGAGAGGGTCAGTGGGTCGCCTGCGTGTGTCCCCAGGCGGTGGCACCACCCTGCATGCTCTCAGCCATCAGTGGCGGCTCCCTGTCCCTGCGGGGTTACTGCACAGTTGGATGGAGTGGCATACAGGTTTGGGTGTTTTGCCATGAAATGGTTTACTCCAAAAATAAAGCAAGCCCGGGGGTGCTGAACTGAATTTTGCAGAGTGGATTTAAATCCAGAATTTTGCAGAGTGGATTTAAGTGCAGAACTTGAGAGCAAGTACTGAGTTCTAAATGCTCCATCCGGCTTCCACCGTGACGAGAAATGAAAGCCGATGGTGCGACTGACTCCCCCACCCCACCCACCCCACCCTGTCCCGTGATCACCCTGAGTTTAGTTCCCTCCTTCACCTTACTCTGCTGGGACCCCCAGGGAAAGCCAGCCACGTACCTGAATGTCCTTTAGCACCTTTGAATGAGAAACTCTCGCTTAACTATATGCCAACCAAATTTTAGTCCAACTGTGAGCACATTTTTTTTCTTCCTTCCTGCCTTATTCAGCTTTCCTTCTTTCAGGGTTTACAACATGCTCATGAATTGCAAACCCCTGTACGTTTCTTGCGAGGTGCCAGAAAGCTCATAATTAATGAGATCTAAGGAATCCACTAATTTGTATCGTGGGATGATTTTGACGGGAGCTGACAAGATCGAACCTCAACCACACGAAGGAAGGGCTTGCTAATCACTTTAATGGCGTCAACATGGCAGAGACCAGATAAGCATATGTTTCAGGTCATGGAGCTATGACGATTGTCTACATGCATGTAAACAGTTCGTGTTGTTTTCTACTTTCTGTTTCGTACACAATATCTGATCTTTGGTTTTCAGGACTCAGTGTAGCTACCCCATCCTTGGATAACACAGTCTTACCTCCTAAAATCCTACAATTTCAGCAGTTCTGCAATGCTAGATCCTTTATGTAAGGACCCACCCCAGGGCAGAGACTGATGAAGGGGGGAACATGTTTTCGGAACCAGTGAGCAGGCCTTGCTGCCCGTTTGCTGAAGAGGGCACAGGCAGGATAAATAAATATCCCAAACTTGGAAAGAGGGACATTCGAGATAAAGCCTCCAGAGCCAGGAATATGTATTCTAGTCTGAAAGAAAGAACTGGTAACTGCTGGTCTGTTCAGGAGCTGCAAGGCCTCCCGTGCCGACCTTTGAAGTAACTGTCAGGAAATAAGAGTACAGAAATGTGATTTTTGAGTCTGAGTATCATTTTTCAACAACCATCTAGGAATAATTAGCTAATTCAGGGCAAGTGTTTTTAAAAGTGTGTTTAAATGGAGCTCTGATAAATTAATTGGCACAGGTTCCCCTTTGTCAAGGCTAATAAATTATTTTTCATGCATTTAGTCAATATTAAAATAACTAGAAATTGAGTTTTTCCTTACTGTGGCCCTGATATTTTTAGCATGCATCCAAAAATGTGACATTAGGTATTCCAAATATATTCCTGGATTCTAGCAGGAAGCCAACACGGTGAGGATACAAGAACGGCAGTGGACGCAGCAGCGCCCAGCAACGGCCCACAGGCGGGGAGAGGGGACGTCCTCTGCTCCCGCCCCGCGCCTGCAGGGCCCAGTCCCGCCCCCTCTGCCCCAGGCCTCCCCGGCTCAGCGGCGGAATTCCGATTTCTCCACGTCCTTGCCAACACTTGTCACTTTCTGTTTGTTGGTTGGTTGGTTGGTTGTTTAATTACAGTCATCCTAGTAGGTGTGAGCAGCAGGGCTGAAGGCCTCCCCTGGGGGCTGTGGAGCCCTGGGCCTGGGTGAGCAGGAAGCCCCGAAGCCCCCGGGATGGAGCCTGCAGAGGAGCATCAAGGGGAGGGTGGGAAGGGCAGTCCCTCGAGTGTCCACAGAGCTGCCCTTAGTGGGCACAAACGCACAGGACAGAGGAGGTGAGCTGGGCGCCGGGTTGATGCTGTCATCAGCCTTGCCGGGACGTGGGGCCTGGCCTGTGTCCCTGAGTCGGGGTCTGCACCCCGACAGTAAGGAATGCACCCTTGCATCTCCTCCCTGTGCAATGACCCGAGCGGAGCAAGAGAGCTCGGAGAGAACGGGGCCAGCTTCTGCTCAACTGACATGAGCCTGTCATGAACTCCAGTCTCTGAGCAATACGGTGGGCCTCGAATTCACTCTCAGTATTGTCCCCACAAATGCGATCAATGTGTAGCCAGAGAGTTGGAGACAGCGGGGGAGCGGGATCAATAGGCCATTACACAGCCACTGCGGAAGGCAACGCGCTGTCCGGCAACACGCCCTCCGAAGAGACATCAGGAGAAAGAAATAGGTGTGTTACACCGCACAGCGTGCAGCCGGCACACGCAGTCACCAACGAGGACGCGCGCCTCTGGTCTTGGTCCTTTGTCACTGTGATAGACAATTAAACCATAAGCAGTTTTAGGTCTTTAAGAGATACAAATAGAGGAAAATCAATGGGATTTGGGTGTTTTTACAGTTACCTTTTTGTGTGTGAGGGGGAAAAAGACACAACATGAAATTTACCGTCTTAACCGGTTATATTAATAAATGCACAGTTGAGTGGTGCTGAGTATATTCAGAGTGACGTACGACAGATCTCCCAAACTCGTTCATGTGGCAGAACTAAAACTCTGTGCCCATTAAACGACTCCCCTTTCCCTTCCTTAAGCCCCCAGTAGCCACCATTCGTTCCACTTTCTATTCCCATGAATCTGACCACTTCAGATACCCCACGAAAGTGAGTCATCCAGTATTTTTCTATGTGTAACTCGCTTATTTCACTTAGTACAACGTCCTCAGCATTCATCCATGTTGTTGCAGGTGACAGGATTTTCTTCCTTTCAGTGGCTACGTAATATGCCATTGTATAGAGGGGCCACATTTGGTTTACCCGTTCATCTGTCCATGGACACGTGGGTTGCTTCCACCTCTTGACTGCTGTGAGTAAGATGCCTATGAACACAGGTGTGCAAATACCTCTTCGATGCCCTGTTGTAATTCTTTTGGGTTAATGCCAGGAAGCGGGATAGCTGGATCACCACGGTTATCTTTATGGACTGCAAAACTCAGGAGAGAGGGCGTCACCAGACGCAGGAAGCTCTTCCCCTCACTACCTCCCTGACCTCTCACACCGAGATAGACGTTGCCAATCCTCCAAACACAACAGAAACGGAACTGTGCGGCGCGTACTCGCATGCCTGGCTCCTCCCATGCAGCATAACCTCTGTGGGACTCGTCCTTGTTCCTGCAGGTGGATGTGGGTCAGTCACTCTCACTGTTGTACCATGTTCCGTTCGACCACTGCTGGGTACCTGGGGCATTACTAATAGTGCTGCTATGAACATTGCGTGAAGCGTCTTATGGCCGAAAGATAAGGGTGTTTCTGTCGAATATTTACCTAGGAGTTGAATTACTGGGTCATGTTTAGCAATAGTTTCAAGAGAGACCATGCAGCCATCCTCCTGAGTGGTTGTGCGCCCTGAACTCTGTTCCCACCAGCAGCGTGTGAGCGTCCCCAGTGCTCTGCAGGCAGGACCTGCCTTCTGCATGTTGGCCATTCCGCTCCTGTGCAGTGCTGTCTCATTAGGGTTTAACTGCCTTTGCCTGACGACTGATAAGGTCGAAGGCCTTTTGCAATGTTGGGTGGTCACTGGTAGCACTTCTGTGAAGTGCCTGTTCAAGTCTTTTGCCCATTTCCCGCCTGTGCCATCTGCTTTTTCTTAGCGATTGTTAAGAGTGCGTCCCACGTTCTTGGCAGGCATCCTTGGTCACACGTGGGCTGCAGACAGCTTGCCCTGCTCATGTGCAGACATTGCATTCTGCTGATGGTGCCTTTTGATGAATGGAAGTACTTGATCCTAAGATTACCGAAGCTTTTGAGAAAATCAATTGAATTTAATTTTGAACATGTAACTGAGCAGCATGAAACTCAGAGACAAGATACTCTGCAACGATAAGTCCATCCCCCTCACCCACCCATGTCCCCCAGATGCCCAATCCCCCTTCCTAGAGGCTGTCGCCTGAGTTTTTGTGTATCTTTCAAAGATATTTAATGTACTTAAAATACATCTCCCCTTTATTTTTTTTTAATTTTTTAATTTTTATTTATTTATTTATTTGAGACAAGGTCTCACTCTGTCACCCAGCCTGGAGAGCAGAGACATGATCATGGTTCATTGCAACCTGGAACTACTGGGCTAAAGCGATCCTCCTGTCTCAGCCTCCCAAGTGCCTGGGACTACAGGAATGTACCACCATGCCAGGATAATTTTTGGTATTACTTTTTGTAGAGATGGGGGTCTCACTCTGTTGCCCAGGCTGGTCTTGAACTCCTGGCCTCAAGCAATCCTCCCGCCTCGGCCTCCCAAAGTTCTGGGATTGAAGGCTTGAGCTACTGTGCCCGGCCTCCCCTTTATTTTTAACAAAGGCTTTGAAAGAATCCTGTCCTTATACATACATGATTAACATTTGTATGCACTGGGAAAGGTCAAGATTTTTCTTAAGTTCACAAATGCTCCAACGCAGATCAGTTGTGTCGCCAGCCCTGCGCATGGCCATGTCTTGAGCTCATCTGCTCCAAGTCCCGACCCTGCCAAAGGGCTGTACCCCGTGAGTGGGTCTCCACCCACAGCCTCTAGCAGCAGCACCGCTGGTCGGTGAGGGAGCAGGACTGAGCCTGGTTTGACTCGAGAAGATGAGCTGGAGCCAGTTGGCCTCCTTGAGAGAGAGAAAGAGAAGGAAAGAGAGAACCAGCTGGCGGTGCCAGCCCAGACCACAACAGGCCCAGATGAAATTGTGAAAAAGCAAAACAAGGAGCCAGCAGAAGCTACAAGGGGGAGAAAAGACGCACTTAGCAGACAGACCAAGAGCTGGGAGCCGATGCGCAGGAGCAGGGACATGCTGGGGACACTGGGCAGCCCCTGGGGAGGAAGTGGACAGCCTGCAGCTGCCTCAGTCCCTGACCCGGGTCCAGGCTGGGTCCCCCTGCATGGGCAAGACTCACATGCAGTCTTCTTTCAGAGTCAGCTTTGGTTCTTGCAGCTAAAAGATCGGAACTGCTCTGCCGTCAATATATTCATGATCTGGTTTCTTTGCCTACTAAAAGTAAACAAAATTTTAAAATATTAAATTGGGACTGTAGGGCCAGACCCAGACACCGTTGAAATATTGGAAGCTTCTGTTTGTTATTTACACAAGTGAGGCAAGAGGGGAAAGAAGGAAAAAGAATGTAACAAAGGAAAGAAGAAAGCAACCCAAGTTTCGAGGTCGAGTCTCTCCAAAGCTGTGTGACTTCAGGCGACTCAGTTGACGGGTGACCTGAGCTTTCAGCTTCCAGGCTCGGAGCGCCTCCTGCGCGCCCTGCACGGCCAGCTCAGCACTGTCGTGAGCGCCAAACGCAGCACCACGTGGAAGCACTTTATGACTGGCAACCGTGGGGCCCTTGTGTTCCCCACTCTTGGTGCACAAGGTCCTTCCCCCCAAGCAGGAGTCTTCGTGTTGCCTTGAATCTCGAGATTTTCTTTCTCTGAAAACTCACAACATCATTCTCACTAAGGTATCAGTGAATGACGATAGTTTACATATTTCGGGAGGTTATTTACATGTTTGCAATCGGACAAAGCCTTACATTTTAAAAAATGAAACATGAATTGTTGAATTTTAGCAGGAGGAGAGGAAAGTTAACTTTTAGGAGGAGGGTCTTCCAGAACTCACTCTGCACATCCTCCTGGTGAACAGCCACTATGTGCCCGGCGCCCTGCTAAGCATTTGCATCACATAGGCTGATCCCTATCATGGGAGTATGTGGCCATTTTACAGATGAGAACACTGAGGCCCAAGATGGCATATCTACTGAGTGGCAGAATGGAGCTTGTGTCTCTTTGCCAAACTGCTGACGTAGAAGGCTGGTGCAGAAGTGTTTTAGAAACCCGCTCTTCCACTCCGTCTCAGACCAGAGCAGACAGCAGCCCCTGCATTGCCCACCTGAAACAGCCCTTCCCTCTCTCAATCCTGCAGTCTCCCCTGGAGCTGAATCTGTGCCCTAATGGAAAAAAAAAAGGTCACAAAAAAAGTGAAACTACCTTTCCAAATTCCATTTCCACTGCAGCCCAAATCCCCCCAGGCCAGGGGTTCTCAACCAAGGTGATGTTGCCCCCAGGGGACATTGGCAATGTCTGGACACATTGTTGGCTGTCACAGCCAGGAGGGCGCTGCTGGCATCTGGTGGGTGGAGCCCAGGGAAGCTGCTCACCCCCGCGACTGTGCACAGGACGGGCCCTCCACACAGCAAAGAATGATCCGGCCCCAAGTGTGAAGAAGCTGGCTCTAAACTCTAAGACCTTTGAGGACATGCGTCTTACCCTCTTTGGCTGTATACCTTCAGAATCTCTGACTGTGCCTGGCGTGTAACTGTCTGAAAAGTCAGATGGTGGGATGAATCTCAGCAAGGGAAAACTGCTCCAGGCCTCACAGCATCGCCCAGCTATCGGAGTTTATCACAAGAAGGACAAGGGAATGGCCTCTTGGGATTTGGTGTCCTGGGATGTCAGGGCCCGGCTCTGCTGTTTAGGATGGGAATTGTGGTAAAGCTCTGGTCTCCCCATCTATTGGAAGCTTCTGTCGGATTGTGCTGGAGGAGAAAGGAAAGAAAAAGAGAGACAGGATCTCAAAGCCCTCCTTCCCGTCCCTGAGGGAACTGCGCAGCCTGACCTCAAGCAAACAGGAAAACGAGGAGTGATCGATTCGATGCAGCGTGAGGTGAACAGCAGCCCTGCAGCTAGCGAGTCTTTGTGGATCCACGTGGCTCTTTATTTCCACATTTATATTTAACACAATTTCTCAATGTTTCATTGAGCAAGAGGTGTGATCATTCCCCCACCCGTGGATGTGTGTAAACGGAACCGTTTTCTTACAAGGCTCCATAAATAAGGGCAGGAGCCTTTCTGAAGAGCAGCGATTGTCCACACACGTTTATGGCAGGGCCAGACGCCCCTGTGGCGGATCCATGCTCTGCAGTTGCTATTTCCCTCCTTTCATACTGAAGCAGGTGCTACCAAACCCTCCTTTCGGGCTTAGAAGTGAAAATAAGTTCCCTAAAGCATCCCATGTTGTGGGAGATGACATTTCAGTTCATGATCTATGGCGTGCTAGTAGCCGTGATATTAACATAAGCAGAAATAAAAATAGGACTCCATAAAAATAGCTCAAATTCCTGAGTTGCTAACGAAGAACTTTCACTGACATTTGCTCTTGGATCCTCAGGTAACCAAGTTGGTTTTGGGGGGAAAAGAAAATCTCGTTATCCCCATTTTACAGATAGTCAAAGTGAGACTGGGAGTGGCTAATTGACTTGTCTAAATTCACACCGTGGGTAAGTACCAGGGCCTGATCTTTAAAAAGATGTCTTGTGTGTGTGGCTAAAAATCTTAAAACCAACAAGACCAACAACTAGCAAGGATGTGGAAAAACTAGAACTCTCACATTTAATGTAAAATGGTACGACTACTTTGCTGGGTTCTTTGACTGTTTCACAAAGTTTGTTTCTTAAAAAGTTAAACATACACCTAGAGTAGGATCCAGCCATTCCAATTCTAGGTATTTACCCAAGAGAAATAAAAATATAGGCCTGTATAAAAACTTGTGAGCAAATGCTCATAACAGCTTTATTCATAATAGCCAAAAACTATAAAAATGATAAGCAAACCAATGCCCATGGGTAGATGGACCGATGAACAAAGCGTGGTGCAACACACAATGGGGCGCTGTTCAGCAACGACAAGGAATCATTGATTGGTACATGGAAGAGCAGGAATGAATCTCAAAATTATCACACCAAGGAATGAAAGAAGCCAGGCAAAAAATAATACAGACTGTCTAACTCCATTTATATAAACTTGAGAAAACATGACAGCAAGCAGATCAGGGGTGACTTGGGAAACTTTTGGAGGGGATGGCTACAGTGGTAGGCAGGATAATGGCCCCCCGCAGAAGTCCATGTCCTGATTCCCAGAACTTGTGCGTGTGTTACTTTACACGGCAAAGGGGAATTAACGCGGCAGATGGAATTGTGGCTGGATTCTCTGCATGGGCTGATGTAATAACAAGCGTCCTTAAACTTGGAAGAGGGAGGCAGAAGAGTCCAGAGTCAGAGGGAGAGATGACTTAGTCCATTGGAGTTGCTATGACGGGAACAAACGTGTATTGGGATCATGACTCTCATGGCTGGAAAGTCCAAGACTGGACAGTTGCATCTGGTGAGGACCTCAGGTGGCCTCCACTCATGGTGGGAGGGGGAGGGGGCATGGGTGCTGCAGAGAGATCCTGTGATGAGAGAGGAAGCAAGAGAGAAACCAAAGAAGCCAGACTCTTTGTAAGAAACTGATCCATTTCAGTGAGAGTGAGGGAGGGCATTAATCTATTCATGAGGAATCCCTCCCCATGATCTGAACACCTCCCACTGGGCCCTACCTCCTGACACTGCCACAGTGGAGATTAAATTTCAACATGAGGCCGGCTGCATTGGCTCACACCTCTAATCCCAGCACTCTGGGAGGCTGAGGCAGGAGGATTGCTCGAGGTCAGGCGTTTGAGACCAGCCTGAGCAAGATCGAGACCCTGTCTCTACTAAAAATAGAAAAAATTAGCCAGATGTGGTGGTGCACCTGTAGTCTGAGCTACTTGGGAGGCTGAAGCATGAGGATGGCTTGAGCCTAGGAGTTTGAGGCTGCTGTGAGCTAAGCTGATGCCATGGCATTCTAGCTCAGACAACAGATAGAGACTCTCAAAAAAAAAAAAATTCCACATGAATTTTGGTGGGACAAATAACATCCAAACCATAGCAAATGATCAGAGAAATCCAACATTGCTGTCTTTAAGATTGAGAAAGGGGCCGTGAGCCAAGGAGTGCAGGAGGCTTCTAGAAACTGGAAAAGGCCAGGAAACAAATTCTCTCCTGGAGCTTCCAGAAAGGAACACCCTGCGGTTGCACCACTGCACTCCAGCCTGGGTGATTGAGCAAGACCCTTTCTCAACAAAAAGGAAAGAAAGAAAGAAAGAAAGAAAGAAAGAAAGAAAGAAAGAAAGAAAGAAAGAAGAGAGAGAGAGAGAGAGAGAGAGAGAGAGAGAGAGAGAGAGGGAGGGAGGGAGGGAGGGAGGGAGGGAGGGAGGGAGGGAGGGAGGGAAGGAAGGAAGGAAGGAAGGAAGGAAGGAAGGAAGGAAGGAAGGAAGGAAGGAAGGAAGGGAAAAAACACATTTTACAAAATGGATCTTGGTGGTTCCTTTTTTCACCTGTCATATGCACTGAATACACAGGAAAATCACCCACGTAAATTGCTTTATTGTGAACATTATGTGTTATGTATCATTATACCTTTTAGTCAATGAGCTTTACTAACGCTTGTGCCTGAGGGATATTTTAGGCTTGCTCAACACGTCTGACCTTGGATTATTTATAAGAAATTGATCTCACAATAGCATAAACTTTTATCTGCAATTTTTCTCTCTTCTTTGGCATTAAAATAACTCAACTAATTTACTAAATTGCATCAGAAACTGAACTAGAAATTGTCCTAAAGGTTATAACTGAAACCAAAGATTGTCAACAGCACTAAAAATCTAAGTGCACTTATAGTATAAACAAGAGCTCTCCACAGTGAAAGAATTAATTTCTGTGTGTGCTCGTGCTCATTACGGATATACTTCATTCGAGTAAAGTGGAGGTCTATCTGTAATAAATTGCTAGCTGCATAAATACAGCCTTTGAATGAAGAGTCAAGGCAGCAGGCAGATCCCAGCACGCTTTCAGGTGGGATTCGTCCTGGTGTATCAGCTAGGGTCCCCGCAGGAAACAGATGGCATCCACAGAGGGGTCAGCGGAGAATTAAATGAAAGAGCTATTTACAGAGAAAGGTGGGTGGAGTTAAGGGAGCCCAGCTAGAAGCTGGATGTGGAAGGTTGCACTGTTTGTTCTCGATTAACCCATTCTTGCCAGCCATGTCATGTGCCCCTGTAGAATATGCTCCCCCGCCCTTTGACCTTGAGCTTGGCCATATGACTTGCTGTGGCCGGTGGAATGCAAGGAGATGTGGCAAACACCACACCTAAGCCGCAGCTGTAGATGCACTGCTGTGGTTGGCCTGTGCTCGAGTGCCTGCTCTTGGCCTTGAGAAGAGCAGGCGCCAGGTAGGATCTGGCTGCAGGTGTGGGAAGGGTACGTGGAGCTGAGCCCAGTCTAGTCTGGTGGGAACCAGCGAGGTCAGAGCTGATGCGCAGCCCCCACGCCTGCGAGCAAGAGCTGAGTGTCGGCTGCAGGTGCAAAAGCTCGCCTACAGGGACCAGCCTCCGCAGCACACAGCGGGCAAGGAAGGGCCGAGAACAGGCGTGGGGGCGATCAGAGAAGAAGCGCTGCAGGAAAGCATGGCAGGAGAACAGGGAGATTTATTTTCTTGAGGGGCTGACAGCAAGAGACTTGAAGCTCTGTGGACGAGGCAGATGCCTCGGGCTGGATGAGGGGAGGCCGGTGAGGACAGGGCTCTGAGCACAGACAGCGCCATGCTGACACTAGAATTTGTCTCCCGGTCATGTTTTTCACTGGATCCATGTTCAAGTGCTATGAGGAGAGGGGAAGGGATCCCACGAAATATGCAGAGATACCCTGGAATACCCTGTGAAGCGGTGGGCACGTGGCGCCCTTTGAGCAGAGGGTCACACTTGCAAGGCCACCCTCAGCTCTGACCTGTGGGGGCTGGCAGTACACCTGGGGCAGTGCCAGGGGAGAGGGCAGCACAGGGATGCCCTGCATGATGCAGTGGTGCCTCCAGGAGGCTGAGGACATTCCCCGACCCCTCTGCGAACTTCTTAAAGTCAGGAACACACCCTTGCTCCTCTCTGTAGACACTGGCAGTGCAAACTTTAATAAATGTGCACTAGTAAATACTTATGGCCTTGCATGTGAACCTCCCCCTGCAAGAGATGTAACAAAGACGTGAGATACGGGGGGAGGTGGGGAGGGTAACTTGGGCCTTTGCCAGGCAAGGTCACGTACCCGTCCACTCACTGGATTCTCTGCATAGTTTATGCAGGAAAGAGGTAAGAAAAAGGATTTTCTCCTTTGTCTTGGTGCCAGTCCGGCCTCATCTTTGCTTGCCCTTGGAGATAAAATCTTCTGGAGGAATTGGATTTTCTGACATTTTAAATTAGGATCCTATACAGGCTCAATAATACAAATAAAATAATAATAAAGACAGAGATTGGGATCCTACACCGGAGCAGTGCGGAGTCTTAAACAGGAGGGCCTGGACTAGCAGGCAGAGTGCGGCAGGCTGTGCAGCAGAGGCGGCGCGAAAGGCGAGGGCTCACGGGCTGGCCCCGTCCCAGGGCGCGGGAGGGAATGGGCACGCATAATTCCGAGGCAATCAGCACCTGGATCATTCGCAGGTCTCTTCCCCCCAATTTTTTTATAGCTGCTTTATTTCATATTTTGCACTGAATTCTGCAAAGTCATATCATTAATATTGTGTCTGCTCACCTTTGTACTAATTGCTCGAGAGACATATTTCAGTGGAACCCTCAGAGCTTCAATTCATTGAGCACTTACTGTCTACTAAGCACAGTGCTGAATACATACACTACCTTGCCCTCGCATTTGCCCTGTCAGAGGCGATGTTGGCCCCACGTTTTAGAGGCAGAATATGGAGCACAGCTGTTTAAGTCACTTGCGCACGTTCCCATAGCCGGTCATGCTAGACTCAGAGCCAAGACGTCTCGCTCCAAAATTGGTGCTTGTAACCCCAGACTAAATAGTCTCAGAACCTTAGACTCTGTCATATAAAAGGCACCAACTCATTATGGCCTCCAAATATTTTGCAACAAAAAGCAGCCTGACGGAGCTAACACAAAGTGCCGCCGGTCCGGGTTGGAAGAGCATCACACGGGTTCCTTCCCGTGGCATTGTTTAACCATGAGGTGTGTTTTTTCTGCAAGCTTGTTTGCAGAGATTTTTTTTATTTTATTTTATTTTTGTTCTGGGGAAGCCTGACGCCTCTTTAAGGAACAGAGCTGAACATGCCAAATGCAATTCAAGACGTCCTTATCGGAGTCAATCTGGCGCCCTGTGGAAGTCTCCTCGCCACCTAGCTGGTCCTTGCCACCCTCTCCCACTGGTCCCCTCCCCCGGGGTCTCCAAGCTGACCCTTCTCCTCCACTCTGGCGTCCACAGCGTTTGGGGCACTCACCAACCGTCCATCTGGCATTGCCTGTGGCGCCACGATTACATTTGGGTGTCGTGGTGTCGTTAAGCAAACCCCAGCACAAACACTGGCCGTCCCCTCCTGCCCTCTGGGCCTCTCAGCCATCACTGAGAGGAGCTGTAACCGGGTGCCTGAGCACCATGGAAAGAGGAAGAAGCATGATGCCACCACCATGCTCGGGGGTGGGGAGGCCTTCGCCCACTTCCATTTTCAGGATTCCCCTAATAAAATGGAGAAGCAAAGCTATCACTCTTCACCATATTATTTCCAGAACAAGGAGGGTAGTTACTGGTGGGTGGGGGAGAGCGAGGGATGGGATCAGTCAGCAGATAGAATTCATTTCCCGGGGACTGCAGGACTCAGGGCCCTGGCGTCCTTCCCTCGGGCTGCTGGCCGCAGGCTTCCCGGGGCTGCCTTGGCTCCTTGCCACACGAGGGAGCCTCTCTGCAGGGGTGGCACCTGCTCTCCTCTGCATGCTCTCCCGCAGAGAAGCCAGTCACAGGTCCTGCCCACACGAGAGGGGTGGGCATCTCGCAAAGGGAGGGGGTCATAAAGACCCCCTAGAGTCTGTCCCGCACTCCTGGTCGGTGGCAGAAGTAAGGGAAGAAACAGTTACTAAGCAAGGAGGGAATTTTGTTTCTTCATGAGTTTGCCCGAGGTCGGCCCATGTTCCATCACCAAACCTCCGAGATATCTAGGCAGCCCTTCACCCCCAGCAAGCTGGCACAGTAACTGGTTTCCAAGCACCTTAGATGAAGACTGTAATAAACCAAGATCAAGGGACAGATTGGTTTTAAGTATCACTTAGTCATCTTCCTTCACCTGCAATTTTCAGCCCCAAAATAACTTGGAGGGGGAAAAAAATCACAGGGTATTTACATTTGCTCTCTATTTTTAACCACCTTTCTGTTTAAAACATTTAGTATCTTCTGAAGTCCTCCTAGAGCCCATTTAACCTGTAGCAAGATATCGTATTTATTTTTGCAGCTATTTTCATCTGCTCAGAGAACTTTTTGTTTCCATTTGAGCTTTTAGAAGGAAGTTAAGCAAGGTCAACATGCCTGGCCCACTTGTCGACTGGTTGTGCTGGGTTCTTAATAAGAAAATGGAGCTAAATTCAGAGCTACTTATCAGGCATCTCTTTTTTTGTGGCTCAATTTTTCCATTACTTGAAGTTCCCAAACACTAATATGCCCTAATGCACTATTTTTCGTGGGAATGAATGCATTATGCTTTTCAAAGTTGATGTTTTTGCGTAACTAGATAATGTTCTGCAAGAGAGAGGAGAATCGCCCTTGTAGAGAGTACAGCAGTTGGATTTTCGCCTGTTGATCCGGAGCTGTTGAAGCAGGGAATGAGGGAGGGGGAGAAAGGGGAGCTGGGCAGACGGGAAAATACGCCTACAGATTCTGTTCACTTCTTCTACCTTACACTCTTTGGACTATAGGTTCTTTTTACATTGTTTATTTTGCAACCACAAAGCATACATTTTCAAGTGGTTTTAATGAAAAATGTGTTTGGAAGAGAACAAAATGACTCTATAAGAGAATACATTTGTTATTCTTTCAGCCATAGTTAGCATAAACATTTGACCCTGGCGACAACTGTCATGCAAAACCAAAAGCCTTTATTAAAATCGGAACTAAAACAGGTGAAGCTAATCTATGGTGAGGGAAATCAGACTTATTAGCAGACTTATGTGGAAGTATCGATGGGGGATAGGGGAAGGGAGATAGGGGCCCTTCTACAATGCTCCATGTCTTGATGTTCATGAGTTATGCAGGTGTATGCAAGCTAGAAATATGCAGATTATTTCTGCATTGAATTTAAAGACAAAAATGCAGCCTAGCCCAATCCAAGGCTGGTACCTTAGATACTGCAACAGAATGTGAAACCAGTGACTAAAAGCCAACAAAAACCATGCAGAAGACCTATGATCTGGAATATTCTGTTTCACCCTCTTCCTCCTCTTTCTCACCCCACCATACCTTTGGCCTCTAAGACTTATTTTTGTTGTATGTCACTTTATTCCTTTCCAACCAGCTTTGGCACAAAGATGCGTCTTCAGAGTTTAATATCAGATTATTTATATTTCCCTCCTGGCTGTTTTCTAATTCCATTCTTCAGTGTTAGACAAAGAAACGCAAACTGTATCTCTACTTTGGTCTTGTTCAGCAGGTGCTTGTTGCCAGTGGCTGCTGACCTGAATTTCCGTGGATGGTGAAACCTGTAGGTCAATGCAGTTTTTAATATGTTACAAAACAAATCTGGCGTTTATGCTTTCCCTGTTAGCTAAGTTGTTATCATTTACTGTTTCTGTGAAGGAAGAAAATAGTTCTTTGTGTATAAAGCTCAAGCAATCGGCATCCAGGTTTCAGAGCAGACAGCTGAGGAATCAGTTCTGGGCACCATCTAAACCTACGTGAATATGCATATTTGCAGCGGGTTCTCATTTTCAGGTGTGGTTCTCTTTGCTACTTCTGGAATGGAACCTTGGCCAAACAACAAGTGGAAGAGGCTTTTGTGCTCTTGCAGTCCTGTGGGGAAATGGTTTCTGGTTACATTTTCAAATATTTAATTTTATTTTGAAAAAAACTTTTATGCTTCAGTAACTTTAATGGAATTTTTCCCTGCCTTTTTTTTCAATTGATATGAAATTCACATAACATAAAATTAACTACTTTACAGCATACAATTCAGTGGCATTTAGTACGTTCGCACAGTCGTGCAACCTTCTTCACCTCTATCTGGAGCCAAAACGTTTTCACCAGCCCCCCAAAAAACCCATACCCATGGAGCAGTCTCTTCCCATCCCATTCTCCCCTCCTTCCAGCCCCTCGCAACCACTCATCTCATCTACTTTCTGTCTGAATTGATTTACCTATTCTGGACATTTCGTGTAATAAAATCGTGAGATATCTGATCTTTTGTGTCTGGCTTCTTTCCCTCAGCCTAACGTTTTTGACATTCTTCCACATTGTAGCATATGTCAGTAATCCACTACATTTATTTTGAAATGAAAATATAATATCTGAGGGCACTTTCCTGTGTCCACCTACTTCCCGAGCACCTGCTACGTGCTATGTGCAAGGCACTGCACCGTAGGTAGCATGACGTAAGAAGTGGCTTCTCTCTAAACTAAGCCTGGCCTGCTAATTGCAGGGCAAAAGCATAGGAGTGCCCCACCCCCATGCCTCTGTCTCTGCCATAAAACTACCGGAGGTGGCAGGTTCCCAAATCAGCCAAATCTTTGTGACTCACACGCTTTCTCACCTTTGGGGATTTATTCCCCCTCCCCTTTCACTTTTCCTCAGAGCAAGCTCTATTTCCCCCAAAACCACACATGCCTTTGGAATTGTTTTAGCTCAGATATGTCGATGAACAGAAAACATAGCAGTGGGACTGCCACAAAGCAGAGTCAGCCCTCAGGAGACCCACCAGCTTGCAGGGGAGAAACACAACATGCAGACAGCAGTGGAACCGGGGACACAGGCTGCCTGGCTGTCTCCAGTTCAGTGGGTGGCCCCCAGGGCTCAGGCCTGTGAAAGGCCCCACGGCCTCACAGGAAGAGTCAGACTTGAAGGAAAGGGGCCGGGGCCTTGGAGAGACAGGGCGATGGCCTTCATGGCCAAAGGGAAGATTAAGACAAAGACTTGGTTGCTAGAATAAGCGTGGCCTTTTTAAAAGATAGGCACAAACCATTTTGTTTAGAGTCAAAGATTTCTCTGGAAATGAGCCTGCCCTGGATGTCAAAATGCATCCACACAAAGGGGAAGCCACAGGGAAAATAACACGTCTCACGTTCCTTCCTTCGCCTTCCCTGTAGGCCTGCCTAGGGCCTGCCGGCTACAGCTCAGGAACCATCACAGCAGCCCGCCCAGGGGTCTTCCTGCCTCCAGGCTCCCTGCTCCAAGCTGTCTTCTGCTGCGCTGCTCCACAAACACAAACCCGGTTGCCCTCAGACCTTGCACAAAAGGACCCACTGGGAGAAGGTGTCTCAGCATGGACTCCAAAGCTTGTGGCATCCCAATGTGCCTCCAAAGGAGTTTCCCACAATGCTTCTCTTCCAAAATAATTTCCCATCATCCTTCTCTCCTAAAGCAGTCTACCATCATGCCTCTCTTCCAAAGCAGTTTCCCATCATGCCTCTTTCCCAAAGCAGTTTCCCACAATGCCTCTCTTCCAAAGGCATTTCCCATTATGCCTCTCTTCCAAAGCAGTTTCCCATAATGCCTCTCTCCCAGAGGAGTTTCCCATCATGCCTCTCTTCCCATCCTGCCCTAATGGGGCCCAGATGGTTCCCTCAACAGGCCTTGTGTTAGAGACCTTGTTGTGGGTGTTTTCTTCTCTTTCACACTTGTACTGTCTCCCCTCTCTCCTCTCTCTTCAAGATCCATCTCTCCATCTCTGAAGCAGAGCTGCCCTCTCTGTCATATCCTGAGTGTATCATACTCTTGGAATAACCACTCAGCCAATCAAAGAAAACATATTTTTCTCCACCCAAGTATACTTTGGGCATCTCAAATGTTGGGGGGGGGGTGCTTCATGGACCTTCTGACTCAGCCAGAGAAGGAGGTGTAAAGTGAAAGCCTCAGTGGGGCCCCAAGGCAGGTTATGGTAAGTTCCCACGGTTCTTAGAGACCCTAGGCACTCCCGATATTCGCAGAGAAGATAGAAACAACTGGGCACAACTGGGAAAGAAGGTGGCAAATGAAATAGGTGAGAAGAGCAGGAGGCCAGGCCAGACACAGGGGCCATCTGAGAGGACAAGGACACCCTATTCGAGACTGGAGGCAGAGGTAATTCAGGGGCTGTTGTAGAGTGCAGTTGTGAGGAACAAGGTCCTGAGTCGGGCAGCAGGAGTGGGAGGAAAGGCAGATGGTGACAAGCAGCAAGGGCGAGGGGCTTGGGATGGGCAGCTTGATTGGATGTGTTGGGGGTCGCTGGGAAGGGAAGTAGTCACTGAAGGTGTCAAGGGTAAGGTTTGGGTAACTGGGAGAATGTTGTCCATCTGACAAAAATTGGAAATTCAGAAATGAGAACAGAGTTTCTGTTGGGTGAAGAGTGTGATGGGGAGTCCATAGACACAGCCCCAAGTTCCTCAGGGTGAGTTTTCCTCCCTTAGCACTGGGAAAGAAGGCAGCAACGGGATGCACAGGCAAACGGTGGCTGCTCCTAGGTAGGAAGCAGGACACCTGTCACATTTGCTTATGGAATGTTTAGCTCTCTGAGGCTCCCAGGGACTAAAGCCTGTGCCTCCCGACACACCCCAGGATGCTGCCCCATTTCTATAGACAGGCTAAATGAAGCATTTGCTTCAACAGTGGAAATGGCGTCTAACTGCTAATGCCCCATGGTGTGCACAGACCTGGCAGGCTTCTCGGCAAGGCCATAGTCTCTCAGGATGTCATCGGTGGCCATGGCAGTGGGGAGGAAGAAGTGAGCTCTGTCATTCTTGGCCCTCCCCGGCACCCTCTCCAACCCAACAGCTAGAAGTGTCTCATCCCTGCTTTTGTTCCACAGAGACTGAGTAAGTTCTGATAGACAGTGAGCACACACCAGACCCCCCACGGAACCTCCCAGAAAGCCAGCCAGCCCATGAAAGCAGGTAGAAGGAGCAGAAGCCATAGAGAGAAACATTCCCTGTCATGGGACAGGCGTGTGCTGCTTTTGAGTTCCTCATGCCTGCACTGCAATAGGGACTGTGGAATTTGCTGGCTTCAACATTTTGGTGAACACGGTGACTTCAGTTATCCAGAATGGAAGGTCGTGGAGTCACACCAGACGTGCCTTTGAAAATCAGGTGGCTTTTTTCTTTCATTTTAATATTTTTGCCTTTCCTTGAATAAAATTATAAATAGAGCAATTTCAAAAAGAAAGGAATATAGAATAGCAAGCTTTTAGAACACCCACCAGGCAAAGTCCAAACTTAGAAAAAAAAGATAAATAAACCTTTATGAGATAATTAACCTTCTCCACACCACACACACATTGGTTTCTACCATTTATCATTCACAACTTTTATTAGAGTTCAAAGTTTGTCTCCTAAAAGATTATAAGTTTCTAGGAGGTGGGGCTATGACTTATTGTTTTATTTTTCCCCCCACAGATCCATAAAATACACTCAATAAATGTTTGTGTGAACAGAATTAAATTTACATTACTAAAAGTGTTTTTGTTTTCTGCTTGTTTATTTTTGCTAGAGGAGCCACTGAATTGCTATTTTAAGAATAGCTTTGAATCATTGCTTAGGAAGTCGTAATTGCATTAAATAAAGTAATACCTAAAAACTTCCTGGTCCATTTAGAAGTGATAACTAATGCAATTTGAAAAGAGAGTTGGGTCATCATTTCCTACAAGTCTCAGTTTTCAATGACTTTAGTGTAAATGTATCCTGAGAAAAATTTTTACCTGTGTTTTAATTAATTTACCCCGTGGTGTTTCCTCTCTAAAGTATTTTTCATGGCAAACAAAATACACAGCTTTGTGCTTGTAACTCTGTTTCTGTCCTATTTATATAAATTCTGAAATTTGCACATAGGTTCTGGCAAAAGTTGTTTTTTTCATATCAAGTGAACTGACAGTTAAAAGCATCTGAAGCATTTAAACCTGAAGGATCTCCCAAAGGAGGAAAAAACCCTTACCTCGTGTGCAGTCTCTTTCACAAATACATAATTTACAGAGGATGTATATAAATCGCCTCATGCACATCTTTGATCTAAATGAATTTTGCATATAATGTCTAATGCAGTTATCTCATGAAAGTGAGAAGGCATTATTATTACTATTATTATTATCATCGTTTCCCTATTTACAAACAGCAAATCTTGGAATTCAGAAAGGTTAAGTTGCATGATTTGCTCCATCCAACCAGCTACTGAGTGGCAAAGCCAGGTTAAAAAGCTCCAACCTCCATGGTCCGGTCCAGTGTAAAATATTTAAACCTGGATCCTTCACAAGCCTGCAAGTGCTTTATTGAGGAGAGCAGAGGAGAAAAGGAGAGAAGGAGAGAGAAGGGGAGAGAGCTGTCATCCCAGCTGTGCAGAGAGGGTCCGTCGGCCCGCTGAGCACAGCCTGGGTGTCTGAGCGCCATCCTCCGAGTTCCCTGCCCATGGGGACCTCACACACGCTCCGCACTGAATTCTCTCTTTGCACCAAGGGGAGAGAACGTGCTGACCAGTCGCCGTGATCAGCAGACGCCTGACTGCGATTTCCTCCCTGTCGATAATGAAGTTGGCTTCCGGCACCAAGCAGACAGGTCCAGGGGCCCGCTCAGCCTGGCGGCCTGCGCACCCTGGACCCCGGCCCTGCACAGCACAGCTCAGCTCAGGGACCATATTGGTCTCTACCAGGAGGAAGTCAGGCGTCAAAGGATGCCCAGTTGGCCACAGCCTGCAATACACACACATACACACACACCCTCATCTCCTGGGGCCACTCAGGAGGCAGGCAGAACCCCCGGAGGCCCTGAGCAGCCAGTGCACTCCAGCGGAAAGGTGCCCAGGGGCCCGTGCCCCTGGGACAAGGGCCACAGGGACTCAGGAAGCCTCAGTTGGCCTGGATTTGAGGGTCATCCTTCGATATTGCCGTCTAAGCAAACTCTGACCCCATTTGAGTGGCACCTGTGGCCTCTGTGTCTGGCACCCCTCTCCAGCCATCCCTCACTCTCCTCATTGTTACCGCCTCTCATCAACCACCTGGAAAAGCACTGGTTCCCGGCCTTTACTGCCAACCAGTCCCAACAGCCACCCACATCTTTGGCCAGCTCCAGGAAAATCCTAAAAACAATACCGAATTGGAACCAAGACGCTGATTTGATTGTTTTAAGACGGTAGTTTTTAAGTGATCTGAACCTAGAGGCTCAGAAACATGCTACGGCATTTATAAGTGCTTTTGCTTTTTAAATTTTTAAACCTTGAAGGTTATTTATGTGTGATTTTTCTTTATGCATGGTTTGGCATTTTCACCCACGGTATTCTGGATTATACTAAAGCATGTTGTAAACATTTTCATGCAACTTGCTGTTACAAATAATTTTTAAAATTCTACTTTGTGATCCTGTGTATGTATCTCTGAGAAATTCAAGGCAATTCTCCATTCCTGATATACCAGTCAGTATTCAATCAGAGAAATGGAACCAGTAGAAGACATGTGCCAAGAGACTTACTGCAAGGAGCTGGCTCATGCCACTGGGGGACCAGCCAGGGAAGCCCAAAATCTGTAGGGCAGGCAGTTAGGAAGGGCAGGCTGGAACTCTCTTGTGCATTGACTGACCCCAGGAGGGATTTCTTCTTCTTCAGGAAACCTCAGCCCTGCTATGGAGACCTTTCACCCAATTATTCAGGATAATCTGTCCTCTGTCTTAAAGTCAACAGACTATGGACCTTCATCATAGCTACAAAACACCCTCACGGCAACACCTAGATTAGTTTTTGTAGTGAATTGAATTGTGTTCCTGAAAAGGATAATGTACAGGCCAGGTGGAGTGGCTCACGTCTATAATCCCAGCACCTTGGGAGGCTGAGGTGGGAGGATCACTTCAGGCCAGGAGTTTGAGACTAGCCTGGGCAACATAGCAAGACCCCATCTCTACAAACACACTCACACACACACACACACACACAAGATAAAGTAGCTATGAATGGGACTTTATTTGGAAATGGGATCTTTGCAGATGTGATCAAGTTAAAACAAGATCATACTGAATTACAGGGGGCCCTAAATCCAATAAGTTGAGAAAGCAGAGGGAAATTCAGATACGCACGCACACACACACACACACACACACACACACACACACACAGACACATACATGGAGATGAGTATGTGAACATGGTAGCAGAGATTGGGATGATGCAGCGTCAAACCAAGGAGCACCAAGGACTGCCAGCTGCCACTAGAAGGTGGAAGAGACATGGATGGATGAGCCTTCAGAGGGAACACAGCCCTGCCAACTCCTTTCTTTTAGACTTCTGGCCTTCAGAACTAGGAGAGAATAAATGCACGTTGTTTTGAGCCATCCATTTGTGGTTCTTCGTTGGGCAGCCCTGGAAAATAAACTCGGTGTTTGATGGAATAACTGGGGACGATGGCTGGGCACATGGACACAACCAAAGACCATTGCACCAGCATTCCTTTCCCTGCCCTCCACCCCAAGGGGGCATATGGCCTCCCCTGAGCTCATATTCTAGGTGGCAGAACACACAATTAAAATGGATGAGCAAATGAGCATGAACCTGTTGGCCCATGAGAGAAAAAGTGCCCCAAAGAGGGAGAAGTAGGCCCCCATCTGAGCAGAGACCCAAATCTGTGGACAGGCCTGGGGTCCCTGCAGGAAGAAGGGGAGTGGATGGGCCGGGACAAAGGCAGGCAGGAAAATGGGGGAGATAGATTCTCCTACCCCTTGTTGATTTTTAATTTGTCTCTAAATATGCAAGAAATACATGCATGTATACATCCTCTGTCTGTCTTGCTGTGTTTTTTTATATATAAAGCTTTTCTTGTGCCAGCCCAAGACCTTCTCTCCCTGCCCAGAGTGCACCATTTTTATCAAGTTGCTCTGGTTTCTTAAAAAATGCAATCACGTATGTGTGTGCACGTAGAAATGTTTTATATTTTAAAATAATTATTTTTCAAGTCAACTGCAATGGAGTATTCTAATTTTTTTAAGCAAACTTGTGAGCTTTTAGAGTAGTTTCAGAGTTACAGCGAGAGGACTGAGCGTGCCCGTGTATCCCAAGCTCAGATCCCGCATGGTGAAAGCCGCACATCACCGCGGTGTTCTGTTCCATCTGTGAAGATGCCTTTGGTACACGGCTATCAACTAAATGCCCTGCTTGCCCGTGAATGTCCTTTTTCTGCCCCAAGACCCATCCGGGATCCCATGTTGCATTTATTCATTGTACCGCAGTGGGCTGCTCTGGGCTGCGGCTGGTTCTCCAACCTTCTTTGTCTTTGATGCCCTTGATAGTTTTGAGGCGCACTGGTCAGGTATTTTGCAGAACGTCCTTCCGTTTTCTCATGTGAGGGCTGGGGGTATGGGTTTTTGGACATTCTTAGATTTTTATTGACAACATTTCATGGCATACCTAACCTTTCAACAAACAGTCTATCTCAGAAATAGAATCATACATTTAATGCAGTCACTGTCGTGTCTATCTTTGTCTCCTTTATATAAAAATACAAAGAAACTGGGCTCATACGTGAAACTTTCCATTTTAAACTTCTGGGAAGAACTTTAACATTAAAAATTCAAACCACTTTGGAATTATCTGGTCAACTGGAAAAGTTTATTTTAGTCATCCAAAGGGATCTACGCAAAGGAAAACTCCCTTTTGGGGAGCATCCTTCTTGTCTTCCCATCCCAGAAAGCATCCTTACTGAGGGCTCTGACCACTGCTGAGACCAGCCCTTGGAAAGCCTCTCCCCATGAATCAACCCAGCCAGTACCAATACCCATGCGACCGCATAGCTGTGCGCTGGTGCGGGCTCTTGTGGGTGTCGGGGGGGGGGGGGGGTATTTGAAATAGTTATTTCTGGAAATGTGACCAATTCTCATTATTATCTCAAAAATACACTCAAAAGTATAATCAAATGTTCTTTCTCTTCCTCTATCCTCAGAGACATTTCTCGAATTGTATAGGACATGTATCTGGTCTTATCAAATGACTGTGATCTAGTGAGAATAACAACAAACCACAAAGACTTCCTCACACAGGGACCAGAGAAAAGGCCAGCGTTCAGAATCCACTTAGCTTTAGAGTGCTTTTCTCAAACCTGCTGGCTTTTCTCTTTTCTTTTCTGTTCATTTCTCTTTTCTTTTCTTTTCTTTTCTTTCCTTCCTTCCTCTTTCTTTCTTTCTTTTTTTTCCTTCCTTCCTTCCTTCCTTCCTTCCTTCCTTCCTTCCTTCCTTCCTTCCTTCTTTCCTTTCTTTCTCTCTTTCTCTCTCTCTCTCTTCTTCCTTCCCTCTCTCTCTCTCTCTCTCTCTCTCTCTTTCTTTCTTTCCTTTGAGGCATAATTTACATGCAGTAAAATTCACTGTTTTAGAGTAGTACACAGTTGGCCCTCCATATCCACGAGTTTCATATCCATGGATTAAACTGACCTCAGGTGTGCAGCCCTGATCCTATCAAGTGGCGATAGATAGATAGATAGATAGATAGATAGATAGATAGATATAGATAGATAGATTTCCATAAAAGCAACATCATCAAGGAGGTTTTATGACAAAGGCACCGGGGAAAATGCAACACTCCTGTCCTCTCGAGTTCTACCCGTGCTTTTCGTGAAGGATTTTCTTTGTCAATGTGGTGTCAAGCTTGACTGTGTGGGAGATGATTTTTGTGCAAGAACTATTTATAAAATCATCCTGTCTCTCACGCTTGTTCTCTACTGTGAGTGTTAAAGTTAAACACGAAATGCAGAAGTGGAAACAAAGGGGGGAAAAAGCACATAACTTCTTATAATGAAATATGGTCACTAAAATAAAGGGGGGAGGGGGTGGACTTTTGAAATGATAATCTTCTGTTATGTTGTAGCTGTAACAGCCACGTGTTATTTGGGGAGAATTGGAATGCTTTGCCTGTGTGCACTTTGAGTAAACACAGGCAGCATTGTTTATCTATTTATTTTTTGGTTTGTTTTTGGTATTGGTGAAAGGGTGGGCTCTGAATTTATTTACAGCTTTAGAGGCACCATGGCTGGTGTTACATAGGCCACAGGTTTTGGAACCAGAGGAGCTGGATTTGTGTGTGTTCTGCTTCCTTTAGTGGGAGATATTCTACAAGGCCACTGTGGAAGGCAAAATGTGGTCCCCTGAATATGTCCGTGTCCTGACTCCTTGAAACCTGTGAATATCACCTTCCGTGGCAAAAGGTTTGGCTTTGCAGATGTGACTAAATGAAGAACCTTGCAATGGAGAGATTATACTGGATTATAGAGACTATACGCCCTGGGCTGTACAGGATCTTTAAATTTAGAAAAGAGAGGCAGAAGAGGAGGTCAGAATACTGTGATGTGAGAAGGACTTGACCTTCTGTTGCTGGCTTTGAAGATGGAGAAAGGAGGTCATGTGCCAAGGAATGCCATAGCCTCTCAACACTGTGTAAGGTAGGGAAACAGATTCTCTTCTAGAGCCTTGGAAGGAACATGGTTCATCTGACACCTTGATATTGGCCCAGCGCGTTAGTGTTTTCCAGAGAAACAAAATGAATATGATATATATAAAGAGATTTAATATTGAGGGTTTGGCATGGTGGCTCATGCATGTAATCCCAGCACTTTGAGAGGCTGAGGCAGGAGGACAGCTTGAGCCCAGGAATTTGAGACCAGCCTGGGCAACATAGCAAAACCCCATCTCTACAATAAATAGAAAAATTAGCCAGGCATGGTGGCATGCATCTGTAGTCCCAGCTACTTGGGAGGCTAAGGCAGGAGGATCCCTTGAGCCCAGGAGTTGGAGGTTGCAGTGAGCTGTGATTGTGCCACTGCACTCCAGCTTGGGTGACAGAGTGAGACCCTGTCTCTAAAAAAATAAAAAATAAAAACAATGAAGAGGTTTGTTATTATGGTATTGGCTCATGAGATTATGGAGGCTGAGAAGTTCCATGATCTCCTTTCTGTAAGCTGGAGCCCTAGGAAGGCTAGTGGTGTAGGCTGAAGATCCGAGAGCCGGAGAGATGGTGATGTAGACTCCAGTGTGGGGCTGAAGGCCTGAGCACCAGGAGCATGGAGGGCAGGAGATCCATGTCCCAGCACCAGCGGTCAGGCAGAGGGCAGGTGAATGAACCTTCCTCTGCGCTTCTGTTCTACTCAGGCCCTTAGTGGGCTGGAGGAGACTCCCCACGGTGGGGAGGCCGGTCTGCTTAACTCAGTCCACCAATTCCAAAGCCAGCTCTCATCGGGACACACCCTCCAAGACACACCCAGAGATAATGTCTAATCGGATATCTGGGCATCCTGTGGCCCAGTCATAAGATTAACGTTATACCCAGTGACACCCACTTGGGACTTCTGATCCCGAGAACTGTCAGATAATAAACACATGCTATTTTACACCACAAGGTGTAATTTGTCACAGCAGCAGTGGGAAGCCAACCCAGCCACTAACCCCTCTGAAAATAGCTCTTCCCTTTTGTAAACTGAAAATGATCATGATAATATCACCCAACCTCTTCCTACATTACTACAACAATCAGTGAGAGAGTGTTGGAAGATGTTGTGAAAACTATAAAAACTTTGCTAGATGGAAAAAAAAATGCAGCTCCCTTTGATGGAGCACTTTTCCTCCCACCCCAGTTCCTCCTTGGCTCCTCTCCAGGGCATCCCCTCTCTGAACAGTGGCCAGACCCAAGTCACTGGCCATTTCTGCTCTTTAGACGCCATCACCATCAGCAAACAGAATGGGCTGTGTCAAACATTTTCATATTTTTGTTCATGATGGAGTTTTTGCATGAATTTTGAATTTTAAGCCATGGCATTATAATATCATTTATCTTGATGACTGTGTTTTTGGCACCTCCTTAAGCCCCCTTCACCCTAGTGTCCTGTCCCATGGGAGGGGGTACACGGTGGTGGGATTAATGAATCCAGGTGCATATGCGGGCAATAGAGGACCAATTCCAGCTTGCACTTTTCCCCGGGGCAGGAAAGGTCCTGGGAGAGATTTCGGGAGTCTGTGAACTTGCACGGGGAAAAAGTTTGCAGCTGTCTGGTTGTGAACCACTAACTGAAACTTGGCGTTTCTGGTAAACATAACCACAAAGGGCAACGACAGGAGCCTTTACAGTATTTGTACTTTGTTACCAATTTGCACCAATAGAAATAGGATGTGTGTTCACAGCAGGGTGCAGTAGCAGCAGACTTTGTTTAGGCTCACCGCTACTTGGAAACAGAAGTTATCAGAACCACCTCTAGAACTTGCAATCCAATGTACTGAAAAAGAAACACATATGCTACTATATTAGAATTCTCAAAAATATTGGATGACAGTATTTTAATATAATTGAGTGGCTTTGTAATCTTATGTATGATTGGATATATTTATGCACCATTTTATGCCTATAGAAACGGTATCCACTAGATTGCTGAAGAAGGCCTGAGGTACAGAAATGGCTACAGACCTCTTCCCTCAAGCCTTAACCTCTTGAGTCTGGTTGTCTCCTCTAGATATTGGAGATAAAAATCTCCGACCTCCAGGGAGGATCAAATATGATACCGTACACGAACACCTCCATGCCAGATGGAAAGTGTCCTCAGTATTCAAATGATAGGAACTGAATACCAAACTCTAAATGGAAAAAAAAATAGTAAAAACTCATATGCATTAGTTTTCTGGGGCTGCTGGAACACAGCATCCCAGACTGGGAGGCTTAAACCATAAATTTATATATTTTCACAATTCTGGAGGATAGAAGTCCAAGGTAAAGGTGTCAGCAGGGTTGGGTTCTTCTGAGCCGTCTCTCTGTGGCTTGCAGATGGCTGTCTTCTGCCTGTGTCCTCATGTAGTCATCCCTTCGTGGGCGCCTGTGTCCTAATCTCCTCTTCTTAAAAGGACTCCAGTCGGACTGGATTAGGGCCAACCCTACTGACCCCATTTTAACTTAACCTCTTTAAAGACTCTGTCTCCAAATACAGTCACATTCTAAGGTGCTGGGGGTCAGGCTTCAACATATGAATTTTGGTAGGGACGCAATTCATCCCATAACATCAGATTAAAAAAAAAAAGTACTGGGTGCCAACCCAGGTCGAGGATGCAATTGTCTTCCTACTCTCTTTCTTTATTTAAAAAATACACTATTTTTTAAAGAAAAGTTTTAGATTTACAGAATAATTGAGCAGGTAGTAGAGTTACTATATCTATTCCCCCACCCCCCAGCTTCCAGGGTTATTAACATCTTAAGTTAGTGTGGTACATTTTTTACAATTAATGAACCAATATAGGTACATTATTGCTGATTAAAGTTGAGAGTTTACATTAGGGTTTACTCTGTGTCGTACATTCTATGAATTTTGACAAATGTATAATCACATGTATCCAGCATTACAGTCTCATACAGAATAGTTTCACTGACTGCCCTAAACATCCTCTGTGCTCCACTTACTCATCCCTTCCTCCTCCTCAAACCCTTGGCAACCACTGATGTTTTTACTGTCTCTGTGGTTTTTCCTTTTCCAGGATGTCCTGTAGCTGGAACCACACATATGTAGCCTTTTCAAGCTGGCTGCTTTTATTTAGCAATACACATTTAAAGTTCCTCCATTTTTTTGTTGGTTTGTGTGTGTGTGTGTGTTTGTGTGTGTGTGTGTGTGTGTGTGTGTGTGTGTGTGGCTTGATAGCTCCTTCCTTTTTGAGTGCTGAATAATATTCCATTGTATGGATATGTCACAGTTTTTTTATCCATTCACTTACTGAAGGACATTTTAGTTGCTTCCAGTGTTTGGAATAAAGCTGCTATGAATATCTGTGTGCAGGTTTTTATGTGGACATAGTTTTCAACTTAGGTGGGTAAATACCTAGGACCATGATTGCTGGATCATATGGTACCACTACGTTCGGGTTTGTAGGAAACTGCTAAGCTGTCTTCTGCGGTAGCTGTATAGTTTTACATTCCCACCAGCAACAAATGAGAGCTCCTGTTGCTCTGCATTCTGTCAGCATTTGGTATTGTCAGTTTTTTGGACTTTAGCTATTCTAATGTATCTAGTGATATCTCATTGTTATTTTAATTTGCAATTCCCCAATGATAGATGATGTTCAGCATCTTTTCATATGCTTGTTTGCCATCTGTATATCCCTTTGACATTTTTTCTGATCTTTTGCCCATTGTTTAATTGGGTTATTTGTTTTCTTATTGTGAAGTTTTAAGAATTCTTTGTATATTCTGAATACAATCCTTTACCAGACAGGGATTTTGCAAACATTTTCTCTCAGTGTGTGACTTGTCTTTTCATTCTCTTCACAGTGTCTTTTGCACACTTTTAAAATTTTAATGATACTCAACTTGTCATTTTTTTCTTTCATGCATCATGTTTTTGGCGTTGTATCTAAACAGTCATCACCAAACCCAAAGGCATCCGGATTTTCTCCTATGTTGTCTTCTGAGAGTTTTATGGTCTTGCCTTTTGCAGTTAGATCTATGGCCCATATTAATTTTTGTTTCTTGTAAAAGGTATAAAGTCTGTGTCTAGGTTTTTTTTTTCCCCTTGACATGTGGATATTCAGTTGTTCCAGCACTATTTGTTAAAAAGGATGAATTGCCCTTGCTCCTTTGTCAAAGAGTAGCTGAGGACATCTGTGTGCAATCTGACTGCCCTTTAATGAAAATTTTGTGTACTGTTTATGGAGAATGCTAATGGCATTTGTTGCCAGCAGAGTCTTGTTTTCTCCCTGCCTCCTCAGTAGCTGGAAATAATATATAAAGTGCAGCGAGTGGAAATCATTGTTCCTCTCTGTTAGCATTTAGTTGTATCAGAATACACCTACTCCTTCCGGCTCTACTTTATTTTCTGGTTTTTTCTCCCCCACTACAGGACTGCACATTTGAAAAATCACCAAAACACAGTAAATAACAGTCTAATTTACCACCTACCTAACAGCCATCTAGCATTTTGAAAGAGGAATTTTGGTGATTTCATGATAAACCTAGGCGGTCTCTTTTCACGCCTTAGGTCTCGAACTGTCCCTTGGGGCCTGTGAGTCTAAGTTAAAAGCGCCTGACTCCTTAACAGCAAGGAGATCTGTGGGCTTATGGGGAAATATCAAGCAGGCAAGATGGATCCTGAGCTCTTGCATTGTTGGTTACCAGAGATCATCCGCAAAACCCGGCCACACTGGGCTCCCGTTTGAGTGAGGATTTCCACCACTTTCCCACACTTTAAATGATTGGCATCTGTCAGGTAATCCAAACATACAAAGAGGCCTTTTAACCAAGTTCAGTTTGGAATTTCCAACTGCTAAGGACGAGCTGGGCTGGCAGGCCAGGGCGCCAGTTTTGCTGCGCGGCTACTCGAGAGTGTGCGGTAGCCGAGGGCCGCGTCCCCGTAAAGCCGAGAGCTGTAATGATGTCAACTTGTTATTTACTTTCCAAATCTGAATGACTGAGCTAGGCGAAAGAAGAATCAATCAACCACAATGTGACCCTACAGGCGGAAAAAACGCAGCGCTCCCACCAGCAGGCGGTGGGGGAAGGGAAGCACGTGTAACCAGGGCAGAGTTGCATCAGGAGCTCGCTCGGGTTTTCTATTGCACCCTTCGTTTTTCGATTGCATGTAATACCTCAGCATCAGTCTGCACGAGCCCAGGGAGCCCGGGAGCAACGCAGGGCAGGCTCAAGGCAAGGCCCCACCAAGTCCTTTTGGGGGGCCTTGAAAGGCTCCTGATACATAATAAGACACAAATGTATTCTGCTGATTCACAATTATGGAGACTGTGTAAGTGTATTTTTTATTGATGTGCTCTAATAATGGTGTAGCAGCAGTCGTTTTACATCATTGACGTTTTACAGCAATATTTCGCAGGGTAATTTTTGGGTCCGCCTTTTTGATGGAGGACCGGCCCCTTAAAAACTCACCTCGGGTCCCTCCTCCCCCAACAAGCAGAAGAACAAATGGTCTAGTGTTCCAGGAAGGAGCAAGTGAGGTTATAGTTTAAATTGCTGAGTGTACTGGGCTCTGAGCACGAAGCTCATTGGATACCAAAGGGAGGGGCGAACTGATTTAAAAAATTTTCAACGAGGCAGACACCAAAGGTGCTGGGGAGGGGGAGTGGATATTTGTCTAATTGAATTAAGACCGCGAGTGGTGGGAAGCCGTCACCGACGTGGAGGGGAGGAAGGAGAGCTGGGACTTGGGTGCACCAGGGCTGGGCCCTATAAGCCATTGCAACAGAAAACACTTTGCAAAAGCCCGAGGTCCCAAGCCTGGGGGTGGGGATGGGGGTGGGGTGAGGAGGTTCGAGGGCTCAGGTTCCCCCAAACCCTCCCCACAAGCCCCCACACCCGAGTTGTTGGCGCCTACCCCTTCCTCTCTAAGCATTTCTGGCTCTTCCCGGGAGGTGTTAGGTGTTTTGCAAAGATCGAGGCTCCGCCTGAGCCCCCACTTTTTGAAGTGGGGGAAGACAACTGTGGTGTCTTCTAAATCCCGGGTTTTGAGGGAGATACACCCTCGGACAGATTGCCGGGGCTACGGTAGGGCCAACTGGGCAGCTGGGGGAGGGTAACACTTTAGCAGTGTCCTGGATTCCCCTTCTCCTTAGAGTCCGCGGGGGTGGCCCGAGTTTCAGTCCCCTCCAGGCAGTGGTGGAAAGCTTGGGTTTGGGACTGGGTGGGATTAGGCCTGGGTTCTAATGTCCCCACAGAGGCCACGGGGAAGGGGCAGAGATCGGAACAAGTAGGGAGAAGCCCGGGTTCCCCACACCCACTCGGCGGGGGGTGGGCTTGGCGCGAGGGACTGTAGGGACGCAGGTCCCCAGCCGTGGGGGAGGGGCAGGGCTGAAGTCCCTACTTTCTGCGGGGGAGGGGCTGGTTTGGGACGCGGCCCCCCCCAGGGCGCAGGGGAGGGGCCGTTGGGACGCGGGTTCTCCTCCCCCCAGGGGTTGGGGAGGGGCGGCCCGTGGTGCCTGGGCACCCCCAGCAATCCTCCCGGCCCGGGTCGGAGTGCTCGCGGCCGCTCCCCGGAGGTCACTGCCCGTGCCGGTCCCTCCCGTCGTCCCGCCCTCTCCCGCCGCCGCCACTCCCGCGCCAGCCTGCCAGCGCTCGCGAGCGAGGAGCCGCCAGCGCCCCCGCCCCGCCGCCGCCGCCGCCGCAGCGCCCTCCGGCCGCCATTCGGCACCGAAACTTTCCAGCGCCCGCGCCCTCTCGGGGACTCGCGCGGCGGGGCGGGGGCGGCCCGGGGGCGGCGCTCGGCTGCTCCGGGGCGCCGGGCCCTGCTCGGCCGCGGCACGGCCCCGGCTCGGCGACGCCCGGCCGCAGGGAGGCGCGGAGCGCGGCCGGGCGCGGCGGCGCCACCACAAGTTGCGCTGCTCGCGGCGAGGTGAGTGCGCGGGGCTGGGCGCGCCGGGCGCGGGGCCGGGGGGCGCGCAAACTTCTGTGGCGAGCGGGGCTCGGCGTCACCCCGGGGTCCGGCGGCGGATCGGGGCGCCCGGACGCTCCGCTCGCCCCCGGGGTTCCTGGAGGGGCAGGTCCCCCACTGTCCCCGCGGCGCTCGGGCCGGGGTGCGGTGCGCTCCCTGGAGGCTGAACAATACCCCGTTGCGGTCGCTCCCCAAAGTGCGGGCGCGGCGGGTGCAGACGGAGGCTGGCGGGGGGCGCCTTTGTTTTGGGGAGGGGGAGGCGGCCGCTAAGTTTGGGGAAGCGCTCGGTCTCCTCCACCCCCGGTGCTCCTTTGTCTGCCGATCCTGGGGCTCGCTGGGCAAACCTGCGCCCCCGCGGGCTGGGGGGCCGAGGCGGGATTTCCCCCTGGGGGAGGGGAGCCCCGGTCTTCCGGGGCGCGGGCCGGCCCCGAACCGGGTGGCGGCTCGGCCGCGCGGAGAGGAGTGAGGCGGGCGAGGCGGCGCGGGCCCCGCGTCTGCTCAGTTTCGGAGGCGCGGAAACTGTCAAGGAAGTCGGAAGCCCCCTCCCCCCGCCACTCCCTGCCCAAGCGCGGGGACCGGGCTGGGGGCGCCCCTGGTCTTCGAGCATCTGCAGAGCCGCCCGGTGCAGACCTGTTGCTCCCGGGTTCTGGCGGCGGGGGGTTGGGGGGTGTCCCCCAGATCCGCGGTCCTGGCCCTGGGGGGACCTTCCCTAACGGAGGGGCCGGTGCTCAGAATGGGGGGTGCGCCTTCGGGTGTCGGTGATCGCTGGGTTGGTGACAACTTTGGGTCGCTGGAGGCCTGCCGCTCTGGGATAGGGCCTGGAGCTCACGTGCGTCGCTTGTGCGCGGTCAGGCCGAGGGCCCCGGCTTGCTCAGTGCTCGGCCTCTTGTTCTTCGACCAACTGTGTCGGACAAACACAAAGTTAGGGTAGGACGGGTTTCTTTTCCAGCCGGTGATGTTCTGGAGCAAAACCGAAAAGGAAACAAAAACCTACCCCCTATTGTATCTACAACTGCTTCTGCTTTGCATTGTCATGTGGCTTGACCTGCCTTCTGGGTGTTTTCCTCTCTGACACGCCGCGCGAGTCCCGGGTTTAAGCTGGGAGGGGAGGGCCGGGACTCGAGAGGGGGAGGGGGAGGGGACGGGAGTGGGGGAGGGGAGAGGAGCTCCGGTTAAGGTCCCAGGCGGTGGCTTAGCTGTAGGAAATGGCTCTTGACGATTTTATGAAAAGTTTATAAGAAGTCATTTCTAGAAAAAACACAGGGGAAAAAAAAAAGAATGTCGAATATGACGCTTTTATTTTAAAAGGCAGTCGTGTCTCGAATGTGCTGTAGATTTTTGTGGAAAACTACCAAGCTGTGTTGCTAATACGGGGATAAAAGATGAAATTCATCCCTTGATTCAATTATTAAAATGGCCCCTTAAGGCGATTGCAGGCTTTAAAGGAACGCACACCTGAGGGACAAAAATGGAGATTTTTGGTGTAGTGCTGTGGTCCTCACTCCCTCACCCCTGCATTTTACTCCCTTACTGGACTCAAGAGAAGTACACACTGCCAAGAAAGAGTAGGACAAAAAATAATTGTTATCGTAGACATACTTAGAAGTTAATGTATCAAAATCTGGAGTTTTTTCATTAATTATAACTGTACCACTGGTTCTGTACAGGAGTGTCTTAGTTGGAAGATACATTTCTCCTTTATGGTCATGGACAAATATTCATTCGAAAATATACTGAGCTGCTGCTAGAGGCCAGGTCCTCTGCTAGGCCCAGGAGACCCAAGAGCAAGGCAGAGGCCCCCCTGTTGGACATTTAGAGTGGGGGTGGGGTGAGGAGGTGGCCCGCTCACCGACGGCAGGGTGTGCTACTAGGATCCTTGGGTATTCTCGGTTCTTATTCTTCTTTTATCCAAGGCTTGGTCGGTCCAGAAATTGTGAATATCTCCCTTCAATTTTCACACATTGATCCCTAAATCTCCCAGATCTTTTCACTGCTCCTGAAAGTTTGGGCTTTTTCATGAACTATATAGGGATATTTTGTGATGTGCGACTCTGGAATTGCATTTGGTTTTGAATTCCACTTTTATGTAGCAGAGCCTCGGTTTTCTCATCTGTATGATGGCATCATGAAACTGCCTCGCCGGGCTGGTAGGAGGGTTTAAATGGGCTTGAGAGCTGACAGTGGTGAATAGAGCTCCCTGAGTTCATCTCTACAATGACAGGTAGCATCATGACAGGTAATGTTCCTTGAGAAAAGCTGCCTTCATCCCCATTTGGCCTGAACTTGTGAAAGGGCCACCGTGTTTATGCGCTATCGTTGACCAGTTATGTAACCTTGAACTCCTGCAGCTTTTCTGAACACCGTTTCCTATGTGTAAAAATAAAAAGGAGAACTAAAATCGTCCTACTGGATAGTTGAAGGAGCTAAAGAGAATGCATGTGGAAGTTTTTTAAAGACATAAAGCCTCTCGCAAATTTTAGTTGTTGCTCTTGTGCAAATAGAATAATTGCTTGTATATTACTCAAATGCCCTGCACTGAGGCTTTTGTAGGCATTTAATGCCCTATGGGTGACAATTACTGTCTCTCTCTTGCAGCGGAGGACACCAATACTCATAGATATTAAGTAACTTGCTAATACTGTACCTAGTGGAGGGAAGATTGTCTGATTCCCAAAGCCCAGCACTTAAGCCCGGTGTTATTTTGCCTTTTTGTCCATCTAGTGTGGATTTTCTCACTTGGAGACAAAAGATGTACCAATTATACACACATGCATATACAAGAGAATCTACATTGGTTATATTCATAGAGATCTATGTATTATGTATAGACATATCTCAACAGAATCACAGAAGGTTGACCACAGTGGAATGATTGTTTTCTTCTATAGCTTTGTCATTGCATATGGCAGCCCCTTGCCACATATGCGTATTTAGACTTAACTGAAAATAACAGTTCTGTTCCATCAGTTCCACCAGCCATACTTCACTTAGTTCATAGCTGCATGTGGCTAAGTGGCCACCATATTGGACAGCACAGAACTTGCAGGAAGTTCTGTTGGAGAGTGCTACTCTAGTTACTGCAGTGAAGCCTTACTGAAGAAGACAGTCAAGAGAATTGGTGTGCTTTTTGGGGGGGCGCGGGTAAGGGAGAGGTTGATAAAGTTTGAAATAACTCGCAGATAGACCTACTTTATTTTTGAAAGACCCATTTCAGCCAGCGGTTTGCCCAGGAGAGTGGTTTCTGCAAATGGATTCTGAACCTGAAATTGACAGGTGTGAACTCTAGATTGAGGTGCTTTGGACCAATTTAGAATTAGAAAACCAGAGCGCCAAGCTTGAGTTCCCCGACTGGGTGTTGTACTTTGGGCAAGGCATTCAGCTGCTCTGTGTCTCGGTTTCCCCATCTGAAAAATGGCACTGCCAGTTTCCATGCTGCCTGCCGGAGTCCTTGGGATGGTGTAGGTGGAGGCTCATGCCAGGCAGAAGGTTCCCGCCAGTGAGCGTCCTGTGCCGAGGACCTGTAGTGCTAAACCGCGTCTGATATTGTCAAGCCCTTGCTTGTCCTGGGTGCCTCGGGCTCCCCTGTCTCCTCCTTGCAGTTTAAGTCCTAAGTATTAAGGTTGAATCTCTTGAGGTCAAAATCTTCCCTATTAAAAGGCCGATAAGGAATCCTTCCCCCAAGGTGAGATTCCACAATAGTCAAAGTATTAAAAAAACAAAACAAAACATGGCCGAGTGTTAGCTGTTTCCTGCGCATGAGACCCTGAGTCAGGGTGCTATTTTTATTTCTTTAGTGGATGTGAGGTTTGCATAGTTCTTTGTAGAAATTTTATTTGCTAATGAGGCTGGGGGAGAAACCCAGCTCTGTGGGAGAGGTGACTTCCCAGAAGTGTCCTGCCATGAGCCTCTCACTTTGGCTGCTTGTCAGGATCTGGTGCATCCTGCCAGCCTTTGGCTGAAAGGGCGCACACACCTGGGTACCCAAGGTTCTTCTCCAGTGGTAGAACAAGGATCCCTCCAGGGGGAGGCCGTCTGCAGTGGGCCCCGATGTCAGGAATGCAGATACTTGGCCCGTTACCTGCTGGGTAGGCGAACACCTCAGCTAAAACTTGGGGCCGTCTCTTTCCCAGTTTCCCCACAGGCTGTGTACACAGCTGCACTGTGCCCTCGCATGGCCCTGTGGCCCTCCGGCCTAGCAGGTGATCATAGTTTCTCTGCCCAGCGGGATGAGACCGTCCCTGCCCTGCTTTCCTGATACCTTGCATTGGCCCTTTCTTTATTCCCCCTGCTTAAAAACAAAAAGTAGTACGCTCCATCCAATGCGTTGTTAATCTTTCACCACCAGATACATTTAAAAAATAGCCTCAATCAGGAAGCAAGACTAAGGGCATTTTGTAAGCACTTTTTTTCAGTTGGAAAGATAAACTTTTTTTCCCCCATAACTATTTTCAGTGTGAAGGAAGTAGCTGACCTCTTGAGCCGGAGACTGGGGCGAGTTTTCCCTTGGGGTCTCGGCCCCCTCTCCCTCCGGCCCACCCTTTCCGTGTGCTGGCCAAACTGGTGAACCTGAAACCCACCGGGACCAACATAGAAGCTGGATGTTGGGAGGGATGGAAAAAAATCAACGTGTTTGTAAAGGGCAGTGAGCGCCTTGCCTGAGAAAAGGACTTTGAAATCTCGAGGGAGAAATGCAGTTATTAAGGAGTCACTCCCCGGCTGCTGCGTGGCGGCCAGCGGGGACCTGACTTCAGAGGACCCGTGCTGGCACCCTCCGGCGGCGCCCTTCTGTGCTTTATCTTTGCCGTCAAATATTTATGGAGAATCCCCAGTGTGCCTGAAGGTTAAGAAATGGAATTGGAGCACATTTCAAGTTAAGACAGGAGAGAATATGTTTATTGTGCAAAGGAAGTTGCGTACCATTTCCTTTGCTTGCTTAGGTTTATTCTTGCCAGTGGGATCAGAGTGGTCGAGATGGTTTAAGAGAAAAGGAATCCTTAGAATTAAAGATAGAGAAGAAGGTTGTTTATGGGAATGGTGTCTTCAGAATGTTGCAGCCAAGTAATGGTTCTCAATCGGGGCAATTTTGTCCCCATTGTCAAAGGGCATCTGCCAATGTCTGGAGACATTTTGAGTGGTCACAGCTGGGGATAGGGATGCTCCTGCTATCTAGTGGGCAGAGGCCAGGGACGCTGCTCAACACCCTGCGGTGCACGGGACAGCCCCACCACAGAGAATGACTTGACCCCAAATGCCAATGGTGCCTGGGTGGAGAAACCCTGAATTATATGGTCAGCTATGCAATTATATGTATCAAGTTCTATAGGTGTCAAGGCACACACGTTTTAGGGAAACTTTATGTTAGGGAATAAGCTACAATAGCTGCTGATGGATTCAGTAAGAGTTTCAGGTGCTCATAGGAGAGAGAGAAGGGGGTGGTGGGAAGTGGACTTTCAAGAATGATTTTGAATAAGGCCTGTGAGTGTTGGCAGGATGGGGCTGCTCATCGCCCAAGCTCTGCCTCAATGCCAGTGTCTTAAAGCCCCGGGTGCAAGTACACCCTGAGTGCATAGTTCTGTTTCTTCCTTTTGGTTTTACTCATGTCATCACAGACTTCCTAGGTCTTACTTTGGGTCAGCTTCTTGGTGCTCTTGGAAGTGCCAGTAGGAGAAAGGCATCCAGGGTGTGGTCCTGCTGCGGCCGGTTGTCCTGAGCCAATCCCTGGCCCCCACATCCGCATGAGCCCCAAAGGAGCTCCAGGCCCTACCCGGTCGGGGGGATTCTGGGCTCCTGATGGACCCGGGAGCTGGGGACAGTTGTGAGGGAAACCTGGTGTGCAGCTAGCTCGCCATGCAGACGGGACTACATCTCTGAGCAAATCGGTGAACTCTAGCCGGAGCTTTCTCATTGAGAGAGGAGAAAGAAGAGAATGAGAGAATAAAATCTATTTCTCAGGCTTGTATTAAAAGAGATAGCATTAATATAATGCTTGGAGCCCCATGTGTTTTTATTTTCCTCTTTTTCAAAGTTGGGCACTGGGTCTGGCAATGTCTCTTTATCAGTTAGGATGGTCTCTAGTAGTTTGCTGCTTTTTTTTCTTATCTTTCTTTTCCTTCTTGAATTTCAGGGCTAGTTATATATATATAAAATCCATATAATTATATCTGTATAATTTTATTTTAAATCACCATATGGTAACATTGGCTGTTTTTCTCCTTGGGTGTACAGTTTTCTGTGTGTAGATTGGTGTGAGCACCAGGGTAGTCGGGATGGAGAACGAGTCCCTCACCTCCCTCAGTGGGGAGACGTTGGTGCAGCCACCCCGCCCCAGCCCCTAACCTGGGGCGCCCGCCCGCCCGGCTGCTCTGCTGCCCAGGTCTCCGGGATCCTGTTTTGTTTAACACATGATGAAATGCCTTGTGTGAGTCCCTCTGCTCATCCAGCACCTTCCCAGACCCTTCCCTCTGGTGACAGGTGAACTTCATGCCTTTGTGCACTTGGCCACCCGGCGTTCCTCAGGACAGCAGGTTTTGTACTGTGGATGTTATCAAAAGCAAGGACAAAGAGCTCATTGCTTCTTACTGTGTGTGAGAAAGTATGAGGGGGTTTGCTGAGGCTGCTAAAGATCTGCTGTTTGTTCTGTGCCAGGGAGTTGTTGCAGCTGTGGTGGTAGAGAAGGGACGGTGTGGGATGTGCTTTCAGAGGGCACACGGTACTGCCAAAAGACACTGTGTGTGTAGAATGTATCAGAAGGTTAAAGACCTGGTTTAGTTTCACACCCAGGACTCATGTTCGTTAAGAGCCCTTTCAGTTTTCCCAGTGGGTTAATCATGTAAATACAAAATAGGCTAAACATATTAGATGAATTCCTGCATTTGTGCTTCTGTGTAGCTGCTATCTACATTTTACATTGGGGCATCATTTCGCTTTTTGTGATCTCAAAGGAAGTGGCATGTTTTCTAGAAGAACCCTTGTCGCGGCCTTCCTCCGGTGGTTTGCCGGGCTGTGTGAAGTCGCAGAATCTGTGCACGTCCTCCCGGGTAGGGTGAAAGGGCTGGATGAGCGGCTTCAAGGCTTCTGCCAGGTGTGAAGATTTTAATGTGGGAGCGGGAGCCTACTTCAAGGTCGGGAGGCCACTGTTTTTCTAGACTGGTTAAGGATGATGGTGGTTTTATGTTAACTAAATGTTAGGGTACACTGACAGTTATTTATGTCTTCTGCCTAGACCATTGTTTTTCCCACGGTTAAAATAAGCAATATTTTGGTGAACATTGATAAGTTGTGTATTTTTGTTAAAAAACAAAAAAAAAAAAAACCAAAAACAATTGAGAAGATGGTTTGGTTGGGTGCCTCTGGATAATTCTTGGGAGTATTAGAGTTTTCGGTCTCAGGAGACACTGTAAAATAAGCACAAACAATACGGCAAAACTCACAGTGTTTATTCTTGACCAGGGTGTCTGCCTTGAATTCTTGTCATTTTTTCCTATCGTGGTGGATGTAGCTGGAATGTTGAAAAGAAAACATGAGAGTTTTCTTTGCTTGTTTCCCTTAAGGCTGGAACCTAGAATGTGACCCCAGATAGCCTGCGCCGAGCTTTTTCCACCCGCGCCCGCACGCCGGTGCAGAAGCAGCCTCGTGCCCGCCCCAGCTCTCCAAGAAGTGGAAAGCTTTTCTCAGGTCTGTGGAGGACTGGATCCCCAGCCCCATCCGTGTCATTCAGGGGGCACTTCTCCCCTTCTGGGTAGCGTGACTCTTCCCGTTACCGACTTAACCTGTCGTCATGAGGCCTAAGTCTGTGTGAGCGTGTGGCATTGTTCAATTATGTTTGAATGTCCTGGTGGATGGGAGTTTGGACAAAAGGAAGCTTACTGTATGCGGTACCATTTTTATTTCTTAAATCAATAATAACAAATGCTTTATTATGGCCAGACCATATAAGGTCATTTTAAGAACTGGAGAAAAATTGAGCATAACTGAGCCGTGATTTCCATTTTTAGTTGTGTTGTGGGTAATTCTCAGTCTCGACCTGGACAGTTCTGCTCCTGCAGCCGTCCTTAATATCTTGACGTCCACATGAAGATGAGAAATGAAGTTGAGTGGAGGTCTGTCACCAAAAAAGATCAGTAGTGCCAATATGCAAACGTAATTCCCGGCATCCAGAAACATCCAGGTGTCTTCACGGTTTCAGATTGTACTTCCGAAAAGAATCATTTCAGGGACAGAATAACCTTGGGCTCCTGCCTTAAGTTCTTTTTCCAACAGAGAATTATCAGGCATTTTAATCCTGCTCGTCTTTAATGCCAACTCTATGTCGGTAAAAACTCAAGAATTCAAAATTACAAACTTGAAAATGGTAATTGCCAATTTCTGACAGTTGCAGGTCAGTCTGACACATGGTTTGGTTTAACTCCCAATTTAATTATGAAAGAAATGTCACATTCGGTTTGCATTTCTAAGTCACTGCTGATTCTATGCCAGCTCCAACCATTTCCAGTGATCTGTATCGTGATGTTTCAAAAAGGCTAGCCAGAAGAAGCAACCTTTGATGTGCACCCAAGATACAATGAAATGGATGAAAATAAGAAAGAATGATCTCATACATGTCCAGTTCTTGACAGAAATTATTGTAGACCACATGGGGAGAAGCCTGTGGAAACTAGAGTTACTTTTACATTTCATGGGACACTCATAAATTTTATGGGACCCTGAGTATGTTTTCTTTAATAGTTTCCAAATTTGGGGGAGGGGGGCAGAAATGATGGGTCTTAGGTTTACTTCCCAAAAGGGCCTCCCAGGTGAGTTTCATGCCCTCTGGCAGGTACACAACAAGATTTATTGGAGTGCAAAAAGAAAGTATGAAAATGTCTATTAAAAATTAATGCTTATATCTATTTTTTGTCTGTGAAAATGCATTTAATGTTTTGTATATATTTAATAAATAAATTTCATGAGTTGGGGGCACATGCTCAATACTTTTTCACTGATAGGAATATGCAATGAAAAACATTTTGAGATCACTGATTTAGGTCTGGAGAGGCTAGAAGCAGGAGTAATTAAAGGCCCTGGATGTAGGCGGGACATAGTTGTCCCCCACTTTTCTTCTAGCTTCAGTTGCCAAGATGTGTGTGCATGAAGTAACTGAGGTCCCCCAGCTTGAAGGTTGGACATCACTCCAGAGATACAGATATTGGTGATTTGACTTAGGGATATGGAAGAAGGAACATGCAACAAGAGGGTGTTGTGCACATTTTGGATCTAGTGGATTTTGTATGTTGTTTTTAAAGTTGAAAAATATTTGTGTTTTAGAACTAGATGACAGTATCTCGGTTGCAGGTGCACGAGGAAGCCTTGGAACAACCTGTGCTTTTTAAGCATTTTATGACTCTGCATTGTTTTCATAATCACTTCATTCTGTTTATAAATCAGCTGCTTCCATTGAGGATGCCCTCGGGGCTCTGGAGAATTTGGTGCTTTTGTTGAAGAAGTGGTTCAGATTTGGGTTGTGGTAAAAGTTGGTGGGTGCCTTAAATCTGGCTGTTTGTTTGTTGTTTTGTTTTCAGAGACATATTTCATCCATCATGGTTGTTATTAAATCCCTTTTTATTTTTTGCATTTCATATTACAGGTTTTTTTTTTTTTTAAGAGAAAACTCATTTTAGTTGATGCTACATTACTGGTGTGTAGTGGTAATGTATGTGTGAATAAACGTAAAAATTAACATACACGACTCAGACCACATTGTGGAGGTGAGAAGTAGGACTCACCTCCAAAGGTAAGGTCTTTTGTCTGAGTTTATTTGCTGAGAATAGCTGAAGGTTTGGTTTTTGTCAGACTCTAAATGCCAACCTCAAGTACTGTCAGGTTTCCAGACCAGGTTTTTTGTTTGTTTAACTTGAGGGGATTGACTTGTCAGCTTGTGTGTGTGTGTGTGTGTGTGTGTGTGTGTGTGTGTGTGTAATTTTTGGTGTTTGCCTCTGTTTTCCCCATTGTGAATATTGAATTTACAGTATAACTTTGTATATAAAATGATGATCAGATATTTGCCTAGTGCATTAAAAAGCCTATGGGGAACAATACTTGTAGATTGGTAGATTTCTATATACCGACAGGACACCTTATGCCAAATGTCATTAACACTTGTCAGGATCTATGTAGACATTTCATGTGAACTTTGGTAACTGAAATTTTTATGTCTACTTAAAAAATCCTGTTGCTTCTCTTTATAGTAATATTCACAAGGCACTCACCGTAAAGAGAGGAGAAACGGGAAGTAGAATTTTTTGCGCTCTGGATTTATGCACCTGTCTCTACTCTCCAGAGGTCAATACATTGACGCTCCAGTGAGAACTTGCGTTATAATGAAGTGTAATGCAGAGGAAAAGGTATATTTGGGAATGTGCCATATCTGCCCCCATTGTCCAGCCCCTGTAAGAGGAGAGAGAAATGACACAGAGTATTTTGCTTTTAGCCAGACGCCTTGCCCCTTAGACAGGTGGTCTTGACTTCATGTTGGAAGCAGGTCAGCCGGTCAGCACTGAATTGCCACAGCTCTGCACTGGAATCCTCTGTGTCTTTGTTGTTGAGTGATGATGCTAATAATTATTTGTTTGATTATTTCCCAGCCAGATCATCTGATATTATATTTCAGAATGTGTCTCCGAAAATGGCCCTAAACACACTGTTCTCTGAAGCCTGCACCAGAGTTGATTTTATTTCGTAAGTGCACACTTCATGCACCTGTCAAGTGTATCCATCTAGGTGTAGTTTCTGGGAGTGTGAGGTAGAGGTGTATGGAGTTGGAGTGTAGGGGACTGGTAAGGACAAATGGTAAAACCCCAGGGACGTGAAATCTATGAGTACGCTAACCTTCAAGAGAGACTATAAAAAGAAATTAGTTTATAGTGTTGTTGAAGTGCCGTTTACATAATTTACAGCAAGGAAAGCGGTTACTTCTCATCAGGAAGAATGGGGTTATTAAAATTAGCTATCTTTATCTTTCCACAGAAATAAAAATCAAATGAATTTTAGTTCAAATAATTATATGCGAAGCTTTATAATTGGAAATTTGAAGTTAGCGAAATTATATAACCTTCGTTAATTACATTAGTGTACTCAAACTAAATATAGACTAAGATTAGCTCATGGAAACATTTCATTTTTATCTCAGTCAGTACAGCTCACATCCACCCAGTAGTTAGTTTCCAGTTACATTTCATAATTTTTTGAACATCCTGGCCATGTTTTCAGAAAAGATAGTTAAAACAAGAGACTGTGTGTTTTAATTATTTCCCAAGTCATCTTTAAGTGTAAGAAACACAGGGTAAAGTGTCCTTTTTGAATTTTCTTTCCTTTATTATATGCCTGGCAGGGGAGAGAAGCAAGTGAGGGTCATTAATCCCATTTTTCTTCGTGGCATTTGTTTTAAGGGAGACTTGGGCTCAATTCATAGTTTGCTATCTAAAAGTAAATGTTCAACCTTCTCTCATTTCCTGTTGTGTTTGCTTTTCCATTCAGTGTTCTATATTTGGACAACAAATGTATTTTTCTGTATGGGTTTCTGGTAACCCAGATGCTCGCTGGAGTGGATTTCTCTCTGTCCACACCTCTGGGTTGGGCAGTTGCGAGTGTTTGGCTTTCTGTACCTCGTAGAGTTGAGTTAGATAGAGACGTTGTCCATTCCGGTTGGATAATAATTCCCTTTGTAAGCTATGCGGTGCTCCGTTCCATTTGGGTTTGCTGTAGATGTTTGCGTTGCCTTCGGGTTGCCAAGACGTCAGCTTATGGTGATGTTTGCTTTAACACAGAACTCTTAAGTCTGGCTTAAAATTCAGTTGATTTTCTTAAACAAGGTTATTGAGGTATGAATACATACCATAAAAAATGCCCCTTTTTAAGTGGTACAATTCAGTGATTTGTCTTAAACTTACCGAGTTGTGTAAACATCACCATAGTGCAGTTTTAGAACATTTCATTCCACAGTTAGGTCAGGACAGGAGGTCGGGGTGTCGTCAACCTCTGCTCCCACCTTCCAGCCACGGGCTACAACTAATCTCCTTTCTGTCTCTATACAGTCCCCTTCTGTGGATATTTCAGAGTTACATTTCCGAGAATGAGTATCTCTGTGCTCGGCTGGACGTTCTGGGTGGTGAGACCTGCCTCCTGCGCCCCTCCCGGGGAGGGGTGGGTGGGAGAGGGCGATGAGGGTGAGTATGATGGTGTAAGCTGCCTCCTGCCTTCGTTCCCTCACCTGGAAGATCAGAATGACAGTGGATTTGTGGCAGGCTGTAAATGTGAAACCTTGTGGGAAGTAATTAGCTGGCACACAGGAGGAGCTCGTTGTATGTGTTGGTGTGAACAGTGGGGAAAAGTGCATAAGGGGCCCTGTTTGACAGGCAGGGGACCAGGAAATGGTGGGCTGAGGACACGACCACAGGGCAGACACCCCCTTGTGCATCCGCCTTGAAAGTACCTGCGTGTGTCTTGCAGGCATCGAGCCTCAGGCTTTCAGGGAAGTTGGACATTGGCCCAGGGTTACCGCAGCTTGGTCCTCAACCAGGGGCAGTTTTGCTCCCAGGGGACATTTGTGATTGTTATACATGAGGGAGGGCCGAACTGGCATCTAGTGTGTAGAGGCTAGGGGGGCCTGCTGCAGTGCAGAGGATGGTCCCCTCCGCCAGCAAACACCTGTCCAGCCCACAGGGTCAGCCGTGCCAAGGTAAGAAACGCTGCCTTTGGTAGTGTTGCACCTGCTGGTAGTTTTAAGCGAGGTACTGAGATCCTCCAAAAAGACTTAATGAAGTTGAAGAAATAAAAAGCCCATCCGGCTTACAAAAGAAATATAAGCTTCTTAATCAGTCTTATACAGATATTTAGAAAAAATAGGGATTTTTTTTCCCTAAAGCAAAAAGGATAAACAAGACTTTGGAGCTCAGTTTAGAAGGGAAAAAAATGACTTTCAAATCCTTTGGAAGTATTCGTTTACAAGTGAACAGTGAAATGACAGTGTAGACAGAGCCACGGGGGCGCTGCTTGGCTTTGATCTGGTGGTCACGTCTAACCTGTGTCTGGGTCCCTACACCTGCCTTCCTGCCTTACCTTAGCGCCTGTCCCAGCGCTGACCCTCCTCTGTTCCTGCCTGGGGGCCTTTTCCTCCCCACCCCACCCCTGTCTGCCTCTGCTTCCCACCTCTTAAGAAACTCCTTTTCCTGATTCTTTGGTTCTTTTGGCCTGTCTCTAACCTCATTCCCCCCCAGGTAATCCGTGATTATATGCTAATTATATGCAAAGAATCCAAGCAGTGTGGGGTCCTGGTTCTTCCTCCCCCACTCGCAGAATCAACAGTTCTTCGCAGTTTAGAGTGCAGCATTGCAGGTCTTTTTCTAGGAGTTTCAGTTGTCCAGACACAAGTGTGCAATCTTACGTTTCATCTAAATGTGCTCATGTTATACTTGCTCCCGCTCCATCTGCTTTCCTTATTTTTACAACGTTATTGAGGTATAGTGAAGTACAGTAAACGAGGCATGTAAAAAGTGTGTGGTTTAATAACTTTTCCGTACGCACACACATATTTGGAGAACCAGTGCCACAATCAAAATAATAAAGCGTATTCTGCCACTCCCCAAAGTTTCCTTGTGCCTTCTTGTGATCTCTCTCTGCCACCGCGGATGTGCTTTCCATTCCCATTGGGTAGTTTGCGTGTGTTTCCTAGCATTTTATGTCAGGGAGGTCGTACAGCATGCGCTCACCATTTGCCCGACATCCACTGGCACCGTGCTTTTGGGGCTTCGTCCCTGTTGTTGCACGTGTCATTCATTCATTCCTCTCTGCTGCTGGGTAGGATTCCATCCTGTGTGGACGCACTGAGTTCATTTATCCATTCGCTAGTGGTTGGGCGTTTGGGTGGTTTCCATTCTTTTGGACTATTACGAATAACGCCACTATAAATATTTATGTGGTCCTACCAGGTTCTCACGCTTCATCATGCATCAGAACCACCTGGAGAGCTTGTTAGAACACAGCGCCCAGCCCCATCCCCAGAATTTCTGAAACAGTGGGTCTGGGTGGGAACTAAGACTTGGCCTTTCTGACAGGTTCCCAGCGATGCTGGTCCGAGGACCACACATGCTTTGAGGACAGCTCCCTTAAAAAGGAACTCTTCACACATTGTGATAGTTACTCCTTTGTTAGTTCCAAATATTTCTCTTGGACCATTTCTTGTCTTGTAATGTTGCTTGTGGTTTGAATCATCAGCGCCCCCCCCCCCACCCGCTGCCCCTTTCGTTGGAGACTGGGTCTTGGTTCTGTTGTCCAGGCTGGGCTACAGTGGTGTTATCATAGCTCACTGCAGCCTCAAACTCCTGGGACTCAAGTGATCCTCCTGTCTCAGCCTCCTGAGTAGCTGGGAATTATTTAGGTGGGCACCACCACACCTAAATAATTTTTTATTTTTTGTGGTGACAGGGTCTTGCTATGTTGCCCAGGCTGGTCTCAAACTCCTGGCCTCAAGTGATCCTCCCGCTTTGGCCTCACAAAGTGCTGGCGTGAGACACTGGGCTCAGCCCAGGCTCCTCCTTTTTGTGTGGTTGAGTGTCAGTCTTGTCTTTGGGCTTCTGGGCTTGGCTTTCTTATGGCAAGGGGCTGACACCGAGAACTGCTCAGGGCATGTAGGTCGCTGCTGATGTTGCGAAAACATCAGCTGTGATTTACCCCAAAAGGCGAGTTTGCCTTCATTGGGGACCTAACGTGTGCCCTCACTCTGTCTCTCTCTGTTGCTGATTGCTGGGGTCCCCTTCTGATGGAATGGCCAGGCCATGCTGTCAGCACCCACCTGTGTGGGGTGGGCTTGTAGCCATTCTGTGCTGAGGACTCCATGGTGCTGCTGTGCCCCTGGGACTTTAGGGTGAAGTGGGTCACACAAAAATCTATCCTTTGTCCATCCACTCCCAGCCCCCTAAAACAACCAGTCCCAAACCAGTCAGTGAAAGGGGCCCACTGGCCTTTCTGGAGTCTGATCTAACAAGCCAGCCACGTGGCAGCAGCTAGAAGTTATCGCTCTCGCTCTCTCTCTCTCTTCTTCATCTTCTCTCTTTCTTTCTTTTTCTTTTTCTTTTTTTTTTGAGACAGGATCTCATACTGTTGCCCAGGCTGGAGTGCAGCAGTGCAGTAATAGTTCATTGCAGACTCAAACTCCTGGGCCCAAGTGATCCTCCTGCCTCGGCCTCCCAAGTAGCTGGGACTACAGGTGCACGCCACCACACCCAGCTAAGTTTTCTATTTTTTATTTTTTGTAGAGATGGGGTCTTGCTATGTTGCCCAGGCTGGTCCCGGACTGCTGGCCTCAAGTGATCCTCCCACCTCGGCCTCCCAAAGAGCTGGGATTATAGCCGGGAGCCACTGTGCCTGGCCTTCTCTTTTTTTTAATGACAGCTTTCCTGAGCACACATGTAGCTCATTCTTCTAAAGTCTATAACTCAGGAATTTCCTAGTATGTTTATAAAGTTCTGCAACGATCAAACCGTCACCACTATGTAATTCTAGAATGTTTTCATCACCCCTGAAATAGAACCTGTACCCATTAAGACATCACTGCAGATCCCCCCCACCCCCAGCCTCCTGGCACCCCCTGAATCTACCTTCTGGCTCTGTGGACTTGCAGTAGATACTGTAGAGAAACAGAATCGTGCGATACGTGGCCGTTTGTGTCTGGCTTCTTTCACTTCGTATTTTTGAGTTTCGTCCATGTCGTGGCACGTGTTGTTCTGGTTCCTTGGCAGCGTTCTCTGGCAGAACCCCGGGTGATCACGGAAGGGCTGTGCTGCAGGCTGGGCGTTGAGGTGGAGGAATGTTACTGGGTGAGTCAGCCGGGGACGCAGGCTGCTGCTCTCTCCGATTACATTTAAAATGTGAACTCCTTCACAGATGGAACATTGTTCATAAGACTGTTTATAGTTCAGCCTCCAGTCTAGCACAGACTGGAATTTTCTCCCTTCCCTTTCTCTTCAGTTCCTCCACACGTCTCCCACTTTCGTGTACCTGAAGGTCAGCACAGAACACCACCTCGGGCCATCGGAGCTGTGCGTGCTGATGTCTCTCTCCTGCTGTGTAGTTTTAGGAAGTCCTTTCTTGGGGACAGTTAAGAAGGTCGTCCCAAGGGGGCTGTGGGATGTTCCTCCTGGCACCGAGGTCGTGGGATTCCTAGCAGCAAGAGTTTGGCTGTTTTCTGGGGCGTCTCCGAAGCTGCAACCGTGACTGACTCAGTAACGGAATCATAGAATTGTTTACTTTTCTGAATTTACCAACCTTTTGTCTGTGTATGACCAGAATGACTGCTCCTGGGTTGGGTTGGAGAATATGGAGGCTGACTTTCTCAAACCATCCGTGGGACATGACTGGGCCATCCGTGCTTGCAACAGAGGGCTTACTGATAAGGCTGAAGGCCGTGGGTATTTTCCTGGTTGATGTTGTAATTGACTATATTAGTTTCCTGTTGCTGCCGGGGCAGATGACCCCAACTTACTGGCTTAAACAACACCTATTTAGTATCTTACAGTTTTAGAGGTCAGAAGTCTGAAAGGGGTCTCACTGTGCTAAAATCAAGGTTTCAGTGGGGCCACTTCTTTTCTGGAGGCTCTAGGGGAGCATCTGTTTCCTTGCCTCTCCAGAGGACATTCTAGATGCTGCCCCATCCCTGGGCTGGGTCCCTTCTTCCATCTTCAGAGGAGCAGGTGGCATGTCTCTGACTACTCTGTAGGCACACCTCTCTCTGACCATAGCCTGCAAAGGTTCTCCACTTCGGAAGGCTCATGTGTTGACACTGGGCCCACCTGGATAATGCAGAATAATCTCCCCATTCTAACATCCTTAATTTAATCACATCTGCGAAGTCTCTTTTGCCATAGAAGGAAACATATCCACAGGTCCCAGGAATTTGGGCGTGGGCATCTTTGCGGGCCAATATTCTGCCTACTACATGATTGGTCTTCAAAGAGAGACTAATTTCCTTTGTTTCTGTGTCTTAATTTGCTCCCCGGAAGCCTGCAGGACTTGTGTATTTATTTAGTATTCATTTTTTGTCTCTGGAATAATTCAGACATCCGGGGCTGTTGGACCATTTTATTGGTGTGTCTCCTCACTCACTGAGTCTTGATTTGCCTCTAAGCAGAGCCAGGGTTTCACTTGCCATCTTGGAAAGCCCTGAGGTTGTTGGTGCAGCTTGGGGACACACTGTTCCCAAGCGTGCCTGGACCCTCTTTCCATCCCAAGAGCCCCACACTCAGGGCCCCGCTGCCCTTGGCTTGGGGCTTTATCAGGGACTGCCAGAGCCACTTCCCTGGACTTTGAGTCTCAGAGTCTGTATCAGCTCTGGATAAGGGACCAGACTGCCATGGTGCTTGCAAACAGAGGTAGCAGGTGGTGCCCAGCCCCCAGGACTTTGTAGATGCCGTGTGTCCACTTCTGGGTCTAAATAAATAGCCTCTGGGCTTGTATCTCCACAAAATGGTGGAGGGGGACAGGTGGCATAAGGGATAGAAGACTTGTAATAGTATGGGCTCGTTAATCAGCATTTTGGCTCAACTATATTTTGGGAATGTATTGGTCAGCTTTCTGCCATGCTAATGTTGCATAACAAAGAGCCCCCAAAGTCAGAGGGTTAAACCATTTCTCTCTCATTGCCTAGTCAGTGATTAGCTGTGGCTCTCCTGGGCTCAGCTGGGAACAGGAAGGCCTGGTCAGGTTCTGGGCTGGGTTTAGGGCTGAGGTGATGTACTTTCCTCATTCTGGGGCATGTCTTTGTGTTTCTCCTGGTAGACATAAGAAGCCAAACTAAACCATGCAGCCACATTTCCCTGCCCGTCACTCACTAACATCCCATTGATGGAAAAAAGTCACACGATGAGGTCCAGCGTCCACAGGGTGGGGAGGGCTCTTCCTGCAGAGACACAGGAAGGAGCAGCCAGCTGGGGTTGTGATGCCTTCTGCCACAGTCGTGGGTGGGAGGGCAGTCTGTGGACACATCCAGTCGTAGCGTGGGAAATCAGCTCTGCAGGTGGATGGTAGAAGCCTAAATATGTAGCTTCCTCGGTTCCATCTTAGAACTGTGTTCTTAACTGGGGGAGGGGGCGGCAGTTGTGCCTCTCAGGGACTTTCTGCAGTGTCTGGAAACATTTTTTTGTCACAACTGGGTGGGGTGCTGCTGGCATCTGTTGGGTTGGAGCCCGGGGCGGGGGGAGGCTGCACAGGACACCCCCACAACGAGGAATTACCTGGCCCAAATGTCAGTAGTGCTGAGGCCAAGAAACCCTGCAGAAACAGACAATTTCCAGGTGATTCTCGTGCACTCTGGAGTGTGAGAACAGTGCCTTGCAAGATTGTCCCAGTGGGGAAGAGGAATTAGTGATCCTTTCCATACAGAGAGAGACCTACTGAGCAGGAAAAGTTTTTACTTCCTCGCTGACAGCTGTGGCGAGAGACAAATTAAAACCCAAGGGCTTGGCCAGGTCTTTATTATTTCTGTGATTTTTAAAATCTTTTGCTGTATACTCTACTAATTCCTTAAGTTTTATTAATTATATACTATTGTTCGGCTTACTAAATGGACCATTTATTTTGTGTGGAAAAAATCTGTTTCTTTAGGAGATTTTCATTATGAGCTTAATTTTTTCTAAGTGGCCTTTTGCCAACTGCTTCTTTTATGCATATATTTCTTTTTTCCTCACCAGCAAGATTGTAAATTCTGTTTTTGGTTGTTTTGTTTTTTTTTTTTTTTTGAGACTTGCTCTGTCACCCTGGGTAGAGTGCAGTGGTGTGATCATAGCTCACAGCAACCTCCAACTCCTGGGCTCAAACGATCCTCCTGCCTCAGCCTCCCAAGTAGCTGGGACTACAGGTGTGCACCACCATGCCTGGCTCATTTTTTCTATTTTTGGTAGAGTGGGGGTCTCACTGTTGCTCAGGCTGGTCTTCAACTCCTGACCTCAAGTGATCCTCCTGCCTCGGCCTCCCAGAGTGCTAGGATTACAGGCGTGAGCCATCATGCCAGGTGTAAGTTCTTGATAGCAATGATCATGCCTTAGGTTTTATTTCTGCTCTGCACAGCAGTCGGCATACAGAAATGGTCAGTCAGTTGCTAAGGGTTTTGACTGCAATGTGAGTGGCACTCTGTGGTTAAGATGTGTTTCTCAAGTGTCCGTGGACCAGCCTTTTCTATTACCCTTGCTGGACATCCTGTCTCCAGGCTTTAGGAGCTGACGGTTGTGAGTTGATGTTCGATTGCTGTGCTGCAATTAGGGGAAGAGGGACAGCTGCCTTCCTCCTCCTGCCCTCAGGTTGTTTTATTTTGGTGATTGAAATGTTTCAGGTGTGAAAAAGAAAAATCAGAGGAATTACTTGCTGATTGGATCACTGAAGCACGATGTGGTGAGTTAAAGCCTCTCCGTCCCCCACCTCCCCGTCCCCCACCTCCGCTGCTCATGGCAAACGAATGCAGGCTTGCTTTCAGAAGGCCAGTCAGGGAAGCGTTTCCGTAGAGGATGCTGTGTCGCCTGGAGTTTGCTACGATTCAGTCAGCCAGGTACTGCCTCTGGGGGCTACCCGCACGTTATAAACATAACTTTTCTATGAAATACTTTTTCTTGTTCTTTAGTAATGATGCGTTGAAATGGTCGTCCTTGCGTATATCCACAGTACGGCAGTTGTGAGAGCAACGCTGCTGTCCTTCCTGGTTCCCCGCGTGGGAAAGACACTTAATGGTTCGTGGAATGCAGGGGAGGGTCAGGGTCCATGCAGGTGGCTTCATCCATTCACTTGCTCTGTGGTTGGTTTTTGGTTTTTTTTTTTCACCATTCTCCTTTTATCTCCTTGGCCGCCAAGACACCAAGTCGGTGTGTCTGACAAGCGGATGACCTAGAAATTCCCATGTAGTAAAAGAGAAGATGAAAATAGAAGTATGTGAACTAAATCAGAAGGAAGACTTGGCTTCATTAAAAAAATAGAAAGCCACGTTGTGCATGCGTATTTTACCTGCAGCTTTTCTGAGTGTGGGGCTAGCAATTTCAGATGTCATTATGCTACCAGTCTTGGAAATTTCCAGTAGTTATTCTGCCTAGAAGAAAATTTACGTTAAAATAAGCAAACCTCTTTAAAGTCATAATTTATCTGTCGGAAAACTAATGTCAGTTTTTGGGAGAGGAACCTTGACCTCAGTCGACGTGACCTTCTCAAAGGAGCCTGGAATGTTTGTGACTTGTGCCAAAGGACTTGAGCCAGAAGAGACCTAGGAGGAAGTCTAACTTCTCTTTCTGTTTTGCACGTGTGTGTCAAGACATTCTGAGGATTAATTCATGGCACAGCGATAGAAGGTCCATGGTGTCAGATACAGCGAGTGGAATGTTGTTGAGATTGGGACGAGGGGTGCGTGCGTGCGTGCGTGTGTGTGTGTGTGTGTGTGTGTGTGAAGGGGAGGAAGGAATGGAAGGTGAAGCCATTTGATAATATGTTGGAAGGCATGCCTTTAGGACAAGCAATACGATTTCGGCATTGGGCTGGGTTTCTGAGCCGGTGATGGATGTAAACGTGGCGTTTTTCTGTGACTCAGTGTGACGGAGAGAGATTGTGCCGGTCAGTTACCTCCACCATCTTATCAGTGCCATGGGGCAGTGTCTCAGCGCAGCTTGCCAGAATGCTTTCCAGGAACTCCCTATGCTTGACAGAGATGGTATTTTCCCGCTTGCTTCACTCTGCTTTAAGGAACTAGGAACTGGCATTATCAGATAAGCCATCTCTAAGTCCCTTTGAAGAGTGTCTCATTTATCAAGGGGGAGATGGCCATGATTTTCCTGCCCGACTTTTCCAGGAAGTCTAACTTCTTGCAGGGCACCTGCCGTCAAGCTGCACCTGGTAGCACCAACGAGAGCAAATGAAGCTTTCTGGGGATTAGTTGATTCTCCTGTTTGTTATTTGAGGCCAATTTGAGTTCCTGGTCTCTTTTGTGATTTCCTGGTCTGAATAAAAGAAGACCCATGTTATTGTATGTTTTTTTGCCTTCCAATATGCAGACTGATGTTTCTCTGCAGAGTCCTTGAACATGTACAGAATTACTGAATTTAGTCCTGATGCTGTCCCTCACCACCCATGTGACACTGGCCCCACGAGAATATAGGAATTGTCTCGCTTCTGTTAGCTCAGGACTTGGGCCAAGCGCTCTCTGAGGTCATTCCAGCACTGCAATGTGATCCACCTTTGAGACTGTTCACAGCCCCTGGTTTGAATTTGTGGAATCGTGCAGGTTCACTCTGCCACTCACAGTGGTGACAGTGGCATATAGTGCAGCCCAGAGGCTAGAAAGCTGTTTTGGGTGTCTTCACTTTGGCACCATGGGGGACATCATGTAATTATTGTGTTCACTGGAATTTATAGTGACTGAATTGCCTTGAACATGAACCAAGAAGGAAAAGGACCAAATTCCAGAAGGGAATTTGCTGAAACCTTCCAGCAAATTCCATTCTCTAGGGTTGTTTTATAGAGAGGTCTAAGAGCATTTCCTGATTATTTGGCCATGTGGTTCTGACATAATTAAAAGCCGATTTGGACTCTATCAGAGAAAATCAAGTTCAGACACTTAGTCTAAATAGAAGTAAGGAATACGATTACCTTTATCTTGTTATCTTAGTTGTCTTTGGAAGATATACAGGCTTGTACCATGGTGACAAGTGTCACATATAGAGGATTTTTTTTCTTCTTTTCTTGTGAAGTCCTTGGAGAATCAACTCAGTCTTCAACTTTAAAAAAAAGTATTTTTTGTATTATTGGAATATCCTGAGAATCTTCATTGAAAATTGGTGATCTTTTGTGAGTTTAACACATTGACTGCCACACTAGAAAAGAATTTTTTTCCTTGGGGCCACAGTGTTTTATTATGAAAATAGAATAAAAACTTCAAAAAGAAAACGATCCTTTCTAGTTTAATGAAAAATTTGTTATGTTTTATTGTTTTCTGTGTGTGAGTTATATGCAGTTCAATTGTCGATATTAATTGTAACAATAAGAACATCAACAAGTAAGATTCACCAACGAATGTGCTTACATATGCTTCTTGAGGCCGTGGGCTCAAAACTACTACAAGTTGAATATAACTCTCACAGCAGTTAACGTGTTAAGCAGGCTTTGGTACTTTTTAAATTAAAAAGATTCTTTCCTGCTTGGCATACTTGATCCTTTCAGAATTTGGGCCAGCACAATTCACCATGAAAGCGGACGTGTTAAACTATTTGGCTCGCTGTTAGGATCACTCATATTACAAAAGAAATTTCTGTCTTGAGCCCTAGTTTTTGCTCGTTTGCTTTCTTGGAAACGTTTTCACATCTTGTCTTAGAGGAGTTGTAAAACAGGACGGAGGAGTTGACATATTGTGTTTCGTAACCAGCGTTCACTTCTTGCCCTGGATACTACATTTTTTCCATCCGTTTCCCACTTAAAGAATGGAGACAAACAGCCGAGCTGCTCTTGAGAGATGCTGAGTCATAGGCAGGGACCAGCCAGTAGGGCCTCAAGAGCCATCAGTCCATGGAGGGACAGGGTCTGTCTCTGCCCCTGGCTCTGCAATTTCTCTTCCTTGGCTTTGACCTTTTCCATTCTCAGCTGCCCTTGATGTTCATTTTAACCAAGTTGCAATATATGAAAGGACTGTGGCAGGGAGGCATGTGTGGGGCATCTCGTAGCTGATCACTGTGCAGCCGTGATTTAGTGGAGAAGAGGCAGGAACGATCCAGGACGGAGAACAGGGGAGATGGGCGGAAGTGGGGGGGATGGGGACGTGCCATTCAGGGACAGCTGTGGAATACTGAAAACATGCCGGGATGGTTGTAGGTTTCTTTCTTTTCTTTCTTTCTTTTTCTTTCTTTCCCTTTCTTCCTTCCTTCCTCCTTTCCTTTCCTTTCCTTGCCTTTCTTCTTTCCTTCTTTCCTTCTTTGAAAACATTCTGGGATGATTGTAAATTTCTTTCTTTTTCTCTTCTGTTTTCTTTCTTTCCTTCTTTCTTTTTCTTTCCTTTCCTTTGCAATTAAACTAGACCCAGTACTTTTATCTGTAGAGTTCTCAAATCAAAAGTAACAAATAATTATATATCAGGATTGTTAGGAATATCAAATATTATTTCACAACTGCCACTATGTGTTTCTTCTTCCCTGACTCTTTCTTTTTAGAGACATAGTCTCACTCTGTCGCCCCAGCTAGAGTGCAGTGCTGTCATCATAGCTCCCTGCAACCTCCAACTCCTGGGCTCAAGCGATCCTTCTGCCTCAGCTGCTTGAGTAGCTGGGACTACAGGTGGCCACAACACACCTAGCTAATTTTTAAAAATTTTTTGTTGAGATGGTGTCTCACTGTGGTTGCCCAGGCTAGTCTTGAGCTCCTGGCCTCAAGTGATCCTCCCGCCTTGGCTTCCCAAAGTGCTAGGATTACAGGGGTAAGCTACTGTGCCCAGCCAAGATTTATTTTTTTAGCTCCAGTGGGGATTACTGGGATGGCTACACCTTCTTATTGTGCTTGTGGATTCCATTATTCTTGGGAGCCTTGCCCCAGGGTAACTAGAGGGTGAGACTCTTGCAAGCCTCTGGCCACAGGTTTGTTGGCAACCAGTCAGTTCATGACTTTGTTGTACATGTTTCTGTTTAATGTACGCGTGTTTCAGTTGATTCCTTCCCACTGAATTCACTGCCAACAGCAGTGTGACTCATACCTGGGTGTACCTCATCTAACTCACATGTTTTCCCTGTAAGATGGATCCTGGCCTTCTTGTGCCTGGGGGACACTAGACAGCACTTCCGCACTATGCTTGGGGGCCATTTTAAACAGCAAAACCACCCACTAAGAAAGCACAAAAATTCAAAAAACTGGCACTGCATGGACCGAGAAAAAGACACTTGTTGACAGAGTGAGAGCTTTGTTTGACCTCAGCTGCAAACGTGTATGTTGGGTGACATTTTTAGCTGCTCTGTATGTGTTCTCAGATGACTATGAAAGTGCCTCAGGTACTGAGTTTGGGGCTACAAATAAATATTAGCCAATGGGCAAATTCACAAACACAAAGTCCGGGAATAATGAGGACCAGATGTGTATATATACCCAGGATAGTGTTGGTGCATGTATATAGACACATACACATTTATATCTTGAGGATGATTTTTAGCAACTCAAAAGAAGTCACCGTTAAAGCTGCCCTGTCTGGCCCTCCGAATGCACATGGTGTGAGGGCGTCAGGGTGCAAGTGTTTCACCTGGGGAGATGGCTGAGAAGATGAAAGGGAGGTGATAGCCAGGGCCCCGGGGTACCTGATGAAGGCCTGGTCTACCCCCTTGAGCTCTGGAGCTCAGATTGCCCCTCAGGTAGAAGTGGCCTTGCTGAGTCCTTGCCTGGGGCAGCTCGGGCAGGGCAGGGTGGATTTAGCCTTTAGCCAGGCTGGCTTCCGAAGTCAGTTCTTTCTTGAAAGGAGATGAGAGTTTTGCTCTCTTCCCCGAGAGGGCTGCCACCGTTGTACACCAGACTTTTGATTTTACTTTTACATACAGATTGTTTTGCACCCACATGAGGTTGCACCTAAATTGCCAGGGTTTTTTTGTTTTTGATCAAAAGCTGTCAAATACTGGCAGCCTGTTGTGGTTCAGCTCTGTAGAATGTTTTAAAGGTATGATAATGCTGTTTGAAATGAGGATAAGCTTGTGTCTTGTTTGCTTGTTGAGAAAAATCCACTCTCCCCCATCTGAAACGTGGTTTGGCCCACAATCGTGATCACGATGATTCCGGGCTGGTTGATTGGATCAGGACGCCTCCCTGTCCCAAATAGGATGGAAAGGGACTAAGCGATTAAACAGAGCACTTAGTTTATGAGTAGGCGTTGGTCATGTGTATGTGTTTAAGGTTGTTTTAATCCACGAGAATGAGCTTTTCCTAGACAGCAACTTTCTTTTCCTTCCAGTTTGTGAGTGCTAAAAACTCAAGTCCTGTATTGTAAGATTCTATCTTTGGAAAAAAAGTTTCCAGGATAGACAGCAAACTTACGATTATAGTTTCTGAAATGATGGGAATATTAAATAACGTTTGCGTAACGAGTGACCACCACTGCCACAAAGTAAATAACCCCTCAACTTGGTCCTAAAAGCAAACAAATGCAGTTCATGTCATTAAAAGTATCCAACAGATAAGTGGTTGGTGGCTTTTCACGGTAATAGGGTCAATTTATAGAAATTGGGGGAAAAAATTCCTCATTCTTATTTAGAGTTCATATAAGCAATTTGATTTTTTAAAAAAATTTCAGGCTTGGTGTGGTGGCTGCCACTTGTATTCCTAACACTCTGGGAGGCCAAGGCTGGAGGCTGACTTGAGCTCAGGAGATCAAGACCAGCCTGAGCAAGAGGGAGACCCCATCTCTACTTAAAATGGGAAAATTAGCTGGGTGCGGTGGCACATACCTGTAGTCCCAGCCACTCGAGAGGCTGAGGCAAGAGGATTGCTTGAGCCCAGGAGTTGGAGGTTGCTGTGAGCTATGATGATGACACTGCACTCTACTCAGGGCAATAGAGTGAGACTGGCTCAAAAAAAAAAAAAAAAAAATTCAGGTGAAACACGTTTTGTCATGCAGTTGTGTTTATCTGCTGTCATTGGTGTGGCCAGTGTCCTTTAGCTGGTGACCACCAGGAACACGTGCACCTGTGGTTGGACAAGGTTGGGCTTGTGTGCAGTGATTTGGGGAGGGCTTAAGGAATCCGGGCCTCGCCTGAGGTTGGCAGTCTGTGAAGTTGTGCATATTCAACACGAGAACAGCACAGCCTGTCTGTGAGTGCCCGCCAGTGCCCGGGGACACACTGAGCGAGGCCTGGATGATCGGGCTAGACCAGCTCCCAGCTGACAGGGGCTGCTTTACTGTTTCCGTGGCTGTGTTTTTGATTGACAGAAGAGGTGGGTGATCGATTGAATGGATGAGGGTTTAAACTTCAGAAATGTGCGTGCAAATCAGAGAATCCTTCTAAGAGGACTTAATGATCACCCATTTACAAAGTAATACTTTGGAACAACTGTGTGGGCCCTGGTGTCCTCTACTGGTCCCTGTGATGCAAAAGGAAGGCCACCTTGTCTCCCACAGACCCCCACGAATACCGAGGCGGAGTGGGAGTCAGGATCACGGGAGCTTGAGGCGCCATGATGCCACTTGTTTGCGGCTCATGTTTACAGCATTGGATGTATTCTTACTGATGGTCTCGAGAACGGGTTGTTTTCTTACCTTGGCTTTCAGACCGTTCGTTGCTACTACACAGAGATACAGGTTTTTTCGCATTTTGAATAGAGTTTATTTTTTAGAGCAATTTTAGGTTCACAGCAGCATTGAGCAAAAAGAACAGGGAGTTCCCCTGTACCTCCCTGTCCCCACACATGCACAGCCTCCCCCACTACCAACATCCCTCACCGGAGTGGGGCATTTGTGACAGTTGGCAGACCTGCATTGACACACCATTGTCTCCTAGAGTCCGTAGTTCACACGAGGGCGCACTCTTGGTGCTGTACGTTGTGTGGGTTTGGACAAACGTATGGTGACGTGTATCCGCCAGTACAGTGTCGTGCAGAGCAGCTTCACTGCCCTGAAGATCCTCTGTGTTCCCCCTCCTTGGATCTGTACGTCGCTGCTAGAAATAGGACGTTTCCGTTATTTCATTAGTGAGAAAATGGGGGCCTGGCTGGGGCCAGTGATTCTCGGGAGGTTTCCCGGCCTGTGTCCCCAGGAAGTGACAGCCTGGCCTGTTTCCACATCCAGGCTTCCTGCACACGGCTGCTGCTGGCTTTCTTTCCCTTTCCTCCTCCCCCTTCCTGGATAATGCCCTTCTGAAACTTGGCTAAAATTAATTTTTCTGTTTTCATCTTTTATTCAAATGATTTGATTTCTAGTCTCTGTTGGGGTCATTTCAACAACTTGGGCACTTACAGAAGTTGTATCAATAGTGGTCATTGACATAGTGTGTTTGGGAGCAAAGGGGTAAGGTCCTCTTTTAAGCTTATGCGTTATTCCTCTTCTGATGAGGCAAAGAGGAGAAGGACGGCATCCTGTGTTTAGGTTGGTGTTCAGTGAGTCCCAGTGAGAGGGCAGCGGTGTGCACTGAATTCCAGGCGGAAAGAGGGTTTGTAGATTGCCCCCGACCCCAACCTCGAGCACCCCTGTGGAGAGAGGAGGAGGCTACTATGTGCCCCGTAGCCTGGTGGGGAGGCCTGGCCCCTGCAGCCGGGCGCTGTTCACTTCCTGGTGGGTGGTGCCTTCGCGTCTTCTCAGGTTGAACCTCCCGTGCTCCCTGATGCTCCTGGACGAGACTCAAATGACACGACATACGTGCAGACCCCACAGCCCTACGCAGGGCAACGTCAGCTCGCCTCCGTGGCTACCTGGCCCGGGAGGCTGAGCGTGCTGGGGCCCCTGGGCATTTCCATCCGGACTGAGTGCTGCAGCGGGCGGTCATGGAGCCCGTGCCTTCCTCTTGGGCTCCTCACGAGTCCGCAGAGATGGCAGGAGCCTGGCTGCCCCTTTAGCCCACCTCTCTTTGAGCAGTCGCTTGGGGGGTTGACATGCCCGCCGACTCTAGTGCCGACAGGGGATTTGTAATGAGGGCTTGCACGCCGTCCACCTGCCGGGTTGCTCCTTTGGGCTACACATCTCTGCAATTCCAGTGAAAGGCAGTTGGAAAGTTAGATTAGAGATGGCTTTGCAGTATTTGTCATGTGCCAGCACTGCTTTGCCCGGCGAGATGCCCCCGTCCTTTTTGGGAGCTTGGGCTTGGGTTGGGGTTCCGGAATGCCCGCCCTCCAGCGGCTCTGCCTCCTGGGCTCCACGTGTTGCCCAAGGCAGAGAGCAGCGTGGGGGCTTTGTTGAGAAACACACCAGATTTCAAAGACTTAGTTCAAAAAGAGAGACTGTAAACTATCTCGCCAATCATGTAATAGGGTTTGTGTGCTGAAATGATCACTTGTATGCATTGAGTATGATAAAATATATTATTCAAAGTAACTTCACCTGTTTTCTTTTGACTTTTTCTTGTGGCTACTGGACAGTTTATAGACAGAGGTGTCTTCCTCACACGTGCTTCTCTTGCTCAAGGCCAGCCTGCCTTCCCATTGGCTGGTAAATCAAATACCCGTTCCGTCTCTTCCGGTTTAAGCTGTCCGTCGTGGGGTCACCCATTATGTGTCCAGTGTCACCGCTCAGTGCGGGCACAGGCAACTGGGGTTCCTGTCTGCCCTCCTGCCCAGCCCGCCTCCTGCTGCTTGTCTTGAGTGCAGCCTGCCGAGCTCCTCGCCTTTCTTCCCGTGCACGTGGGAGCTGTCCTTCAGGGACATCGGGTACTTAACTTCCCCTGCATGTGAGATTTCTCCTTCAGGGACATCGGGCACTTCCTTCCCCTGCGCGTGGGACCTCTCCTTCAGGGGCATTGGGTACTTACTTGCCAGCTGGTGAGACCTGTCCTTCAGGGACATCGGGTCCTTTCTTCCCCTGCGCGTGGGACCTCTCCTTCAGGGACATCGGGTACTTACTTACCAGCTGGTGAGATCTGTCCTTCAGGGACATCGGGTCCTTTCTTCCCCTGCGTGTGGGACCTCTCCTTCAGGGACATTGGGTACTTACTTGCCAGCTGGTGAGACCTGTCCTTCAGGGACATCGGGTCCTTTCTTCCTGTGTGCATGGGACCTCTCATTCAGGGACATTGGGTACTTACTTACCAGCTGGTGAGACCTGTCCTTCAGGGACATCGGGTCCTTTCTTCCCGTGTGCGTGGGCCCTCTCGTTCAGGGACATTGGGTACTTACTTACCAGCTGGTGAGACCTGTCCTTCAGGGACATCGGGTCCTTTCTTCCCCTGCATGTGAGACCTCTCCTTCAGGGGCATCGGGTACTTACTTACCAGCTGGTGAGACCTGTCCTTCAGGGGCATCGGGCACTTTCTTCCTGTGTGCATGGGACCTCTCCTTCATGGGCATCGGGTACTTAGCAGCTGGTGAGACCTCTCCTTCAGGGGCATCGGGCACTTTCTTCCTGTGTGCATGGGACCTCTCCTTCAGGGGCATCGGGTACTTAGCAGCTGGTGAGACCTGTCCTTCAGGGGCATCGGGCACTTTCTTCCTGTGTGCATGGGACCTCTCCTTCAGGGGCATCGGGTACTTAGCAGCTGGTGAGCGGCAGAGCTGCACTTCACGTCCATTTGTGTCTTGCTCCAAACCCATGTTCATAACCAGTAGACTACTCTAATTGTTTTGTGGATATAAACAGATAGTAAGCTCCTGGAGGGCATTTTTATTTCTTACATCTCTGCTGTTTAAGACCTTTCTAAAGCTTTTTTGAGAGAATCAAGATTTCTAGAAGATCACCTAAAAGGATGCCCGGATGAGGTCAGACAGACAAGTTGGGTGGGACCCCGGACGGCATCATTTGTACGCATAGAATCACTTCCGCTGGATGAGTTTTTGCTGTTGCTGTTACAGGTGAGCATTTCCTAGATGATTAGAGCGGGCCTGCATGCTGGGAGGCCGTGCTGTGACTGTATTGCTGTGTTTGTGGAGTGCTCGAAAGAGCTGTCCCTACCATAACGTGTGTTTTGTTAATACCATGGGTGCCGTGAGTTGCCTTCTAGAGAGTTAGACCCACAGTCTGGTCCGCAAGTAAAGGTCCCGGACCTGACAGCATTCCCTCTAGCTGTGATTGAGGCATAATTTACATACCCTAAAATTCTCTTGTTCGACTTTTGGCAACATCTGGAGTTTTTGGTTGTCACAGCTGACGGGGGGCTGCTCTGGGCACCGAGTGGGTAAAGGCAGGAATGCTGCTCAGCACCCCACGCTGCACAGGAAATCCCCTGCCCCCGAATTACCCAGCCCTGATGTCCGCAGTGAGTACCAGAGTCGAGACAGCCCCGCTGTAGGGTAGATGGATTTGACAGGAGTGGAGAAACCAGATCCTGGGGTGAGTGGGATTTTGATTGCAGTGAGTGCAGAGCCTGTTTGTGGAAGGCCTTGGTCACTGACAAAGCTAGGAAATGTGGTGGGTAGGAGGGGGCTTTTTCTTTCGGTCCTGGGAGCCATTAAAAGCCTTTGAACAGGTGCTTCAGAAAGACAAACATGGCATCTGTCTGAAAATGGATGGCAACAGGGATCAGCAAACTATAGCCCATGGGGCCACGTCCAGATTCAGCCCACAGCCTGTTTTGGCAAATAAAGTTTTATTGGCACGCAGCCATATCTGTTCATTTAGGGTTGTCTGTGCTGCTGTGATGGCTCATTTTATGTGTCAGCCTGGCTAGGCCACGGCACCCGGGTGTTTGGGCAGACACTCTGGGGTGTTGCTGTGAAGGTATTTTTTGGATGAGATTAACACATCTGTAGGCTTGAGTAAAGCACATGACCTACAAACGCGGGTGGGCCTCAGCCAGTCAGTGGAAGGCCTTAAGAAAAAGATCGAGGACCCCCGAAGAGGAGGGAGTTCTGCCAGCAGACTGCCTTCGGGCTCAAGACCGTCACGCCCACGCACCCCTGGGTCTCGAGCCTGCTGGTGTGCTCTGCAGATCTTGAACTTGCCGGTTCCTTAAAATCTATCCATCCATCCATCCATCCATCCACGCTCTGACCCTTTACAGGAAAAAGTGGCAACCATTGGATTAGAGAGCTGAGATCCCAGCTGTCACAGGTCCACGGCAATTCATCAGTGCTCAGTCAGTGCTCCTTTGAGTTAAAGTGAACAAAAACTGTAAAACCCAAGGGTGGTCAGGATGATGACAACATGGTCTTTCACTCTTCTCTCTGCAAGTCTGACCCATGGGCAGGCAGGAGACTGACCTTCCTCCCGTCCAGGGTAGGTTTCAGGCATTGGCTTGCCTGGCAGTGGGTTGGATTGTTCTCTCCTCAGACTGGCTCCTGCAACATCACCTCTCCCCATGACGCGAAGCAGAAGGTGTGTGACCATGTGAGCCACACATAATTAGGGATTAGCAGAAGGATAACCTTACCTTCTGTGGGGGAAGATTAGAACCCCAGTATTCTATGGTTCCAAATAAAAGCTTAAAAAAAATTCTACTCTCAGAGGATGGGCTGGCATTTGTCTTCCAAATTTAGGTTAAATTCGTTTTATTTCTGATCCTTTTGCTGACATTTTAATCTGTTTCCAGCTCCTGGGCACAGTTGGTGCTTCTGGGCTCTCTCAGTGCATTGTGTAGAGAAAGTGTTTGCCATGTCACTCTTTCAAAATGACATCGGTGCTGGATGTTTTGTTCTGAGTTTAGTAACGAAGACGACTTGAAAGGCCAAAACTGATGGATGTTTTTGAGGGGAAATAGACACTGGGAAGAGAGTGAGGGCGGGTGGTCTAATTGTTGAAATTTATCTCGATAACAGTGAAATGGTGGATGTGCTCAAAGGTGGGTCCTTTTTAAAAGTGGCAGCAAACTGTTGTGGGGTGTGCATGCCTATGCTGTAGACACAAGGAGGAAGTTTGAAATGCACCCGGCCGTTGGCGCGGGTGGCACTTACGTTCGCTTTACTCCTGGCCAATGTGGCTTTCAGGTTTACTGACTTGTAGCACCCTGAGTTTAACTACTTGGTGGCTGCCATCTTCTGCCATCTTTCTAATAGATACTTCAGGGTTCCTCTTGCTGATTGGTCTTGCGAACGTTCAGGCTTTCTCTACTTACTTTGGCTACAAATTTTAAAAGTCTTTTGAAACCCAGTTGCCTAGTCCTCCCGTGCCTGATCCTCCCCAGCCCTCATTCCAGGAGAAGGTGGACTTTTCTTTCATTTTGGAATTTCTATTAAAGTGACTCAGCCCCTTTTGTTTGAAAAAACTGGCATGGCCTTCACTTTTCCTTCGAGCTGAGTGTCTGTTCACATGCTCCTGGGACCTCGCGTGACTCCATGGCCCCTTTGAGAAGCTAGTCCTGGGACCTTGTGGTTTGGGTACAAATGAAGGCGCTTGGAAGAGGTCCCCAGAGTGTCAGCAGCACACGTGAGGAAGCAAAGTGTGCACATATGCGGGAAGATCCCTTAGTAGTTCCTAAGGTGACAGTTGACCCCACTTTGCCGGTTTGTTTGTTTGTTTTTTTAACTTAAAAGGAGTCAACCCTTTGGGTCTTGTTCGACTGGACAAGGTAGCAAATCATATTAAGTCGACCCAGATTGTTGCCCGAGTTTTCCTTGGCCTTCAGCTCCACTGACACATGAAATCAAGCGGACATTCCCCCCACGAGGTTGGGATCTCTAGTGGGCAGTGGAAGGTTTGGACCCACTCTGCAGCCGGGGCAAGTCAACCTCTTTCTGCCTGAGGCACCTACCTTTTTGGGAAAGTGCGCATCCCTAAGAGCACCTACCCATCGGCTCTTTGGGGGGTTATCTGAATTAATCCACTTATGAACCACATGGACGGCTGCCTGGCATGTAGGAGGTGTCCAGTACGTTTTAGGCTCCTGTTATTTTTGCCTGTTTGATTCAAGAGGTGTTTGTCCCCTGGACTAGTGGTTCTCAGCTGGGGTTAATTTTGTGCCCAGGGGACATTTAGAATGTCTGGAGACATTTTGGCCTGTCACAACAGGGCAGGGGTGATGCTGGTATCTAGTGGGTAGAAGCCAGACATGTCGTCCACCGTCCTGTAGTGCCTAGGGCCACTCCTGCTGGCCCCACAGTGTCAGCAGTGTTGCAGTTTTGCCACCGTGTAGTTCACTCTGCTTACTGTGTGTGGGAAGACCAGAGGCCAGGTAAGAAAGTGAAAAAGAAAAAAAAAAAAAAAAAAACCAAACCCCAAAACAAAACCAGAAAAACCCCATGCACCACTGTGGCATTTTTCAGATTTGCAGGGTGTTAAATCTTAATGCAATATAAGACCTTTATTTCCTTGCTTGTTACAGGAAGACGTTTTTCCTGGTTCGTAGCCTGTGTTTGTTGCAGTTAGTTTTTATCGACTGGGAAGACCTTTGTAGGGTTCATGTATGTCCCTTGGGTGTGTCATTCTTAGTTCTCCAAAGTGCTAGGAGCGTGCCCCAGTAAGAGAAATTGTGTTAGATTTTAAAAACTTTAGTTTCTTGTTTTGTTTGAATGACTTATTTTTATTAATTATAGACTTACACTCACTTGTAAAAGTAGTGCCTGCAGGTCCCATGTGCCCATACCCCAGCGTCCCCTGCTGTCCCCGGATGGTAGAACCCTACAGGATCATAGAGCAGAAAAACGACGTTGGTGTGGCCCAGGTACCGAGCCCATAGGCCTTACTCAGATCTCACCCGTTTTTGCATGGACTCCTTTGTGAATTGCATTTTAAAGATCAGTGTCAGTAATACCTTCTCTTTCGAAATGTGAATGGAATGTAAATTGTGCAGGAGATTACACAGTGAGGTAGGGCTGACCGCCTGGCAGGAGCACCTTGACTTTCTTGGAGGGGCAGGTCACAGCAACCGGGAAGGCAGAAAGTGTTGTTGAGGGTTAGAGCTGGAGGTGTGTCTGCATGCCTGGGGCGTGCACCTTTTGTTTTCGGTGCTGAAATAAGACAAACCATTTCCCCTCTAAGCTCCAGGCAGATTGACAGAGAGGAAGAAGAGAAACCAACTTATAGCAACCTGAAATCATTTGCCCTTGATTCACTTAGTTAAATAACTTCAGATATTACTTATTTTGTAAATAGATGAAATAACTTTTCTTTCCCGTAAGTGATGGTCATATTGTGTTTGGTCTTAATTAACCCTGTATAGCCCTCCCTTTGGCATCTCCCTTTGCCTTCTTCGGGTCTGCCTGGCCTCTGGGCCTGTGTGCTAGGTAGCTGCCTCACTGGGAGAGTCAGGATGTAAACTCCCCTTGTGTATGCACGAGTCCCCATCAGCACAGAATGTGGCAGAATGATTTTTCTTTGCCACCTCTGGCCGTGCAGACCATGAGACTGCAAGCGGTTCACACCCCAGAATTTTGTAACTCTGGGTGTGGGGGGAGGAGACAGCAGCCCTTGGTCTCGGAGACCAAGCGCCCATCCAGGATTCTGGACAAAGGCTGGTTGAGAATTCAGCGCAGTTGCTTTTGGTCTGGGAATGGAGAAGCTCGTGTGAGTGAGGTGTGGAGTGAAATTGCAGAAGCCTTCGTGACTTCTAGAAACCTAAGCCAGACTCAATTACTGATTCGCACAAGGGAGATGCAGTGAGACTGGGAGGTTGTTTGTGAACGGCATCAATGCCAGGGAGCTTGTCAAACATTTATGGCGCCTTTGAGCTAAATAAGAAAGCGTTTGCGGAATCTGTAGAGACAGAAAGCATTAACAGATTAGTGGTTGCCTAGAACTGGGGGCTTGGGGAGATGAGGGGTAGCGGCCACTAGAAAAGGGCACAGGGTTAATGAAAACATCCTGAGGTTGACTGTGCTGACGGTGGTGGCACAACTCTGTGAATGTACTGAAAGCCCCTGCAGTGTCCACTTCACATGGGTGAATTGTCCGGTCTGTGGTTTATATCTCAGTAAACCTGTCTACAAAAGGGCTCAGGATCACTGTTTTTGTGTATGCCCCTAAAACACCTCCTGTGATCTAGCGAGGTCACAGTGCGTTCCTGTGCACAGAAACCATGTCACTTTCAGTGTGGAGATGGTAGTTTTGGATTAGCCAGCTCAGAAAGTGTGCCCCTGCCTGCAACCTCCATGTTGCCACAGTTAGGAATCAGGCATCCACCATGAGCTGTGAAGCTGTGGTTGATGTCCGCAGGAAGTGGGGCAGTGTCACCTCTTTATAGTTTTCCCTTTTCTCTCCCTCCCCTTTCACCCCCTTCCTTCTCCCAAACAAAACAAAACAAAAGACAGGAAGCAAGAGACAAAGAAGTGACAGAGCTGAATGTTCTTTAGGCCTTTGGAAGAAGGGAGCAGACTACAGGAGGGGCCAACTGGGGAAAAGGCAGAATAGCGGTTCACCTGTCAAGCATCGGTCTGACTGTTCGGGACTGGGGGAAATTTGGTACCTCCAGTCACCCTTTATCATTGTCGTCGCTGATGGGACTGACAAAGGCGACTTCCTTATAGGGCGCTGAGGGAGGATGCAAGGGAAGTCTGCCCTGCACGCACGCACGCACGCACGCGGTGCAAATGGATAGTGGACTTTGTGCCGCTCTCCAGTGGCTCTTGCTGGGAGATATGGTGTTAAGTAACCTGAACGACTTCTCCACTCACAAAGCATGACTCAGTAACATGAAAAGCATACTTTTGGTCGAAAGTGTTTTTTGAAAAAGCTTGTGACACGAAGGAGGTCACTTCATATTTCCTAATAACTCAGCGGTTTTGCTGTGAGCTTTGTAGAATTGGCCCGGTGCTTATTAGTTCACATAAGAAGGGAATCACTGAAATTGCACATCAGGTTAAAAACCATCAGGGTTTGGTGTCCCGAGACATGCTGTCTAAACAGCTGTCTTGTGCTGTTTTGCTACCGCACGGTGCGGGGCTCCTAAGGCATCTTTGTGATAAGCTGTAAGTACCACACAGTCAAAAGGGACAGCAGAAGGAACATGCTGGGCAGGAGTCCCCAGGGTGGGCAGAGACAGAGTCGAGACAGTTGGATACGGCTGGAGAGGAGACCCAGAGGCCAGTCAGAAGACTGCCCCCCGGTTGAACCAATTCCCCCACATCCGAGTGTGGGACCTGCTGGGAGGGCGCAGCAGTATCTGTGCGCTCTGCAAGGAGACCAGGAGACCGAGCAGCTCGCCCTGCCTTCACCCTCTGCTGGTGCAGCTGGGGCAGCTGGGGCAGCCTCCGTGCCACGGTCGGATCCCTGGACTAACACGGAATCTGACCTTGGAGGCATGGGCAGGAATGTACCAGCCTCAAGGGGAGGTAAAGACAGAAATAATTGGCATTGTAGCTGGTACCTTTTTCAGCAATCTGCTCTCTGCAGCGCAGTGCCCTAGATGCTTTCTGTAGTTCCTTCTGAGCCGGCATAGTGGATCACTAGAAAGAGACTCTTCCCATTTTACAGGTGGGGTCACTGCGGCCAGGGCAGTGACTGGTACCAGGTCCCGCACTCCGAGCTGCGGAGCTGAGAGCTGGCTGAACAGCGGGGGAGTGGGCCAGTGTAACCTTAAAGCCTGTGTGCTTTCATGGCATCCTGGTGCTTCTCCAAAGGCCAGAAGGGTTTTCTTTTCTAATTCAGGGCATGTTCAGTCTTAGGACAGCACCTTGGGGAGTCTGCGGGCTGACCTTTAGGTGGGTAGAAGCCCAGGGACGTGTACAGAGGGACCCTGAAGGAAGTGATGGTGTCCGTCCGATTCCAAAAGTATCTCTCCATCACAGCGTGAGACAGGCTTCCTTGAAGGCAGGCGCCACGTTGGCCCCACCGCCTGTTTTTGTACAGCCCTCGAGCTGAAGATGGTTTTATAATTTTAAAGGGTCGAAAAAAGAATAATACTATGTTGACATGTGAAAATGCTGTGAAATTCAGGTAAAGTTTTACTGGGATGCAGCTGCGTCATATCATTCTTGGCCGTATCCTTCCTGGCCGCACCGTTGGTGGCTGCTTTCTCGCTGCAAAGGGTGTTGCAGCCGCCGGCACAGAGACCACCCGCCTGCCGAAGCCCCAGCACTGCTCTCTGGGCCTCCGCAGAGTGAGCCCAAGGTCGTGCCTGCTGCAAGGCGCATCCGGCCTCCGTGGTGCAACCGGGGCTTTCCCCTCTCCTGATCACGTCTTCATTTCCACCTATTCCCATAGCGCTGCGCTCGCTGAAGCCTGGTGCTTCACAATTAGAGACTCATTTATTTGATGTGCAGTCTTGTCCCAGTTAAGGTGCAGGTAGTCCCAGGAGAGGTAATATGTCAAACCTTATCAGTTATCTATATCTCAGAATTGGACGGGATCGTCGCTGGCCTTGTGAGACAAGAGCCGGGACCAGAGGTCGGAGCCCGAGGGCTGGTGCACAAAATGAGGACGGTGTGGGCTGCCTCCGCGCCTGGACAGAGGAGAGAGGAGGCTCAGCCTTCGCTCATTGCCTCCCTTTTCTGCATCCTCCCTCAGTCACCCAGAAGCTGGGATTGTTGGTGATAAAGGCCACAGTTTGTGAACTGGTGTCGGCTTCAGAGAGCCACGGAAGACCCCCCCATATCGGAGACCGGGGGTACAGCCAGGTGCATGGGCTGGCGTGTGCGGAGGCGTGAGGCGGGGGCGGGTGGGGAGCGGTGGAGCTGGGCCCTGCGTGGACAGTTTCCCCGTCAGCCGCATCCCCGTGCGCTCTGTGCGGTGCCAGTGGGACGTACATGCCAAGGTGCTGGCCCTTTTCCTGCTCCACATTCATTGTTCTGATGGTTGTCTGTCCTTGCGCCTAGACCGGGGAGCCCACACGTGAGGGAGGTGCCCTCATTCTGCCTTGTCTGTGCTGCGCAGAGCACGCGTCCCCCCAGACACGGCACTAGCCGTGGTTGAGACGCACAATGCCACGCCGTGCGCTTGCCTCCGTGGGGTGTACTACTGCTGCGTTTTCATGGGCATTTTGCAGTTCAGTTATCTTGTGGGCTTTAAAAGGCCTTGTCCAGGCCAGCTGTGTTTCTACCAGCAATGTTTCCAGGAGAAGAACATTTCCGAGGGAGAAACACGTGAAGACTTGGCGTTGTGTCCCATTGTAGTTCAGAGACTGTCCCATTTCCAGAGTTCTTTCCGCCTGTTTCCATTCTGATGTGCGTAGTAGGGAGACAAGGTGTCTTTATACGTCAGCCATGGTGTTTTCAGTGAGGGGCTTCCTCCCCTTGCATTTCTTCCGTTTCCGGTTTTTTCCTCCTTTGCGAAGCATCTAGCCAGCCTCCCACACGCTTCTGGTGGGGGAGTGCAAGGGAGGGGGGCTGGGAAGAGAAGGAACAGGGATAAAAATTATTGAGTATTCAAAAGCCACAGTGACAGCCCAGATAATTTTTCGTGCTAACCTACTTTAAAAGCTGCCAGAACAATTGTAGAGTGGGAAATCTCTCCTTTCTGCTGCCCTGCTCTGACAAGAGCTAAAAATAACTGGGCGAGAGATGGGCGCCTGGCCCTTTGATCTCCTGGCCTGGAGTATTTCTTGGTGGGAGCAGAGCTCGCAGGAACTCGGTGTTCTTCAGAGAGTGTGCTGGCTGCTGGGGTGTGGCTGGGACCGGTTACTCTAATCTCCCTTCACCGTCCAGCCACTCTGCCCGTGCCTGGTCTCCGTGCCTGGTCTCCATTACTGCTTCCCTAAATGCTCTCTCTCCACACCTTCCTTTTATGGGACACAATCGGGAACACGCGTGCGGAAGACCCGAGTGAGACAGATCACACTTCATCGAGAACCACTGGGCTGGCTTCAGCAGCTTTTTCTTGAGCGCCTGCCGTTCCAGGATAAGTAGAGCCAACCTCTGAGCCCCAGAGGGACTGTGGGCTAGTTGGACAGCACATCTGATAGCAGAAAGCTATCAGGTAGCGAAAGGGGCAGGCAGCTCCGGAGGTAGGAATTTGAAATGGTGGAGAGTGATGAGGTGGCCTGGGGCCAGAGGCCAGGGAGGTTGGGGGAGCAGAAGTCCCCTGGGAAGGGAACCTTAAAGGGATGTGGCCCTAAGAGATCCTGAAGAGGGACAGGAGAGTGGCAAGAGAGCAGGAGGGAAATGTAGCCTTACCGGAGTTGCAGAGCTAGAACTTGGCACATAGAGGCCCTCGATGACTTTTGGGAGTGCATGTTGGTTTTTGGGGTAGGGCAGTGTGTCTGCAGCGGGCTGAGGAAGGAGTAAATGGGCTGATGAGTGAAAGTTGGGGTGGTGGGTGCACACTGCTCCTTGGAGAGGGCCGGCCTTGCAGGTGAGAGGAGACTGGTGGGGAAGGATGTTTGAGTAGGGGAGACTTGCGGTTGGGCAAAAGAGGTTTGCGAGATAAAATTAAGGATGGGGGCAGGGGGTGCATTTTTTGCAGGAGGAACATTTTGTGGGAAAATGTGCAGCAGTGACAGAAAGTGGCAAACATGAAGACTCTCTGGAAGCAGAAGGAAGATGATGATTCTTTTTAAGGTTTTGCCAAGAGATGTCCTGTTGCAAAGGTCTTGGTTTTCTGAGGAGAAGGGAGTGCTGACTCAAAGAAAGCCGGAGGTGGTGCAACCAGCTGGGGTGGGAGACAACGGGGGCTTTCAGATCGTGCCTGGGGAGCGGAGGGCGCGTGCTTGGGGGTGGGGCGGCTGGTGGCCAGGGCTGACTTCCCTCCTCCCCCTCACCACCAGTGCTCACAGTGGGCGCAGGCCTCATGCCGTCTGCTGTAGGCCATTCAGACCAGGCCTGCTGTTCAAGAGCTTATCCCAACTCAGTACAGTTGTCCCTTGGTATCCTGAGGGCATTGGCCCCAGGACTGAGTGGGGATGCCAACATCCACGCACACTCCAGCCCTGCGGTCTGCCCCGCACAGTCCGTGGATATGGAAAGTTGGTCCTCTATGCACACAGGTTTCGCATCCCTTGGAAAACACTGTGTTTCCCATCCGATTTGGTTGTGAATACAGAACTTGCCAGTATGGAGGGCCAACTGTATTTATTGGGAAAAATCATGTATAAGTGGCCCCACATAGTTCAAACCCGTGTTGTTTAAGGGCCAACTGTAGATTGACCCACAAAAAAAAATACCACCACCACCAAAAACCCACAATATCCCAAACCTTTAAAAACCCAGTGGACTGGGGCATAAAGCAGGTGGATTGAGGAAGGCCTGCACGAAGATGGTGTAACTCGGCACAGCCCAGCAGAACTTTTCACCACTGTGAGTACGCTGTCGCTGCACTGCATAGTCTGGGAGCCACATCTGGCAGTGAAGTACTTACGTTGTGGCCTGTTCAGCAGAGGAATGGAATTTTTAATTTCACTGCATTTTAGTACAAGTTTGCACAGCTCCATGTGGTTGGAGGCTGGTGTACTGGCCAGGGCAGGTTAGCCCCTGAGATTGTCTGAGCTCCTGGTGAGAGGGAAAGATGAGGGCTTGCAGATGATGTGAGCAGGGTGGTTCTGGCAGTGAAGCCTGCAGGTGTGTGGCTTGGGGGAGGCTGACCACGGCGGGGGAAGAGCCCTTTCTGCGCTGGGACAGAGCACTCACGTCTCCCGGCCCCAGAGCCTGGCGAGCTGGATTCCATCTGCTTCTGCTTCTCTAAAGACCGTAAATCACAGGAGGTTTGGGATGGTGTGATTTTTCTTCTTGCTCCTGTATTAAGCCTGGAAGGAAATGATTGGGACCTGCAGCTGCTGGATCAGTCTTTGTTAATTGATCTGGGAAGGCCGTCTCTCGTGGGAAGCAGTGGGAAGTTGAAGTTGAGCTCATCAGGTTTAGGGAGAGGTGCCCCAACTTCCCTAGCAGAAATGCCTCCTCCGTCCCTCCTCGGTTGAATTCACTTTCTCAGGCTCCCACCTTTGAGTAGTGGCTCTTATCAAGCTCCCCATCGGCTCTGTTGGCATTTTGCCTTGAGAAAGGAAAAGACAGCTCTGAAAGTTTCCATCTGTGAGCAAGGTTTTCTGAGCATGCGGAGGACGTGGGTTTTACTCTGAGCTCAGCAAGAATTCACGTGGTTTGGGATTTAGTAAAAACAGTAGATTTTGTAAGGGCAGAAAATCTCTCACCTCTCTCTTCTGTTCACTCTTCACAGACTTTTTACTTGCCTTTAGCACAAAAAACACAAAGCGTTATGTAGAAAAAGAAAACCCAAACCCTGTCTTGATCTGGTGGCTTATTGCCCGGTTTCCGGTTTTCTCTCCTTCATCATCCTTAGAGAAAGGTTCCACCCCCTGCTTTCACCCACACTGGGCCACGTCACCCATGCAGAGCTGTGTCACCCGTGCACAGTGGCCACCAGCCTTTCTTCATTCAGTGCCCCCTTCATCTTTCCACCCAAGGGACTCTTCCGCAGCTGGCATGGGGACAGGAACGTCGGCGAGTCCCCGTCCTGCGACAGTAACCTCAGACCCCTCGCGCTGAGGCTCGAAAGGGTCAGGCTTCTTCATTTGCCCCCTTGTCTCTGATCTGTGCCCTTCCTCTTCGTGTGTGTGTGGGGGGGGCGTGGACTCCCTTCAGTCCTCTAGCAAAGCCCCAGAGTCCTTAGAGTCCTGTTTTAAAATGTATTAAAAATAGAATCACAAAGGAAGCAATTGAAAGTACCGTTACCAAAATATAAAAAGATTTATTTGTTGAATAGTAACATGTGCTTTTCCCCCTTTTTCCTTTTTTTATTCTGGTAAAGTAAATATAGAATTTATTTATTTATTTAGAGACAGAGTCTCACTCTGTCGCCCAGGCTAGAGTGCCATGGCGTCAGCCTAGCTCACAGCAGCCTCAAACTCCTGGGCTCAAGCGATCCTCCTGCCTCAGCCTCCCGAGTAGCTGGGACTACAGGTGCTTGCCACAATGTCCAGCTAATTTTTTGTTTCTATTTTTGATTGTCCAGCTAATTTATTTCTATTTTTAGTAGAGACGAGGTCTCTCTTTTGCTCAGGCTGGTCTTGAACTCATTAGCTCAAGTGATCCTCCTGCCTCGGCCTCCTAGAGTGCTAGGATTACAGGTGTGAGCCAGCGCACCCGGCCACAATTTATTGTTTTAACCATTTTTAACCATCTTGAAGTGTGCAATTCAGTGACATCAAGTGCATTCACACTGTTGCGCCATCTCCAGAACTCCTTTTATCTCGCAAATCTGAAACTCTGTACTTATTAAAAACTCATTTTCCCATTCCCCTTCTGCTGGGCCCCGGCAACCACCTTTCTACTTTCTGTGTCTATGGATTTGACGATTCTGGGGACCTCATATAAGTGGCATCCTACAGTATTTGTCCTTTTGTGACGGGCTTATTTCATTCAGCGTAACGTCCTCAAGGTTCATGCATGTTGTAGCATGGGCCATAATTTCTTCCCTTTCTGAGGCTGAATAATATTCCGTTGTATGGCTAGGTCACATTCTGTTTATCCACTCCTCCATTGATGGACACTCGGGTTGCTTCCACCTTTTGACTGTTATGAATAACAGCTGCTACGAAACTGAGTGCACAAACACCCCTTCGGCATCCTGCTTTCAGTTCTTTCAAGTGTGCTTTTTAAACATTTTCAGTGGCACACAATGTCTTAACTGCTACCATTGTTTCCAAGTAGTGATGCATGTCGGAGACATTTTAAAGTACCTGAAACCTCTGTAGGATGATATGAAAAGGTCTGTGATTTCTATTGCTGAAAATCTCAGGGGGCTGCTAATTCATGAAGGGGTTTGCCTAGGTTTGGGATGGAATTCGGTGAACAGTTAGTGAAAATAAAACTGCTGCCATCTCCCCGCATCTGAGTTTGAGAACATGGGCCTGCATGTACCCCCTGGCCAAGCTGAAGACTGACTTCCCCCGACTACGCATGGAGCTTCCTGCTTTTCCTTTACCTTCAGCTGAAATCCCACCCTCCGAAAATGCTCGCTTGGTCAGCGGCTCCCCCCTTCATTCGTTCATTCAGCAGATGTTTGATCGACACAGTGTGATCAGCTCTGCCCTGGTACTCGTGATACAGCATGAGCAGGACGGAGTGATGTGTGTTGCCCCGGCGGGTGCGCACCTGCAGCAGGGGGAAGGAGCAGCAAGTATGTTCGCACACACGGTATTGGGTTACAGCGGGGCAGAGTCTCGCCGGGAAATCCAGGCGGCTTGACGGTCTCTGGGAAGAGCATCTGAATCAGTCACTGAGGCGCGGACACTTAAGATGGGGCCTGAGGGGTGAGCGGGCGGGGAGGGAGTACGTTGGCTTAGCGTGCGCAGAGGCCCGGAAGTGGGAAGAGGAGCAGAGGCAGAGAGAGATGGACCAGGGCCCATTCCCAGGAGTTCCTTGGGGAGAGTGGCTCGTGCCATGGGGCATTGGGCAGTGCTCGTGAAGGTGGCCCTGGCCGCTCGGTGCAGAATGACTAAGAGGGTGTCCGCAGGGGAAGTGGGTTGACCGCTGGAGCCCACTGGAATATTCCGGAGGGATGGTTCCTTGGACCAGAGGGTGGCCCAGGAGCTGGAGAGAGGGGGATCACTTGCAGACAGGACGCTGGGATTTATTGGGGTTCTTGGTTTCCCTCTGTTGTGGGAAATTCTGCTTTCTTCCCTCAACCCAGAACACCGCGGGTCCCTCGTTGGCATTTGTACTCCAGTCTTGGAGAGCAGCTGCATTGGCCTCTTTCTACATTCCTGTGAGGCTCGAGGTCAGAGCCTCACTTTACTTGTTTTGAATATTTAAAGTATTTTACCTAATGGCTGAATTAAAATGTATGTCTTTTTCTTTTTCGACATTGCTAGGTATTTGGACAAATTTCTCAGCAGGAGGAGTGAAAGCATAACTCTAACTCGTGACAGCAATTCCTGCAGGGAGCACTATGAGCCACTTACGCTCCCGTTAAGATATTATTAGGCCTTCCCTGGAGTATCCAAATGGTCTGTCATTGCTTAATAAGGAGACGTTTATGCCGAGATTTACATTATAGAGGTTTGCTTTTTACAAAGAAATTATCCAGATTTGAATGGAGTGATCGCATAGTCTCCCGGGTGTTGTTTTGCTTTTGATTCTGTGCTGCTGGAGAACTGATTGTGAACAGGAGAAAATAACTCACTTCAGCTGTAATGTAAATGTGCGAGTTGCTGTTTAAGTATATGTGACACATAAAACAATACCAATTTGGCCAGCCTTTAAATTGTTATGTAAATCAAGTCTTTGGACACGCACATCGCTCTCTGTAGATTTCCCGATTTGTTTGCATAGATAAAATAATTTTTCCCAAAGAGATTTTGTGTTAAAACAATCCCCGATAGCTGTTGGAAGTGTGAGATAACTTAGATTTGGTTTTTCTTTTTTGAGCCTAAGAGGGTTGAGTCCTTAAGCATCTACTGATGTTTGCGTGTGGGGGGACTTTCCTGCCCAATTTTCCTTCTAGTCCTATTTCCTG